>NC_136638.1:28485760-28510363 GCF_949748355.1 Melanostigma gelatinosum
TGAGCAACACAAAGGTTTCAACCTGTACACGGCTCCTGACCTCTGACCTCGTTCCCTCCAGGGACCCAGCTGTGCACCCAGCAGCAGCTGTATCTGGAATAATAACACTGATGAATAATGTGGATATTAACAGAGCAGTGGACCGTCACATTTAGTTTCCAGTTGGCAGCCTGTGATATTTCAACAACACATCCTCTGTGGATCATTTCCCTGCAGACCTCCATCACATTGCAAACAGCGTTCATCTTCATCAGTCACCGATCATCTGAGAGGGTTTATACTTCTTCAACTTTCTATGATTCTGGAAAAGCTTTTGTCTCTGGATTCATGCTAAACCAACGAGTTAAAGGAGGAAGAGGCAGATTATTTTCCTGGTTATGAAACGTGAATGCCCTCTGCTTGGTTTGTAGTTCCCTTTATTTCTAACTGTCCTTTTGTTTCTGGTGTCCTCTGGTGTTCGTCTGTCAGTGACTATGAGTGTTCTTCATGCTGCTGCCCGTCTTTGCCTTGACAACAGATTTGAAATTCAAACTCAGAAATAAAGTCGGTCACACTCATCATTCCGTTGAGACCGTGACTGTCTATAAGAAGCGGACGTAATCTCCACCGGTCGGATGGCGAACTGCCGTTTTCAAGCCTCAAGTTCGGCTTTCTGGCCGTCGCCATCTTGTTTTTTTTTGCTTAAAGAAGTGACACCGCGGAGGCGGAGGCACAGACAACTGAACGGCCATGAAGTGGGTTCAAGTTGTAAGACGAAAACACAGACAACTGGGGAATTCTGACAGGGTTTAAAAAAAGAGAAAGTCAAAGAGCAGATGTTTGAGGAGCACACAGAGTGTGAGGAGACGAGCTGAAGGTAATCTGTGCGAGCGAGGGCATATCTGAGTGCAAGCATTCACTTCAAGTAGCAGCAGAGCCACGCGCAGCAGATGCTCTGTGACAAGATTCTAAAGGAAAATCACTCAGTCATGCTCTCACATTGCCCCGTATTCATAATGCACATGAGACTACCTGAGTGCATATGCGTGTTATCTAATATCAACACAATAATTCAGCTTGATGGTCATGTGTAATGTCTCCTCCATTATGAATGCAAAGGATATGTGAGCATTCATTATTGTTATTATCATTCTCAATATAAATCACATTGTGATAACATTGGTGTCCGTGTCTTGCAGCCCTCTGCAGGAGGATGATGCTGACGTTCTGCCCATTTTATTTAATGATACATATTTATGTTTTTTCCTTCAGATAACTTTGTGCGTAACATTCAATCTGCATGTGTGTCTGTACTAGCAGCAGCGTCTTTATTCTAGTATCTTAACATCATTTCATATCAAAGCTATCGTCTCAAAGTGTAGTGAAGCGTTGAAAGCTGCATCAAGAGGTTGAAGAACTCCTCAAGAAGTAGAGCGACAATCAGCTCTGACACAATCATCAGCATCTAAAGATGCAGGTGTCACATTACATTACAGCCAGTGTTCCCTAAACAACCGTCTCCTCCGTCACCTGGAGATGATGAAGCAATCACAGAGAGAGAAACCTGTGACCTCCTGGAAGGCAGAGATTCATTGAAGCCAATGTAAATGCGGTGCGGCGCCGTGAATATGATCCCTCGTCATTTATCTTTAAGTGTGACTATTTCCATCCATTACTTCTGCAGGAGTGAGAACACAGAGCGGGGGGGGGGGGATAACAGAGGAGTCCAAATGGTTCAATTAGCCAGTCAGTTTATGACTGAAATCATAATAAATGTGTCATCATGTGCATAGCTTATCGGGGTTTAATGCCTCTCCAGATGCAGCGTAACGTGGAGACGTTCAGCATGAAGAAGATGCACTTCTACTGCTGAGCCTGTAGACAAAGATAATCTTCATATTCAGGACCTGTCTGGTGATTATCTATATTGTTCTTCATGTCATCAAACTATTAACTACAACCATCAGTGGACGTGTGTGCATCACAGCCTGCTGTCTCTGAGCTATAGAGCTCCATTAGAAACACACTGTGAGGGAACGTGTTCCTTCATCACCATGAAATGAAGCATCGCGTTGGTTCATGCAGGACACGGAAGTTTCTTCAACCTGCCTGCCGTACAGTGTCGAGCCTCGGCTTTTCACCTGTACGTAGAAGCCTTCCAGTTCGTGAACGTCACCACGTGTTGTTACTCATCGGCTGCTTTTAAACGTTGTTTGAAGGCATTGTGTGTTTTGTGAGCGCGGCCTCGGGCTTCACTCTGTAAAACAAGCTGCTCCCACTGCGACCTTAACCTGCAATATTTACCCACAATGCATCGAGTTTGCCACAATAATAAAAGTAATCTCAATCCAACTGTCGGCGGCGGAGGGGAGCGGGTGCTTTGTTTCTTAAACAGAGGAAATGGTTGTCGGAGCCCGAGGCGAGTGTTTGTGGCGCTGAGGATCGCTGCGATGAGAGCAGGAAGTGAGACGCGTGTCACCTTTAATGAAATGATGCTTTCTCATTATCTCGCCGTCTGAAAGGTAACAGGAGCCTCTTTCTGCAGGTAACACCAATTCAAACCAACTCGGAGGCTGTTTGCACCCAAAAGAACACGTCAGTGTGATTTTAAGGCTTGTGAACACATTGTGTGTGTGTGTGTGTGTGTGTGTGTGTGTGTGTGTGTGTTTCAGCAGTATAACCGTGAGTCAGTGAGTCAGTGAGTCTGATTTAAATTGCACCGTTTTGATGACGCTTCGCTGCACAGCGATTGGTGTGTTGGACATAAACCGTACGAAGTCTTAATCTGCAAACAGACTTTACTTTAAAAGAAAATCGGAGAAACTGAGAAGTTTAACGGATATTTAAACCTCGTGAATCTAAAACAAATTCGAAAGGGAGAAAATATACAGCCTTAAACCGTTGAAAGTTGCCTTTGTTCTCATATCAGACTTGAGTCGAGACGCACATAAAACACACAGACTGCAGATGCAACCGGCAACACATCATAAAGCAACGTCCACAATGACGAGGATGAACTGTAAACTCATATCTCATATTCATAAACTACTTCATTACATCATCCAAACCCTGTAAAGAAAGAAGTGTTACATGTTTTATGAAGACACTAAGGTTGAACATCCTCTAAACTCTTTCATTTGGCTGCAACATATTTACTCAAATGTAGAATTTTAACAGATCCTGTTTCTAAAGCATTTCAAAATAAAGTGACCTTTGTATAATTATATAACATGTAAACAATCTTTTTATTATTTGTGACAGTCACATGATCACATGTCAAGTTACAGAAACTCAAAGATGAACGACTTTGATCACGCCGTTGATCACGTCATTTCATGCACGAGGAGGGACATGAACCATAATTCATGCAGTCGTAGAGAACAGTTCTCTCTGAACGCCATGACTGAACAGAATGAACCTAAAGCTGCTTCTCTCTGCTGCACTTTGAGTAAAATGAACTATTTCCTGTCAGTTAAAATGTCAAAATCCCTCAAAGAAAACAAACAGGTAAAAACAACCAGATGGATGATCAATTGTGAAATTATTTCCCATAATGCACTTTGACAGCCTGTTTAACTGCTGGCCAGGCAGTCAGTAATTGAAAAGACTTTTCTTTCAGCTCGATCTGATGTCAGATTCAAACCTCCATCAGGACGAAGAGGAGGAAGAGGAGGAGGAGGAGGAGGAGGTGTTCTATGTGAAATGACACAGTGCTCAAAACCCCCGGCGCCTTCTGTCAGGCGGGAGAACGCACCGTACAGCGGTCGGCGCTTGTTCGTGTCATGGCGGCGGCTGGCGGTGGCGGACGGGGTGGAGGCTGACTGCGCCGCAAATACCAGCTGCCAATCGTCCGACTCGTGACCTTTTCTGTGATTCTCCTGCCTCTGAGGAGAGACGCTCACCGAGCCGGTGAAAAGTTACGCAGCGCCGTTAGAAAACACTCCTCACTTCTACTCACGGTCAAGTTCAGTAAAGCACAGCAGAGCTGGGAGATGATTAGAGCCGCTGCGGAGAAGTTACACTCCACTTTAACTTCACTCATCTCTCTGATCACTGAAGTAAAGTTTCATGTTGAATACAGTTTGAGATTAACTCTGTCTGATTGATTACATTTACCTTAAAAAGGGTTGAAAGCTGGCCAACGGCAGGGAATTCATTGAAAAATATACTCGAGCATATTACTGGTAACTTGCTCTGTACAGCCATTGAACATCCTCGTTAAACACTCAATGCTGACGGAGGAGAAACGGAGGCGTGGAGTATTAATGACTGAGAGAAGAAGTTCATGGGACCTGACCCCCTTTAGCCCCGCGGGGATGATACGCTCGGCAGTGGACGGAACAAATACTGCTCACAATGTTGAACATAAGTAAGAGAGGCGTTAGGTAAAGTCTGAAATCAACAAAGTAGGAAAAACAAGCTCAAATAAACAAAGTTATGTTCTCGATGAAGACGGGACGTTTCCATCAGATTTGATGGAACACATCTGACGAGATGTGTGAGATGATTTGTTTGTGTTTTATATTCACATTCTTCAGGTTTGGTTTCCCGTCTCATCCTCCGCCTCTTTCCTCCTTTTCTTCTTTCTGAGCTTCTCTTGAACAGAAACAAAAAACTCTGATTGTAAAAACAGAACGAGTCGACGTCCGGCTGCAGAGACAGATGACCTGCTCCATTCGTTCTGTCAGAGGCCCTGAACGCCTCCTTCGTGAACTGTGAGCGGGAGGCCCAGGTGGCGGCCATCTTGAGCTCTCGCTCGTGGTGATATCAGTCTTCTCCCCTCCTTCCTCCTCTTCCTCCTGTTGTGGAAAAAATAAAACCGACTGTATCTAACGAAGTAAACTTCTCACCTGAGTCGACGGACCTCCTGAGCGCCGCGCTTCATCCATCCAGAGCCGGACGTCACCGGGACAAACACGACGGAGAGCGACGCTTCAGCTGCTGCGTGACAGGCGTGACCGATGACGGACGAGTGGACGCTCCGAGGATCCACGTCCTCGCAGAAAAACACACTTTTGTTTTGTCTTCCGCGCCGACGATGAATGGATGTGATTTGTTAGAAAACAGAAGAAAAGTTGCGGAGGAGAGAAAAGTTGTCGGAGTGTGAAGCACCGCGGGGATTTCTCTTCCACCTTTAGTGCCTGTTTTTTATGTTCTGTGCTGTCAATCAAAGCAGCGCTGGAGGGGGGGGGGGGGGGGGTTCTTTGTTTTGTGTCCAACACAAATAACAGCACCTCTCCACGCTTCTAAGAGCGTCTCGTGGGAAAAAGAAACAAGCAGAGCGCTGGATGCCGGCGCCCTTCGGCCCGCGGAGAAGAAACAAACCGAATCAACATTCACAGGACGCTGCAGATGTGATGTGAGACGGCTTGAGAGTCAGTCTGACTCCCCTCCAGGTGTTTGCATCCAGCATCACACACTGAAGGCTGCACGGAGCTGTTGTACATCCCCACTTTGTGTGTGAGCCACTTTGCAAACAAGTTGCTGACGGTTGTGTATTTATGTTCCTCTGTTGTGTCGATCATGATGCGCTCACACTCTGGGAAACAACAAGATACATTTAAAATCGCTGCATTTCATCAACAAGTTTCTTTGTTTCTCAGCAGCTTCGTGAACACAAACGTGTGACAACGTGCTTATTTATTATTCATTTTACTGTTGATAATTATTTTTGCGTGTTTGGGGAGCGCTGTAGCTCTCAGGTGGGCGATCAGCTGGTCGAATGGTGGAGCGTCGTAAAAAACATTTCATTCAAACTCGACAGTGACAAAATAAAACTCACTGAACTGTGAGAACAAATGCTTTTCATTTTACAGAAGAGAACAACAATAAACACACACACACACACACACACACACACACACACACAGGTAGAGTAGAGAACTCCTGGCCGCCATTGTTCCACCTTCAGCTTGTCACAGTCTCATCACGGCTCATTGTGTGGAAGACTAAACCGTGGAGCCCATTGATCTGTAAATCAGATTTCTGTACGGCACGCTGCAAACACAGATCCATTGTTTGCTGAAACAATGTGGCAGTGAATGATGAGCTGTGTTACTGATAGCGGCGCACTGATAAACAACAGTCTGCATAACAATGGCCTCGCAGTCACAGCCCAGTGAATGGGAAAGAAAGTCCTCAGTCACAAAAAAACAAAAAAATGCTGGAAAGTTTCTGAGCTTTTAAATTAGCAGTCAGAGTGCAACATTGCAATTCACTAAATACTCTGAGGCCGTAAAAATCCCATTCTAAACCTCTGCAAAAAATAATTGCAGTATTATTTTCAGCCTTAATTAAGTGGCAAAGTCTTCTTACAAGTGTAAAAAATTAATCCCTTCTCTAAATCCTACATAATTTAATGTGGGAGAAATGAAATAAATAAGCGGCTGCGGCTCTGCTGTGAGAGGGTTTGATACGGGTGATTAGGTGAGCGCGGCGTGAAGAAGCCCATTAGGATTGTTTGGTGTCATTGCAGAAGCTCCGGGCGGCGGCCCTAATCCACCCCGCCGCCCGCCACCTCCACCAGCGCTCGCCATCTTCCCTCCGACTGCAGCAGCACAGCGACGAGCAGCCATTGATTGATTTTCATCCCGTTAAGGAGATGGGAGGCAGATGAATGCTGCGGTAATGAGAGGCAATCAGCAGCCCTGATCAACTTTATTCTGGAGAGGAAGCGTCCTCGTGAAGAGCTCAGGGTGTTCAGGATAACGAGCGATCGCGGTGTTACTGCAGGTTAGGTCTCAAACTGACGTGTAAGAGCTCGCTTTACAGTGCGACCTCTTATATTTTCATGAGCCACAGTTGTTTAAGAAGGTTGTCGCTACATTTGGACGATAGTTTCCTTTGAGCTGTTGATCCTGCTGTGTATTTGTCTTGTGCTCTATACTTCTGTTATATGGTCCTTCAGACTGTTTGTATGGTACACATGTTAACGATGACAGCCGAGCACCCGCCCTGTGATGGCTACACAAAACATCTATAATCACCAAACTCCGCCTTTAAATGAACAGAAACCATTGAAAAGCAACTGAGCAGCTGCAGCCGAGTTAATTTATGTTGTGTTGGGTTCATGCAGCTAGCTGGAAATAAAAGCCCTTATTTTATGTTGCAATAGAAAACAATAGTGAACAAATGTGCTTTAAGGAGATGAAGTGAAGAACGACGAGGAAGAAATATCAAGCAATTGAACTCTTTAACCAAAGAACTTATATTTGTATCGCGCTCATTCTCAAACACCGTGGTGGCAATTCAATTAGCAGAATGACTTCTTTGGTCTTTTACTTAACATTTTTATTTTTGTGCCACATGAAGTCAGCCTGTTAACTCCATTATGATGTATTCATTTGGTCTCATTTATAAAGTATTTAACACATAGGTTTCCAATAACACACGTTGAAAAAAAGTTATGTTCATCAACCGTATGAATCTCTTCTAATGGTTCTAAAGGTTTACTTTTATTCGAGATATAAAAGGTGACGTGGAAATGTCAGTAAAAATGTTCAGGAACGTTCATGAATGCACCAATTTGATTTTCTCGTTGTGAAACGAGTCGCCTGAAGACCTACGAGGCGATCTAGTTTTAGATTGTGTCATCTGATGTTTTCAAGGAAAAAATATCCATTTATTTCCCTTCTGGGTGAGTTAATGATCTCTTGACCCCTCAGGTTGCTCCAGCGACCCTTTGAAGGGCCCCGACCCTCAGGTTAGGAAGCACTACCGACCCGGTTGTTCCACAGCACACTTGTGTTTCTAACTCCTTCTCCGGTCGACAGCCTGCAGCTGTACGCACACAGACGGATGTGATTCCCTCCGGAGATGAAACCAGCCGCTGATTTAAAAGAATTCTTAACACGAGCTCATCAAAACAGTGCATGAAACCTCAAAGGCACTTTTGATCAGACGATTAAAAGTTTGATCAGAAGTCGGCTTCGTCTGATGAGCCGGGAAAGAGAAAAGAAAAAAGACAGAACATTTTGATCAGGCAAAAGGTGGGTAATAAATAAAGACGTGTTTCCTCATCCATGTTTTTTTAATCCGTTCGCTCTGGTTCCAGGTGTTACGCTGGAAATGGGAATAAATTAATAAATCAGGTTTGTCTTTGAGGTAGAACACATCTTTGACTAGACAGGAGTGAACAGTGGCAGCTTTAATTGGCACATCCGACTGTTTTTGTTCCGGATTGGCAGTAAAGCCTGATGGAGTAGAAACGTCTGACATGATGATCGGTTGACGTGAAGCCGGCAGCAGTCAGACTGCGAGCTCAGTCCATTACTGACGCTCCATTACTACTGCAGCTCGGAGACAAACTGCTGCTGTCAGGTGAACACACAGAGAAGAACAGAAAACACCTCACAAACCTTCTGTGAGTGTTCGGTTCTGGTTTAAGCTCTCGATGGTTCGTCTGACAAGAACTCTCCTTCACCTCCTCACGCTCTGTGTTGGTGAGACTGTTCAGCTGCTGCTAGATATTTGGCCAGACAACTTTATCCCCTTCACACCTCTGAGAAGAGTGTTTTCATGCACTGGTCGAATTTGATATTTTTTAGATTTAACTTCCATAACAGACCAGTGGAAAGAAAACATCCAAAATACACTTTTAGGTATTTCTTTTTTACTTATTCTGTCTGTTTGTGTCTGTAGATGTTACCACTAGATAATGCCTCAGCAGCGTATTTAAACATGACATTTCAGAAAACTTGAAGAAATCTACTTTTTTGCAGAAAGTGAAATTAACCAAAGAGAAGCAAACAGTGAATGTTAGTCAGAAAACAAAGACTTTATAATCAATACTTTATAGTATTCATGACACGGTGATTCTGTGTCTTTGGATTGGTTTGTTTCTGTGTCTTTGGATTGATTGATTCTGTGTCTTTGGATTGGTTTGATTCTGTGTCTTTGGATTGATTGATTCTGTGTCTTTGGATTGGTTTGTTTGTCTCTTTGGATTGATTGATTCTGTGTCTTTGGATTGGTTTGTTTGTGTCTTTGGATTGGTTTGTTTCTGTGTCTTTGGATTGGTTTGTTTGTGTCTTTGGATTGGTTTGTTTGTGTCTTTGGATTGGTTTGTTTGTGTCTTTGGATTGGTTTGTTTGTGTCTTTGGATTGGTTTGATTCTGTGTCTTTGGATTGGTTTGATTCTGTGTTTTTGGATTGGTTTGTTTCTATGTCTTTGGATTGGTTTGTTTGTGTCTTTGGATTGGTTTGTTTCTGTGTCTTTGGATTGGTTTGTTTGTGTCTTTGGATTGGTTTGTTTGTGTCTTTGGATTGGTTTGTTTCTGTGTCTTTGGATTGGTTTGTTTGTGTCTTTGGATTGGTTTGTTTGTGTCTTTGGATTGGTTTGTTTGTGTCTTTGGATTGGTTTGTTTGTGTCTTTGGATTGGTTTGATTCTGTGTCTTTGGATTGGTTTGTTTCTGTGTCTTTGGATTGATTGATTCTGTGTCTTTGGATTGGTTTGTTTCTGTGTCTTTGGATTGGTTTGTTTGTGTCTTTGGATTGGTTTGTTTGTGTCTTTGGATTGGTTTGTTTGTGTCTTTGGATTGGTTTGTTTGTGTCTTTGGATTGGTTTGATTCTGTGTCTTTGGATTGGTTTGTTTCTGTGTCTTTGGATTGGTTTGATTCTGTGTCTTTGGATTGGTTTGTTTCTGTGTCTTTGGATTGGTTTGATTCTGTGCCTTTGGATTGGTTTGTTTGTGTCTTTGGATTGGTTTGTTTGTGTCTTTGGATTGGTTTGTTTCTGTGTCTTTGGATTGGTTTGTTTCTGTGTCTTTGGATTGGTTTGATTCTGTGTCTTTGGATTGGTTTGATTCTGTGTCTTTGGATTGGTTTGTTTCTGTGTCTTTGGATTGGTTTGTTTCTGTGTCTTTGGATTGGTTTGTGTCTTTGGATTGATTGATTCTGTGTCTTTGGATTGGTTTGTTTCTGTGTCTTTGGATTGGTTTGTGTCTTTGGATTGATTGATTCTGTGTCTTTGGATTGGTTTGATTCTGTGTCTTTGGATTGGTTTGTTTGTGTCTTTGGATTGATTGATTCTGTGTCTTTGGATTGGTTTGTTTCTGTGTCTTTGGATTGGTTTGTTTGTGTCTTTGGATTGGTTTGTTTCTGTGTCTTTGGATTGGTTTGTTTCTGTGTCTTTGGATTGGTTTGATTCTGTGTCTTTGGATTGGTTTGTTTCTGTGTCTTTGGATTGGTTTGTTTCTGTGTCTTTGGATTGGTTTGTTTGTGTCTTTGGATTGGTTTGATTCTGTGTCTTTGGATTGGTTTGTTTCTGTGTCTTTGGATTGGTTTGTTTCTGTGTCTTTGGATTGGTTTGTTTGTGTCTTTGGATTGGTTTGTTTCTGTGTCTTTGGATTGGTTTGTTTGTGTCTTTGGATTGGTTTGTTTCTGTGTCTTTGGATTGGTTTGATTCTGTGTCTTTGGATTGGTTTGTTTGTGTCTTTGGATTGGTTTGTTTGTGTCTTTGGATTGGTTTGTTTCTGTGTCTTTGGATTGGTTTGTGTCTTTGGATTGATTGATTCTGTGTCTTTGGATTGGTTTGTTTCTGTGTCTTTGGATTGGTTTGTTTGTGTCTTTGGATTGATTGATTCTGTGTCTTTGGATTGGTTTGTTTCTGTGTCTTTGGATTGGTTTGTTTGTGTCTTTGGATTGGTTTGTTTCTGTGTCTTTGGATTGGTTTGTTTCTGTGTCTTTGGATTGGTTTGATTCTGTGTCTTTGGATTGGTTTGTTTCTGTGTCTTTGGATTGGTTTGTTTCTGTGTCTTTGGATTGGTTTGTTTGTGTCTTTGGATTGGTTTGTTTCTGTGTCTTTGGATTGGTTTGTTTGTGTCTTTGGATTGATTGATTCTGTGTCTATGGATTGGTTTGATTCTGTGTCTTTGGATTGGTTTGTTTGTGTCTTTGGATTGGTTTGATTAAAAAAAAAGGAATCGTTTAAAACCAAAAACTGTTGAGAAACTGTTATTTCTGAATAAAAATGAATAAAATGTCCCCTGTCCTGTACATCACTGTCCAAGTTACACAAGCATATTCAGTCCCCTCTTCCTAGTTCCAAAGCACTTTCACTGTCCTCTACCTGCTTAAGCCCATGCCATTTTCCTAAAGTGACATACCGTACTTTCCGGGCTATAGAGCGCACCGGTATATAGGCCGCAGCAGCTGATTTTTTAACAGGATAAAGAATGTGTACATAGATAAGCCGCACGGGTCTATAAGCCGCAGGTGTCCCTGTTGAACAGCAAGATGCTTTTAACAGTACCGTCCTAAAGTTGTCTTCTTCTGTGAACATCATAACATGTTGCTAGCTTCTAAGCTAATTTTAACATTACGGCCAATGGGGAAATGCTAACCGCGATTAGCATTAGCGAATATATAATATATCTTTGTACATCTTTTCATTCAGACATACTTGCATTTCAGTCTAAGGTCTCTCACGGCTACCAAACGAAAAGCAATGAGGCAATACCGGTAACTGTTGTTCCTCATAGCTCTGAATAGCTGTTGTTGCCAAGCCAGTTAGCCGTAAATGCTATTCAGAGCTATGAGCAACGTCGACACGCTGCATGAGAAGATCAGCTTTTTCTCAAGTCTGCCAGTGGATCCCAACAGCGCGGAACAGTGTGACAGAATCCACCTTCACCATCAATTATATACTTTATACAAAATTATACAAAACATTTATTTCTCTCACTCAAAAACACGCACACAAAAAAACTCTTGAACAAGTTTTGTAGAACAAGTTTTGTAGAACTGTAAAAAAGAAAAACTGGAAAAAACGAGTCTGCATTTGGGTCCTTGAACACACCACATCATGAACCGGGGCAAATCCGCCCCTGAGCTTGCGTTGTCGTCCTCATTGCGCTGCCCCCTTAATCTCATAGTATCCCAGCCTTTCAGAACCCATTGGTGATGATGGATTCTTTCACACTGTTCCGCGCTGTTAGGATCCACTGGCAGACTTGAGAAAAAGCTGATATTCTCTGCTCATAGCTCTAAATAGCATTTACGGCTAACTGGCTTGCTGCTGTTAGACCGGAACCGGAAGTTGCGGTCTAAGGTTTGACAAAAATAGCCAAAATAAATCTCATTCTTGTTTTTCCATCGTTCTATCTTCATGGACAGTTTTTCATGACTATCAGGTTTGAATACTGCTTGGTGAGATCTTTTATTTCATTTTCTTTGTTTAAATCTTTTGTGTGAAGAAATGGCAAAATTACATTTGTCCAAAATTGAGATTTACAAATCCAGTTGAAATGGAACACGAGCACCTCGTATCTGCAAAAGGAAACATACTTTATGTTCAGTTGCTTTGCTGGAAGGAGGAACACAGCAGCTATTTCCTCTGATATGTGTTTTGGAAGTGACACAAGGAAAAATGATCTGGTGTCAGAAAACTGATTCAACAGCAAAACAACAACAACATTGAGCTTTTCACTTCATGGAGGAAAAAACCCTGATAGCTGAGAGACGCAGGTGTGTGTGTGTGTGTGTGTGTGTGTGTTCATTCGGTTTCTGTGGTTTTGTTTTTGTTTTTCTCTTCTGATGCTTTATATGTTTTCATCCTGACTCAAGGTGATAAACATGGAACTAAAAACTCGCCTTTGTATTTCTTTTCATTTCCTGTTTAGAAGCACCGGCTCTTTCTGTGGCACCCACACATCTGAAATCCAAGGGCACGTCACACAACGATCCCGCCGCTCAAAGTGTGTCTGACATCCCACTAATGGCTAGAAAGCATTTATCATCCACAACTAGAATTATAATGAAGCTCTAATGGGAGGAGTTTGAAATGAAAAGGTGATTCATACACCGGGAAATCTTTTCAAGGTTTTTCTCGTTTCAAAGTGCCTCCTCAATCAGAGTTACAAAAAGGTGTCCATTAAAAGCAGAGGCAGATAAAAAGTTGGTTCTGATGTCGTGAGAGTCAAAGAACCCAAAAGGATGTGTGGACAGGAAGCACACACACACGGACAGACAGTGTGAATACACACCTGTCTCACCTGTCGTATGACTGACGGCTGCCAGCGCCGCATATCAGCATCTGGAAAACCTTTAAACGGAGCAGAAACTGCTCAGAGATTCATGTTCTCATCAATGTTGGAATAGTAGTTACACTACATGGCCAAACATCTGCATGACATCATCACGGCCATTCAGAGAAACATCTGCATGACATCATCACGGCCATTCAGAGAAACATCTGCATGACATCATCACGGCCATTCAGAGAAACATCTGCATGACATCATCACGGCCATTCAGAGAAACATCTGCATGACATCATCACGGCCATTCAGAGAAACATCTGCATGACATCATCACGGCCATTCAGAGAAACATCTGCATGACATCATCACGGCCATTCAGAGAAACATCTGCATGACATCATCACGGCCATTCAGAGAAACATCTGCATGACATCATCACGGCCATTCAGAGCCTCAGTGAGGTCCAACACCGACGTCGGGGATCAGGTCTGGATTACAGTCGCAAATGAACAAATTACAAATGAAAGAATATTTATCTAAAATATCAACGTTTGCTGTAGTATTAAATGTTTCATGTGTAACATCTGGCCACATGTTTTAAAGAAACAGAGCAGCATTTCACTTCTACGAGTCGCTTCACACAATCTGAATTTACTGTCGACAGTAAAAAAGAAAAGACGACAACTAGCGAACACACTGCCGGAGCCCTCGCCCGTCTGTCCCATCCAGTCTCATGGACGGGACATCTGAGGAACACCTGGACGGAAATTCAAACGTCCACCGGAACTCAAAGATGAACTTTTTATAATGTGGGGTTCAAAGGTCACTGGGACCTCCTATTCGTCCCATTCGCGTATATATCTCAGGAACACCTAAAACAAAGGTCTTCACATTTAAAAAACAAACGTCGACTTGGTCACTAACATCTCACAAAACGCGTGCTGTAACCCAACAATTCATGTGCAAATGATAACAATTTGACACAAAAGTCAAAGAGGACAAAATGATGAAGTGATGACATGCAGGTGAACTCACACCTGTTTGGTTGGCGGAGGAATCCAACTGAGAGGCGGTGACTCTAGTTTAGATTTTCAGGTACTTTAGCAAAACTTTACTTTATAAACCCATCAAATATTATTTTCTGAGCTTCTTTGATAAAATACAAAAAGACGAAAAAAGGACCAGAATGTTGTTACTTTGCATGATGGCCGACATTCCTTTTGTCTCAAAACTGTCTTCCATTTGTGTTCCCCATATCTGGAGTGACACACAAACACAAGTGCATTTCACATGAACATTAATTTGAAGACGGCACTAAACGCATGGAGGCTCACGGTCCGTCTGTACGGGATGTCTTCCACTCGTCTGTCACACGGAGCGGAACCAGCTCTCCACTGGGCTACAGGACGGGTATTTATACTCTATTGCTGCCAAAAAGCACTCAATACTGTACCTGAACGCATCCTGGACACAGACGGAGCACCGAAGCTGCTGCTCTGCTGAGTGGAGCCCGTCTGGAAAATATGACGAAGAAAGAAAAGAATAGTAAACACCGATATCTCGCTACTCTACGAGGACGTAATGATTGTAATGGAACAATAAGAAGGCCAATTTGTGCACACAAGAAAAGAAAAACAACAATATAATAAAATGCATCGTGAGAGTGCTGTTATGTGCTGAGATAACAAATGGGCCAACAGCAAGCAAAATATCATAGATTCATATCAATACAATGCAGACAATAGAGCATCCTTTATCCATTAAACACGAAACAAATATGAATAAACAGGCCTCCAAACATTAGCTGCTAAGATGTTCCCAAATCCCAGTCCACCACAGAGGTCCCTGAGGGGTCCCGCCACCAGCCACGGGAACTTCATAAAATACCATCTGCATCACAGTCACACACCAAATGAAAAACAGCAAAAGCCACGAGGCAGACCGGAGGTTTCCAGCGACCAGCTGAGCAGCAGCCGCTCTGTCTTCCAGCTCCTCACATTATTTCATGGCGCTCGGCTCAGCGGGGAGCAGAACGCCTCAGAGCCAAACTGTACCTACTGCTGGATGGATTTACAGCTCCAAAAATATTACATTTCCTGTGTGCAGAGATGGAAATCAGTATTCTAACCCAAAGCAAAAAGATGATTAATTGCTCTCTGCCTGAATCCAGGCATGAGGCTAATAAGCCCGACTGGAGGAGTTTCTCTTCTCATGCTTTTCAGCTCTGCTCCCGTATGTGCAAATACATTTCTTAATGTGTGCGCTGCATTATAGAAATCCACAGAAAATTGAATTTGGATAGTTACACGTGTAAGCACCACGCTCCTTTCAAATGAGGCGAAATGAGACCGCAACGGAAAAGAAAAGGGAAAGAGAACAAATAGCAGCGCTGAGAGCTTCTTCTCTTCTCCAATGCCAAAGTCAGGGAAGCTTTTCACTCTGGTGGTAGTCCTGCGGCATAGCAGACCAATTGTTCAAATTGTTCTAAAAGCACCAAAATTGGCACACATGTAGATTAATATATTCTAAACATTTTTGGATATGGAGGCATTCAAGATTAGCCATGTGGAAGATATGGCGGCCATTGTTCAAAATGGCCGCCATTTACCTTTTTTTTTTTTACATATTCCTTTTTTTTTTTACATAATTCCTTTTTTTACATCAGAATTAACATCAATAAGTGTTTAACAGATATTTAGATGAATCTTCTCAAAAATGGCTCCCAAACTTTTCCATTTTGTGGAAAAAGTAGACATTTTATGAAGATTTCAATACTTTATTTCAAAATTCAATTTTTTTTTCAAATTGCTGGCAAAATTGCAATGGAATGGTAGTCAAAATAATACACAGAGTACGGGGAGTTTACAGTATGGTCAAATTGTAGTTATATAGTCGACCAGAAGCCGTCTCTAGGCACAGTACTTACAGTTATACATTTATGGATAGATCTAATATAAATGAACAAATCTAAGTGGACACAATAAACAGTTGCCAATACAATAACTTTCAGTATTGTGTAATCCTGCAGTACATACATGTAATACAATAACGTAGATTTTGCCACACTATGATTCTGAACTTTTCAAATCTGGTCACCAGGATTATGAATGTCTACAGATCATAATGTTGGCTAACAAGTTTTCTGTCCTAATCTACTGGCATTCGCCTTCACAGAAACACAGACCAGTGCATTGCAGTGAAGCGTTCTTGCACTTGCAGCGTTTTCTGCAGCCTTTCTTGCATCCGCAAGACACCAGCTCATAGCAGGTCTTGGATGCCTCAGGGAGTGTGGTCCAGAGTGGTGTGTAGGGCCCATCATCACTCCGATGCCAGCCCCAGTCTGTTGGTGGAGGGAGCACGGGCTCTGGTACCAATGCCTGGCCCCAGACATGACCACCCTGAAGGGCAGATCTCTTCACATGCTGCTCCAGAGCGTCTGACAGATGGAGGCTCCTGTGTCTTGGTTGCTCCCTGCTTCCGACTTTGTTTGACACTGTTGAACTTGAGAAGCTGCGCAATGGAAAGAGCTGCTTGTGTCAAAGAGGAATGGCTTTGGTTCTTGATGTTGGGGCCATCCAGCACCATATTTACCATTGCAACTAGTACGTTTGGCACAGAGTCCTCCTGACAACCGCCCGGGAATGATCCACGGAATCGGCCAGTGTCTTCAAACATATATCGACGAACTATCTGTGCAGCACGCGCAAGGTGAACTGCCTCAGTGTCACAGTCTTGCTCACAGGCTTTGCCTAGCGCTTCAGCAATGTCTTCATCAAACGCTAGTAGAACATCCCGGCCTTTGCTCTGGGATCTCAGGCCTGGTAACTGGGCTAACAGGCGCTCTTTCAGCCTTGTGCTATTAACTTTCTTGCACAAAGCAACCCCGAGCTGTTCCATTCTTGTCGTGTATAGCTTTGCAAGATCTGCGAGTCTGAAGACTGGGGCGGTGCCCTCTTCTAGGTGGGTTTCCTCGATATACAGGACCAGTTCAGCCAGTACGATTCTTGACATCACACCTTCATGGTCAGTTTTCTGCTCGGCTTCTACAGTGGTCTTTGCACGATAGTAAAGAGCCAACAAACACTTGGAATGGTACTTGGCCTCCAGAGCCACCATATCACCCATGCTGAGCCTGGCCATGAGTTCATTGTCCCCAACTTGCGCTGCACACTTCCGTACGCGTGTGTCCACCTGGAAGGTTGCTACTTCATGGGTCTCTGTGCCAGACTTTCCACAGAAAAAGCAGGAGGTGTCGCTGGTAGTAGCTTCTGAAGAGTGTGTTCTGGCGCGCTTGCCTGGGACATTGTCAGTACTACCAAATGCTGAGCTGCTTGCGATGAGTCTCTTCTCTGCTCTTCGTAGCATTGTGTTATTGTATTTGAGCATACATGTTTTATGCCACTTGGCCTGGTGGGCAACCATTGTCGCCTCAACACCTTGTCCTTCATCTAGTCTCTGTAACTGAACAGTTCTTGGCAGTTTTCCTAGTTCATCAAACTTGACCAAGTTTGCAGCCATTGTCGTGTATCCACTCCCAGGGTCTTGGCGTTTAGACAGTACTGGGCAGACAAGTGACTCTGATGTCTCCTCTTGACATACAAGACACAGCTTCCAGTTTGTCTCAGTAGGTGTTGTGGGAGTACGTCGCTCAAAAGTATCGACCAGTTGGAACTTCTTTGCCATGGCTGCAGTCTGGAACAACGCGTCTCTGATGTCAGGTGGTGGTGCTGCTGCTGCTGTAAGGTGGTGCTGCTGCTGTATCAACGCCTCACCTGCAAAGACACAAAACAACACCATGTTAACACAAGCTACTACTACAAGTACCATGACTATCAACACTCAACACTATACTATTACTGCAGCCGCCGTCACTGCCACCACCGCTGCCGCTGCAAAGTAAAACTCATTTTTCTTGTAAAATGGTAGCCATTCTATTTGGTAAGCACACAAGTATGTGTAATTGTACAATACTTATCACCTCTAGCACACTTATCACCTCTAGCATCCACAAAAAGACAAATTATGGTACATATTCAATGACGCTAATGGTAAATAGCGGCCATTTTGAAAAATGGCCGCCAAATGTGCTACGGGGAGAATCTTGAATGCCTCCATATCCAAAATTGTTCAGAATGTATTAATCTACATGTGTGCCAATTTTGGTGCTTTTAGAACAATTTGAACAATTGGTTTCGTATTTTTTACTATGCCGCTGGACTATGGGCAGTGGTGGCCGGCCAATAGAGGGCCACGGGGCCCCACCCACCCACCTTGAGCAACAAAACAAATAATAATAATATAAAAAAATGTTTTTGAGCTGTGTAATATACCCAGTAATATTTGTAATATATTTGTAATATTTGTAATATTTGTAAAATCGGATATCTGCGTAAAATAAATGCTTTTCCCTGCTTGTCCTCTCCGCTGGTGCACCTCTCAGCTGTCCTCGTGCACGTCTCTACTGCGCGTGCACGTGCTGGGGCCAGATGGATTTGGCCCAATCGGGGTCTAATAAGAACTTATTACGGGAGCAGAGCTGAAAAGCCAATCACTGATTCAAGAAATAAATGAGTGACTTACAATTTAGCCAATCAGCGCTTCCGGGAGGACCAGACCCTCCCGGAAGTCTTTTTCTCCCGGAGTGCCCGTGTCTCTCGTGTCTCGTTCTCATCTCACGTGTTCTCATCTCGCGTGTTCTCATCTCGCGTGTTCTCATCTCGCGTGTTCTCATCTCGCGTGGTCTCGCTGCCCAGCTGGACGACGGTCACCGGCTTGCGGTAAAGAAACACAACGAGGAGGTTGATAAAAACCGGCACATTTTATCACAAATAATTGAGTTTTGTGGGGCTTTTGAGTTGGCTTTGCGTGGGCATGACGAGACTCCTCGGACAACCCTGGCGTGTTCAAGGGACGGGTGGGTTCTGTTGCGTCCCTCGACGGTGTGATGGAGGAGCACCTGGAGACAGACAGTGTTTCTAAAGGGACGTCGAAGACAAAATGAGCTGTTGGACTGCATGCGGTCGGTTGTAAGGGATTACATTCTGGAGGAAGTGAAGAACGCTGATTTGATCGCCATTCAAGCAGACGAGACGACGGACGTTTCCACCCACTCGATGCTAACGGTAACGTACAAGAGCGTGTTAATGCTCTGGATCTGCTCTCCATGGAGAAGGAACTTGTCAGGACATGCCTTCAATAAGAAGGTCATTGAGAGGTTTGCCACTCAGAAGAGCAAAGTTCCTTTACTGTCGTAAAAACATGCAGGTTTCCTCAACAAACAAGGTTCATCGGGGCATCTTAAAATATACTTGTTCTATTAGACTATATATGATATTTATATGTTATAATATATTCATGATATTTATATTGTATATTTATGATTATATGGTATTTATATTCATATTATACTGAATATTGTTATTATATGATATATATATATTAATATACTGAATTGTATGAATAAGATGTCCTTATTATGTCAGTGTTGGAATAAATGATAACAATGTAACTGCAAAGTACTAATGCGTTTTTTGATAACTTTTTATTTTTTTTTTGCATTGAATTATACTATTTGCTGAAATTGATTGGATGGCCCGACCCAAAAAAAATCCACCAGCCGCCACTGGTGTTGGGCTCAGACACATGCTGAAATAAATGCACATTTCTTTTCATTGTAATGTGTGTTAAATATTTCAGAGATTTCCGGCCTCTTTTTCAGAGAGAGAGAGAGAGAGAGAGAGCGAGAGAGAGAGAGAGAGAGAGAGAGAGAGAGAGAGCAGGGAGAACGGGCCCGTTGTCGTTAAAAAAAGAAAAGGAATGCTGAGGCGAGAGGCTGAAGCTTTGTCTCGTCGTGTTATCAGGAAGAAGATGGTGTGATTGTGTGTCTGTGTGTCTGCGTGTCTGCGTGTCTGCGTGTCGTTGTGTCTGCGTGTCGTTGTGTCTGCGTGTCGGCGTGTCGTTGTGTCGTTGTGTCTGCGTGTCTGCGTGTCTGCGTGTCGGCGTGTCGGCGTGTCTGCGTGTCGGCGTGTCGGCGTGTCTGCGTGTCGTTGTGTCTGCGTGTCGTTGTGTCTGCGTGTCGTTGTGTCGTTGTGTCGTTGTGTCTGCGTGTCTGCGTGTCTGCGTGTCTGCGTGTCTGCGTGTCTGCGTGTCTGCGTGTCTGCGTGTCTGCGTGTCGGCGTGTCTGCGTGTCGGCGTGTCGGCGTGTCGGCGTGTCTGCGTGTCGGCGTGTCTGCGTGTCTGCGTGTCGTTGTGTCTGCGTGTCGTTGTGTCTGCGTGTCGGTGTGTCTGCGTGTCTGCGTGTCTGTGTGTCTGCGTGTCGGCGTGTTTGGCTGTCAGCGAAGCCGCAGCGCCGCATGTTCGGTGATGATGATGAACTTCCAGCTTCCTGAAGCTGCTGCTGGCCGGTTTGGTCTGGTTCTCCTTTGAGTGTCTGAAGCATCACAAGCGGCTTTTGTGTTCTCTGACCAAAGAGCTCGAGTTCAACATTCCTGATGAAGTCATGTGAGTTTGGACTGTTTGGTCTGATCGTTTTCTATCATTGTGTTTTCTGTGTGTAGTTCTCTACTGAAGGTTTATGGGAAACAACAAAAGAGGTTGTAAATATTATGCGGATGACTCATTTAAATTCAGGGGACTATGGTCCAACACAAGCACTGAGTAGAAGCGTTGACCAAATGAACGATTGGAGTTTTCTTCTAAACCAAAGTAGGTGTTTTGAAGCCATCAAGGAACGATTGAAAGTCAGCCCAAACCAAGACAGAAGCACAGATCTGAAGTTCAACAGCCACGTTAAGACGCTTCTAAAGTCAGTCTGCTGCCTTATACCAACATACACCTTCACAAGGCCCAGACAACAAGTGTCCTCTGAGATCAACTCTCCACGACTCCTGTTTGGCAGAGCTGCACCATCGACTGGTGGAGGTAAAGAGGTCTGTGCAGAGCAATACCAGACGTGATGAGGCAGCACTACTTCCTCACACGATTCAGTCCTTGTCTGCATGTTTACAATTCATTTCTTTTCAGTTCCGAGCTTACGTTTGTGAGGATGGACATGGAGGCTGAGACGTTCCATCACCAACTAGTTCTCATGAGTTAGTCCATACAATGAGTACAACAGGTGAACTGGAGAAGATACCACATGGTGAAGCGTTAACAAGAGAAGGATTCTATATGTTAGAGTAAAACTGTACATTTCAGGCTGTATATCTATAAAGGAAGGAGGTCTGTCAATGCTTGTGTGTGTGTGTGTGTGTGTGTGTGTGTGTGTGTGTGTGTGTGTGTGTGTGTGTGTGTGTGTGAGGCGTCTGGATATCAGCCATCGGGCCGGACGCTCGGTGCAGCGCTGGATTATTCACATATTCGACCTGCAACCCAGAACAACAACAAACAGCTCGGCGCTCTCGGCTCTCGGCTCTCGGCGCTCGCTCCGCCTGGCGCTCAACAAATTGGACGATTACGGGTCGTGACACCGAGAGTTCGGCGGTGACGTTCATCTCACATCACCTCCGAGGTCAGAAACAGACTCCGTCGGCTCAGATTCCTCCCACATGGAGAATATTTGACACCTCCGTATCACTTTCCTTCTCCGTCTTCTCACTACACATTAAGAGTAGAGAGTGACAGCTGGGGGAGAGGAGAGTGATGGGAGATAAATAACCACTACGAGGATGGAACTGAACGTTTCTTTGTTTCCTTTGAAGGGTTGTCTCCCTCCGTTCATCCTGAGTGAGGATGAACGACGAGACGGAGACCTGAGCTGTTACTGCCACTGATCGTCTCTGGAGGACGTTTGGGTTCAGTCGCTCACGTAGCAGTTTGTCCCATCATGCATTGTGTTCTACAACAAGGCATCACAGACCAGAGTCCGCTGTTGAGACCATGACAGATGAGAAACCCATTGACTTGAATGCTGAGCAACACTTTTAGATTGTCGCCATGATGGTACTGGAAATACAGAAGCATCCATGTCTAAAACAACACCTTTGTACCTGCAGGTGAACTGAACACGTGAGTCACTCTTCAACCATCATTACCTCCAATGACAGCGCTTAACGCCGCTTGTGGAAAGTGACAAATTATATTTCATCAAATACTTTACCCAAGTACAATTTTGAGGTACTTGTACATGAATATATTGTATCGCCCCCTGGTGGACACTAGAGAGAATGCAGCTTTAACACACGAAGCGTTGACTTCACTCTTCAGTGCCGGAGCACTGAACACCTTTCAGTGCTGAACACTCGCACAGTGTAGGGCCACCGACCACGCGCTGGCAGTGAGAACGTCTTGAACTTTAGATACTTTCAATTCAAATTAGTGATACAAAATGTAATTCAACACATAAATTATGATATTATTACATCATTAAGACTTTATTGCTCCCAAGGGGTGAATTCAAAAGCGAGCCAGCAGTATATAAAGTAATTACAATGAGCTCCACCTTCACCAGCTGCATTATTAATGTGTTGAACACTTCCAATGGGAAAGGCTCATATACATCACTGTGATATGACCCATTCTGCAAACACATTTGCTCCACGTACCTTCAGTATATCTTGATGCTTCTGCAACCGCTCGCCGTGTGAAAACACCACGAGTCTTGTTTTTAACTGTCACGTAAAACGACGACATCAACGTTCATTCACGCAGTAAGAGGATGTATGTGTGTGTGTGTGAGGGTTTCTGTGAACTCGCACGCTGCCAGCCGAGCACAAACTCCAGCAGCCGGCTTTGACGGCGGTGAGGAGATCAAAGCGACCGAGTGTTTCCACGAGGTCGACCTGGAAGGGCTCGGAAAAATAGAAACATCAAAATGAAGAGAAACACCTCAAAATACATCCATCGCTCAACTCCTCCCCCACACACACACACACACACACTGAGGGTCAAGAAGGTGTGTGTGTGTGTGTGTGTGTGTGTGAGTGAGACAGCAGCTTCACTTTCAGTTCACATGTAACAGTTCATGAAGATCAGAGTTTTCACTCTCAAAAAACACACACACATATTCTTTCTTGTCATGACATGAAGCTGCCGTACATCAGTTGAAACAATCCTCGACTAAAAAGAGGACATTTCACATTAGAAGCCATGTATCTCCAGAATATCAACTCGTGCTGCGATGAGGAAGAAGAGCTGCTTCCAGCTTCATCACGCTTCTCATGTCATTGAAGGCTGAAGAAACCCTCCAAAAACTCATTCCTGGCTTCTTTCAGCCGCATACGTATCGAAGGATTCCGCAACTTTTTAAAGGAACATTTCATTTATCAGTCTTAAAAATCCCCCAAAATGAAGATCCCTGGTGATCACTCGACTGAGATTCATTTTCCAACGGCTTTGAGCTCCCGTTTGCAGAGATGAAGTGGGTTTCTGTCCTGCTGCTGGCAGACGATGGAAGAATGTCAGGAAGATATCGCTTTTATTTCTTCATAACCACGAGCCAAATATCCATCAAAGCACGATCGCTCCATCGGTGCAGAGGACGGGTCTTAATTATGTTCTAACGCTGATCGCTGAGCTTTCCTCTCAGCACCATCATCAGACCCAAAATCACACATTTTTAAATACATTTTGTGATTTCTTATTGTCTTAATTTATGTTAAAAGACATTTTATCTTCTTAAAACTTGTCTTACTTTTGTATTCACACCTTTCTGTTTGAGGGATGTCATTCCTTTATTGCAGAGACGACAGGAAGTATTATGAAATGCCAACGAGACAATGTGGCAGATGTGGAGATGGTCCGGTAAATATATAAATATCTCTCTATATATATATATAGAGATATTTATATATCTATATATATGGGAAGCAGGTGAGCAGGTAGGTGAGGTGGGGCAAGGGCTTACTGACTGATGACAGGGAGAGTTACTTCACGTGAGAGTGAAACAGAGCAGGTAACAGCATGAACACGAGGCTGCAGTTGTGACTCCAATTTTGAAAATGGCAACAAAACAAAACAATCTGTATGTGTGGCGTCAAAAAGAACCTCTGCTCGTCTCTGCTGCAGGCTGGAAGCTGCACGAGAGGCAAAACTCACCCAAACGTCTGCCAGAGACAGCGAGCGGAGCGGTTTAGAGGATATCAGAGATCCAAGACGTAGCGGAGAGAAGGCTGAGGCCAGAAAGCCTCACTGATCAATGTGTCTGAGCCTTCAGCAGCACGGACTCATCAATACACATCATGAGAGACCAACACTGACCTCCGTCAGAGAGAGGATCAATGAGGCAGGAGAGGAGAGGGGGGGCAGGTTAACGAGGGGGAATGTATTGTGGGCATGACACCCCCCCCCCCCCACCCCCCCCCCCCCCACTAAACAGCCGGTAGTCTAGTTGCATTGTGGGTCATGTAGCCTCCGGGTTATGACATGAGGTGGAATGTTTGGGGATAGTTCCTCTGGATCTGCTTTGACTCTTTTTGACTCAGTTATACTACTCACACCTCAGTTATACTACTCACACCTCAGTTATACTACTCACACCTCAGTTATACTACTCACACCTCAGTTATACTACTCACAACCTCAGTTATACTACTCACACCTCAGTTATACTACTCACACCTCAGTTATACTACTCACACCTCAGTTTATACGACTCACACCTCAGTTATACTACTCACACTCACAGTTATACTACTCACACCTCAG
>NC_136638.1:28510563-28580563 GCF_949748355.1 Melanostigma gelatinosum
TTTATGATGCAGCAGGCGCTGTCAGTCTAAGGAGAACTAAGCAGAGAGCAGAATAAAAGCATATTTTCCTCTTACACTCCCCAGTGCCTCAATGTTAAACAGCACGATGCCGCTGTGAATCAGGAGGCTCCGTGAAATACGAGAAGGTTCAGCTACGTCCAGCCGGAGGAAGAAACAGATCAGTAAGCAACATTAAGAAAACATATCGAGCATATGAAACGTGTCAGTATGAGAGGGAAACATCAGGAAAGCTACTCAGAGTGGAGCTGCGGCACTTAGGCCCAATTAGAATGCATATTTTAAGGGAGTTAAACCTGGTGAAATATTCATGATGTGGCCCACTGCTGCAGGGGGACGAGGCGGCGGTGGTAATAGGTGGAGGAATCGGCCTCCGGGGGGCGCCATGCTCCATCGAGTGACTTCGGAGACGCTGCCCACTCAGCCTGCTGCAGACAGACGGAGAGCAGGAGGACGAAAGGATGGAGGAAGAGACGGCAGGTGTGATGGACAGACAGATGAGACACTTTACAGAGCAGCAGAAGCAGCTTCAGCTCCTCCATCAACACATAGAATCACTCTTCAACACTCCAGTCAGCGCTCAGCACAACAGACTTCTGCAGCACGTTTTGTTCCGTCTGATACGGTGACACTTTTTACATGCGTGTCAATGAGATGACTGACAATACGCACTGCTACAGTCTGCTGGCATTAGAGAGGAGTGGAGCTGAGACGCAGAAACATGAAGGAATATCGTGACAAATTAAAACACTGAAACATAAAGCTCTAAGCTGAAGTAAAACCAGGGCTACACATAGAGGTGATGTTCTCAAAGTGTGGAGAATATCGTATATTAATGTCTCGTATTGGTGGTGACAATGTGTCATGGAATGCATAGATTTTCATGAAGATATTTCACACCATCTATATAAATACACAGCTGTGTGCAGGTTATTCAACACATCTCTTTGTCATGAACACTTGTTTTCAGTATCTCAACTTTTCTGGCTCTGTGGATCCGTGAGTATAATAAAACCTGGCGATTTCTTTCCTAAAACACATTAATTAGCGTGCAGTCTTTTGGCTCTTCACCTGCCGGTGCATTGCAGCATATCTCTGCGCGTTGATCGGTGGAAACGTCTGACAGCATCGCTAGGACTGCACGGAGAAAAGTCACTGACACCGCAGTTCAATGTCAAAGTGAAACTGAAACAGTTATGAACCAGTGAAGTGGTTTTGTCAGCTTCATGTTAGCATTCTCGTGCTTGCACCTTTTTATTTTTCAGCAGGCTAACATTGTAGTTCATCACAACTGTATCAAGTAAATATGTTTAAAGGATGCTAATACCAAAAATAAAACAATTTGGGAACTTGAACTTAACCGCTGCATTTATTTTATCTTATTCATTTTACTCACCAGGTAGCGTTTACTCATCTATGATGAGAACACAATGTGATCTAATCATGCTCAGTGCATCATGTCCAAAAGTAGAACATCTATTACAGATTATAATATACGCTGGAGGTTCTGTGGTGGTTCCGCTGTGTGTATGAATCCAGCGGCCACATTTGAAATAGACACCAGCAGCATGTTGAATCGTATTCATTCAAACATGAGCTGCAGTCTGGATCAGACGTACCATTAGACAAGTCAGTGGATCCGTTAGTATCGATGCATATACTGCTACGTACACAAACATCTATTCCAGAAGTCATATTAGCTCTAGTGGAGGAGTTATGACAACAGTTTATAGAAGTCATTATGTTAGAGGCAGACAGGCGACATCCTACAGTTTGATTGATTTCCCTTCAGTCATCGTTCTTTATTCACACTTTCTCTGTGGACTGAGCTGGATCCCTCTGATCCTGTACCGAGCTGGATCCCTCTGATCCTGTACCGAGCTGGATCCCTCTGATCCTGTACCGAGCTGGATCCCTCTGATCCTGTACCGAGCTGGATCTCTCTGATCCTGTACCGAGCTGGATCTCTCTGGTCCTGTACCGAGCTGGATCCCTCTGATCTTGTACCGAGCTGGATCCCTCTGGTCCTGTACCGAGCTGGATCTCTCTGATCCTGTACCGAGCTGGATCTCTCTGATCCTGTACCGAGCTGGATCTCTCTGATCCTGTACCGAGCTGGATCCCTCTGGTCCTGTACCGAGCTGGATCCCTCTGGTCCTGTACCGAGCTGGATCCCTCTGATCCTGTACCGAGCTGGATCCCTCTGGTCCTGTACCGAGCTGGATCTCTCTGATCCTGTACCGAGCTGGATCCCTCTGATCCTGTACCGAGCTGGATCCCTCTGATCCTGTACCGAGCTGGATCCCTCTGGTCCTGTACCGAGCTGGATCTCTCTGATCCTGTACCGAGCTGGATCCCTCTGATCCTGTACCGAGCTGGATCCCTCTGATCCTGTACCGAGCTGGATCTCTCTGTTCCTGTACCGAGCTGGATCCCTCTGATCCTGTACCGAGCTGGATATCTCTGATCCTGTACCGAGCTGGATCTCTCTGATCCTGTACCGAGCTGGATCCCTCTGATCCTGTACCGAGCTGGATCTCTCTGATCCTGTACCGAGCTGGATCTCTCTGATCCTGTACCGAGCTGGATCTCTCTGATCCTGTACCGAGCTGGATCTCTCTGGTCCTGTACCGAGCTGGATCCCTCTGATCCTGTACCGAGCTGGATCCCTCTGGTCCTGTACCGAGCTGGATCTCTCTGATCCTGTACCGAGCTGGATCCCTCTGATCCTGTACCGAGCTGGATCTCTCTGATCCTGTACCGAGCTGGATCTCTCTGATCCTGTACCGAGCTGGATCTCTCTGGTCCTGTACCGAGCTGGATCTCTCTGTAGTCTCTTTGATGGTCTGCTCGATGGTTTAGGCGGCGTGGGGGCTTCTGGGGGCTTCTGGGGGCTTCTGGGGGCTTCTGGGGCGGTGACTTCACTGTTGCAGGTGTCTTCTGTGGTCAGGAACTCAGACAAGGGCTTTAAAAGAAGTAAGCGTTCCTGCGTTCTGAGAACTCGTCAAGGTTCCTGATCAAAGTCTTCATGTCGCCGTGGGAGTGACGGCAGATCGAGTTTACATGAAGACGAAGCAGCTCGTCTTTGGCTGCCGTCTCTGCAGGAAATGACAAACTGTGAAGAAAACACAGAGAGTTCGACTTTGCTCTGATGCTTCAAGAGTCGGGAAAAAGAAACAGTCAAGTTTCTTTTTGTTAACCATTTGGGATTTTCATCAAAACGTTTTCCCTTCACAGAACAATTAAACTAAAGTGTTCTTCAGGGACAAGAAGATAATTAGAATCCAGTGAATCAGCAGCAGACGGATCTTTACCTCCATCTTCTCCGTGGTGTAAAACACCAGCACGGATTACTGACTTAAGCTGCTGCATGAAGCAACCAGCTGCATCTTAAGGTGATGAATGCCATCGGGGTCGTCTTCATGCTGCCAGTGAGCAACGTGTTAACCCGACAGCTGCTGGTTGCTGTTTTATTTCTTCTGGTGTTGATTCACACTGACAGTGAGCTCAAAGTCTGCGTTTATCTTCCTCATCACCTTCCTCAGATGGAGCCGTTTCCTCTGACGAACGCTGCGTCGTCGGACGAATCCGAAGTTCTTTGAGTTTGTGATGTGAATAATGTGAATCAACATCACATCCAAGCAGGCTCGGGTCGGTACACATCGGAGAGACCGGCAAGAGTATGCTTTTAAAAATGATCCAACCTTTAACGTTGAAGCGCTGCCCAGTGACCAGCCAATGAAAGTAGCTCACAGCAGGCTCATTACATAGAACTCATTATGTCAATGGCAAAAACACACACTAAGGTTATCTCTGTGTAAATATAGGCCGCAACTGACAAGGTGCTGAAGCTCCTGTGACCGTGACATCAGGTGATGTTTCATCAGGACAGACGTGTCCTCGCCCCGCGTACGCCGGGACGCCGCGTCGCTGTCTTTGTTCGCCGCCCGCAGGAAGCGATCGCCATCGACTGCCAAGAACAGAAAGAGTCTCCGCAGGTGAAACAGCAGCAGTTTAGAGCCAAGCTGCAGAGAGCGGAAGCAGGCCAGCGAGAACAAATGAAAACATGTCGTGTTCTGGGGATGACCGACACCTTTGGACTCAGACACCTGAGCTGCTGCAGGACTGAGAGGGGGGGGGGGCACAGAGACACACGGGTAGGACTGAAAGACAGACAGGCAGGTGGAGAGACAGGATGACATGTGGACATGAGCGAGCAGCAGCTGCCTCGCCATCCGACGGCCATTAATCCTCCAGCGGCCCTGAGCCTACACCGTCACCTCCTCCGTGGTGACGGTAGCGGACGGTGTGACGGAGGAGCAGCGATGGCCGCTCCACTGGAGAGTGTCTCCCTCCGATCCCCCCCCCCCCCCGCCTCGTCCTCTCTGAAGACGGCAGGAGGACCAGCTGTGTTCCTCTGTCTCCACACTGACACCACGTGTGTGTGTGTGCGCGTGTGTGTGTGCATATGTGTGTGTGTGCGCGTGTGTGTGCGTGCGCGTGCATGTGTGTATGCATGTGTGTGTGCGTGTGTGTGTGTGTGCGCGCGTGTGTGTGCGTGTGTGTGCATGTGTGTGCGCGTGTGTGCGTGCGTGTGTGTGTGTGTGTGTGTGGGGGCGTGTGCGTGTGTGCGTGTGTGTGCGTGTGCATGTGTGTGCGTGCGTGCGTGTGTGTGTGTGTTCCTGTTTATGTTGGCGTCTGATGGATCAGTGTTTGGTGAAACTTTGATAAAGGTAAATTATATTCTTTGAATTATCTTACTGTCAGATATTTTAGTCCAGCAGCAGCATCAAGACAGGGAAACAGAAGAAGAAGAAATAGAAGACATGGTTGAAATATAATGGACAAAATCACCCGACTGTACAGAAAATATGGACGTGGATATCCATAAAAAACATCCCATCTTTTAAAATATGTCCAAATATTCCCCAAAAATATATTTACTTTCCAAAAATTTCAAGATGTCCAAAACATATTATCCAAAGATATGAATGAATGAATGAATGAATGAATGAATGAATTTTATTCATACAGCGCTTTTCACAGACAGTACTATCACAAAGTGCTTAACAGAGCAGACATTTAAAAGCATAAAAAACACAATGTGACCCAAGGGTCAATACATTATCTACACAGAGAAAATTAAAAAATAATAAAAAATAAAATAAAAATGTAAAACATGTTTTAAGAGCAGGTCTAGGACATGGGTTTTTACTCAAACACCAGCCTAAACAGGTGGGTTTTGAGCTGGTTCTTAAAAGTATCCACAGTATCTGCGAGGCGCAGAGTTGCAGGCAGAGCATTCCAGAGGGGCCACTGCCTCAAAGGCTCGGTCACCTCGGGGCCACTGCCTCAAAGGCTCGGTCACCACGGGGCCACTGCCTCAAAGGCTCGGTCACCTCGGGGCCACTGCCTCAAAGGCTCGGTCACCACGGGGCCACTGCCTCAAAGGCTCGGTCACCACGGGGCCACTGCCTCAAAGGCTCGGTCACCTCGGGGCCACTGCCTCAAAGGCTCGGTCACCACGGGGCCACTGCCTCAAAGGCTCGGTCACCACGGGGCCACTGCCTCAAAGGCTCGGTCACCACGGGGCCACTGCCTCAAAGGCTCGGTCACCTCTGGGCCACTGCCTCAAAGGCTCGGTCACCTCGGGGCCACTGCCTCAAAGGCTCGGTCACCACGGGGCCACTGCCTCAAAGGCTCGGTCACCACGGGGCCACTGCCTCAAAGGCTCGGTCACCACGGGGCCACTGCCTCAAAGGCTCGGTCACCACGGCTCTTACATCGTGTGCGTGGGACAGAAGACCTATCAAGAGTCGGCAGCTTTCAGGCAACGCATGGTGTTGTGGACGTTCGATGGAGCTAGGCTAACAGTTTCTCCCTCCTTCCAGTCTTTGTGCTAAGCTACGCTAAACTGGATGCGGAGAAGCTTTGTTTTTAGTACAAGAAACCAAAAGTATGTTTTTAAATGTGTATGGAATGCCTCCTTCAGGTAATCAATCTGATCGAGCTTTAGTGTCAGAGATCATGTTTTCCTCCTCCTCAGAGCCAGCAGTTAGCATCCCGCGGCTCAGCTGGATGCTATGTGTTTCCTGCTCCTCTCACTCTGTCAGTGAGGTGATACGTGTTTCTGCACAGCAGCAGTGTAATGGGATGCAGAACAAGCCTCGTGTACCGAGGCTTGATTCGCCGCTAAGACAAATATACACAGCCGATCATGTTGAACGGTATTACGGCGCCGGCATCTGGAGGGTTGCAGAGGTGGTAATCTGTCAGCATACATATGTACGGTTGGATATTCATAATGTTTCCGTGCCGGAGAGAAGCAGCTGCTGGCTGATCCGATGCTGTTAATTCACTGCATGGATGCCGGAGAACAGATATTGTGCTTGCACCAGCCAGGAGGTCAGAATGGAGCATGCTGGGACATTTTGTGTGGAGTTTTAGGCTGCGCTCACACCTCACCTGTACGATTGGGTTTTAATGAACTGTGCTGTGTTCGTCCATTCAGTCTGCTTCATTTAGACTGTCAGCGTGAGGAGAGCAGAGCCCAGATCATTTCAACAAATGTGACATGATGTCTCTCCAGGGAAGCTGCTGACTTCTTCACTGCTGCTTACTTTTGTCAATTAATCCCAGGAAATAACTCCGGTTACCACAAGAAGATGAACTGTACAGCCAGGTAGAAGCACTGGTTTCACTGGTAAAATAACTTCAGATGAATCATCTTTGAATTGCCCAACAGCTTCTCTCTCTCTCTCTCTCTCTCTCTCTCTCTCTCTCTCTCTCTCTCTCTCTCTCTCTCTCTCTCTCTCTCTCTCTCTCTCTCTTCCTGCAACAAACACAAGTACACGGATTATGATACAGAATGACGTCAGCACAAGAGAGACGTTTGCCTTCAGGTCCTTTCTTTCTCTCAGGAATATGTTTTTTGGTTCAGTTCAGGAAAAGATCGTGCATTGTCCATTTCAGCCAGATATTATGTTTCCCATATGCAAAACATGTTGCGACCAGGAAGGTCCAATGACGTCATTTTGCATCATAATCAAGCATTTGCTTTTCTTTAATGCAGCAAGAGTTAGAATTTTCTTTTCTGGGTAACGTGCTGTCGGACAGTTGGGACTTTCTTCAGACTTGTTGGGCTTCAGAATAATGGAGCAACAGCACGGCATCCTGATGGCTCCTCAGAGAGGAAAGCCCCTCTGGCCTCCTGCATATTAACGTATTGTCTCCTGGATTACGTTTGTTTTTTAACATATGACAAATACGTCACGAACAATCGAGGCTGCGTCTGTCAATTTTGTTAACGATTTGAAAGCGAGAGTCTGTTAAGCAGGCGGTAGACAGTGAGTTTGTAATAACTTGTTTAATTAAGATGCAGGAAACACTGAGCCAGACAGGAAATGGGCAGAAAAAGCAAAACTCAGAGCCAAAAGAAGCTTAAAATGAAACAATAAATCAGAGTCATCTTCACTGAGCGGGTTAGCTCTCAGCCAACGAGACATCTTACAAACAACTGGTTTAAGTGTCCAGCTGCACACGGACAGACAGACACGGTGTAATCCTGCAGCAGATCGACAGTCGCAGAGTGATTTCACCTCTGAGGTCTTCATGTGTGTTTCTTAAAGACTCAATTACCCAGCGATCCCATTGGCTGTTAATCCCTGAAGCTCCAATTCATTCAGTTTAGGACGAGAGCCGAAGATCAATACTAAACCATCGAGGCCCGGCCGGCTCCCATTCAGCTCCGAGTGCACAATGAGCACTTATCTCACTGTGTGTGTGTGTGTGTGTGTGTGTTCATGCCTACATCATGCTTCATACCTCCCACACAGACCAAGAAATATTCAGTGTCTGCTTGAAACACCACACCTCTGTGGAAGAGCTGTAGTAAAGATGTCCAACGAGACTTATCAGAACGTAGTCAATGTCTTCAACTCAAATTACAAGTTTGTTATCTGAAATGACAAAACACCTGGAAGAATCACGAACGTTTGTTTGAAAAAGAGATTCTTTATAACAATCCATAAACTGATGGAGAACCCTTCGGATCTTTGTGCAGCGAACCAGTGATGATGCTAATTTTCTGTTGGACTTCAAAACGACTTGATCCTGCAGAACTCTAGATGCTGATGTTATGTTCAGCTCGTGTTGAACAGACCTGAGTCCAGACATCGAACACGGTCAGGAAGCACACTGACTTCCAGACGAGGGAACAGAAGTGCAGAAGTTCTCACTCACTTCCTGTTATAGGACTCAAGCCTGCAGAACTCTTTATGCAGAACTACGATGTGTGTGTTTGTGTTGTGCTGGTTGTTTGAGCTGAGCCGGCAGTCTGCTGCAGCCTCCTCCTCCTCCTCCTCCTCCTCCTCCTCCTCCTCCTCCTCCTCCTCCTCCTCCTCCAGCACATTCAGCAGCTAACCAGGTTACGCCTCAATCGGATTAGCAATTTCTGGGCTAAATTGAAATCTACAGATTGCGGCCAGGACCGGGAGTGACGGGCTGAGCAGCGCGCTGTCAGGACAGATTGATGGAGCTGCTCATCCTCTGTGACGCGGGGCCATTTATAAAGCAGTAATTGCTGCTGTGATATCGACACTCTTCCTGCCTGGACCTTAACCCTTCTCCTCCCGCATGCATCCACACTCATCCAGATCACACAATGACGTCTTGTCCGAGAGCAGCGTTTTGTAAATCAAACTGTTGGTTTTCTTTCTCCCGCTGAGTATTCCCTGAGCTGCTTGTTAGCTTAACAGCTCGCTTTGTCCGTTATTGAGCCTGAAAGTCTGCTTTTCTTTCAAAGAAACAAATAGAAACCAGCCAACAGGATGAAGATGATTTCTGTGTTTAGTTTCTTTCCTTTCAGGAGTGAAACAAATGCTCCAATTACATGGTAGAATAATAATGTTTGGTTCAAATCTATTGATTTATTGATTTGTCTATTTGCATTACATTTGAGACATTTTATTTTATTCTATTCAAACAGCTTTTATTTCCCTTTTTCTAATATTTGTAAATGTTAGAATGAACATTGAACTCCATGAAAGACTGATATAACACAGTGACGGCTGAAGCCGCTTCTATTTTGTTTCCCAAAAATGACGAACTGCTCATGGCGACTACTTTATTCTCGCCATCGTCATTTACTGATACAGAGGCACGGCTGTTGCCCTCTGGCATCAACTATCATGACGTTACCATTTACAATGAAACAGAATATTAATATAGGACCTCTCTTCTCTGCATCATGAAGAAAAGAAATCTCCTTCCTGTAATGGAATAATTCCCACACTGTCCCCATAAGAAAAAAGCCTTTTTATGACTCTCTTTCATGACTAATAGTCTGAACGGTTAAAGTGTTTGAAGTGGCTGAGGAGATGGGAGTCAGAGGGGGAGGGGTGGCTGGCGCTGCTGCTCCTCAGAGCGACTCACACATTTAGTATTCTGACTCCACGCTGGGCTGCCTCAGATCAGATGTGCTATCACACGCTGGAGTGCAGGAGATGGGATGCTAATTTAAACCTGCAGGGGGGGGGGGGGCTGAGCTGCCATTAGAAAGAACCAACATGAATGAAAAGGTGGATTTTATCTTCAGAGAAAGAAAGCAAACAGCTGTTTCTGATCGTGGAGCTGGAGAGTGTTTCCACATGAAAAGCTTGATGGGATTTGTCAACAATGAAAGCAGCTGAAATGTGAGTATTCACATTATTTCATCAAAACATCATGAAAAAGGGGTTTAATGAGATCAAATAACCATTACCATAACCAATCAGCAACACCGCGAGAGATCAGCTCACATAAACGCACAATTCTCTTGAATTGTAGAATCGAGGTGAAACGTGCAAAAATATCATGTTACAAATCTGTAAATGTCAAATCAAGGCTCAACTTTCCTCACACGACTCAAAATCTAAATCTTTGTTTCAAATGTGCTCAGCAGGCTTCAGGACACGAAGGATGAAGCCGATGACCCGAGCTAGCATGGCGGCTAACATGTGTAGCACGGACTCCTGTCCGCGACTGCAGAACGAGCTGCGTCTCTTTGGATTTGTCCAATTTTCATCTGTCCAACAGTCCTCAAACACATCATGTGTGACAATCGCTTCCATCACCAAAAAATCAACCTAAACTAAGCAACATTGTTTTTGCTTTTACCAGATTGTGTAAAACGTTAAGTTGTGAGCTCCTCATGCTATGAAGATGCATTCATCTGAGAGCAAGTCACGTGACAACAAACCATGAGAAGAATGTTGTAAATATAGATTCCATTTATTTCAACTGGGGCTCAACTTTACATTTTTTTATGATTTATGTCGTTATAAGTGTTGTTCTGCACTAAAGACATGTTCTAGTTCTCTCTACTTCTACTCATGATGTTCTGTTTCACAGAGCAGACTTTATATCTCAGAGAACAACGAGAGGAAGAACCGGGTTGAAGAAAAGGAACAAACGTGTTCGTGTGTTGATTGTTCTTAGAAAGAAAGAAACATGGACGTCGGTGTGAAGCACCTCGTGGAGTAGATTCTACTAGTTGGGTTCATTTTGGTGCAACATGCTGGTAAAGAGACTGAACAGACTCCACCTCCACCTCCACCTCCACCTCCACCCCCTCAGATCACCTCCACTCCGTCTGAAGAGCTACATCTGGCTCTACTTTAGTCTCTTTCTGCCTCTTCTTCTTCTTCGTCTTCTCTGTTGAGCCTGGCTGCCACTTTTCATCCTCTTTCATTACTCCCGACCATTATTCCCTAATTTCCTTCCCTCGCTCCTCGGGCACCTTTTGCACAAAGCAGTCAGCCAGCGGTTAATGGCTGAAGTGTCCCAGCGTGCAGTGTCTGGTTTTTTCTTCTGTCTTTTCTCTTTTGGTTTTTCTGAGGAAATGAGAGGAGACGAAAGCAGAAGCTGCTCTCGCCTCCTCGTCCTCCCCGTGATCGCTCAGGAATCAGTGTGCGGAGTGGACGCTTTGGTTGGAGTCGTCTGAGCTCACAGAGTAATGAGTGTTTGTCTTCCTCCTCTCAGCGTTTGATTCGCTCACAGACGGGAAGCAGCAGGTGGTCGGCATCGCCACCAGAGAGGAGAGCAGGATAAGGAACCCAACGCTGATTGGCCGTGAGGTTTCAGGAACACCTCAAACTGTTTCATCACTCTTTTAAATCAATATTCCAACCTGCTAAGAGACACAAGGAATGAAAGGAATGAGCATAACGCACAATGAAAAGGCTGACACGCTCTGCCTTCATGGACTCTTACTGTGAAAAACCAGAGGAGCCGATAAGAAGACCAGATCACCGCACGATGTTTCCTTCGTTGTTCTCGTAGACGTTGTGTTTCTATGTATTGATGGATGACCCTCTTCTTCTTCTTCTGATGGGCCATGACCGGTTCAGATTTATTGCCGCTCACATTTGCTCACAGCATATGTGAACATGAAGAAGAAACAGAGCAAAGCTAACAGAGGGAAGTAGGTCCAACATGAGCCGAACTCAACAGACACTTATTACATTATCATTTATTCTGCTGCGCCAAAAACATAACCATGATGTGTTGAGATGTAATCTTATGAAATGTAATGAAGCTTTTGGCGAGGAACTTGATTCAATTAATTTGTTTTGATATGAACATAAAATAGATGTTCGAGTGTGAACAAGGAGCTGTTTAACTCCCAAACACGAGATCTAAGCAGCTTATTGTACATCAATACAACTTCTGATGCCAGGAACAACATAATAAAAAATATGATCATTTATTTCCTATTCATTTGAAATGTGTTCTGCATATAACCACTAAAGGAACACTGACTTCAGGACAGCTTTTGTATTTGTTTTAACAATTGAATTTACACAGAACTCAAACAGCAGTCGTCTGAAAGTCCTGTTTGTTTGACCGGTCCATCATCATCCTCCTCCTCCTCCTCCTCCTCCTCCTCCTCATTATCCACATCCTCCTCATCCCCCTCATCCTCCTCCTCCTCCTCCTCCTCCTCCTCCGCCTCCTCCTCCTCCTCCTCCTCCTCCTCCTCATTATCCACATCCTCCTCATCCCCCTCATCCTCCTCCTCCTCCTCCTCCGCCTCCTCCTCCTCCTCCTCCTCCTCCTCATTATCCACATCCTCCTCATCCCCCTCATCCTCCTCCTCCTTCTCCTCCTCCTCCTCCTCCTCCTCCCCCTCATTATCCACATCCTCCTCATTATCCAGATCCTCCTCCTCCTCATCCTTTTCCACATCCTCCTCCTCCTCATCCTCATCCTCCTCATCCTCTTCCTCCTCCTCCTCATCCTCCTCCTCATCCTTTTCCACATCCTCCTCATCCTCTTCCTCCTCCTCCTCATCCCCCTCATCCTCCTCCTCCTCCTCATCCTCCCACCGTAAGAGGACTTCCTCCTTCCTCCGTCCATCGTTCTAGTAGATTTGAATGGTGAAGTCTGTTCATGGTCTTTGAGCTATAGGAGGTAGATGAAGGTCCAGATAATCTCAGACTGACGGCAGAATATGTTCCTTGTAACGTTTCCAAGAAGATGAAGTGACTGAGCTGTGATGAAGTGACTGACTTGTGACTGAGCGTGAACGTCCTCGTTGTGTTTCACGTGATCCAGACGGAGCGTCGATGTTTCCAGCTGGTCGTTAATAACAGCATTAGTCCTCTGCAGCCTGGTACTGTTGACCCAATGATCCGGGCCGGGCCTTGGTCTCGTTGACCCCCCTCTTCATCTTCGTCATCACCTGCATCATCATCTGAGGGATTCTATCCGTGAAGCCTCCGCTCCTCGTTCCACAGCATTGACCTTCGAAGGAGTCTTCCACGTCATGCAGGATTTAATTGCAACAGACATTTGTCATTCTTATCCTTCTCTTGTCACCCCCCCCCCCCCCCCCGTTCTAATCCTCGCTGTTATTGTCGGCACGTGTTCATTGCGTGTGAGCGGCTCGGTGCTCGCTGTGCTTTGATGACTTTATGAACAGTGGCACCTCTAATCCGACGGAAGATGCTCTTGAGAACGCAGCGATCAGCAGCCAGCAGCCAGGGGACCAGCTGATGCAATTTCACATCTGTAATAATAATCTGGGAAGTCTTCAATGCGATTCAAAGACGGGCCTGTCACAAGTAATACAGTGAGGTGTGTATGAGCGGAGGGGCTGTGGGGGTCTGCTGCTGCTGCTGCAGGGACGCTCGGTTGATTGGAAGTGTGCTGGCGGTAATTGAGGGCTTTGTTGATGTCTTGTCCACAAATGGATTTGTCATTACAGTGAATGCAGCAGCATGTTCTCTGCAGTAAATGGTTGCCATAGGAGCGGTAACAACACATAATGCTGCATGACCCGTCAGAGCATCCGTGCAATTACACACCAACCTTTATTTATTGCGTGCACGTGAAGAACAAACACTGCTGCGTGTTTGTTCTTCTGTTGTCTTGTTTGTTGTGTGAGGAGAAATGAGTCAAAGGTGTTTTTTTGTTTCCTCGCAGCGCTGCACTTTTAAACGCCATAAATAGAGAAATCAAACACTTGTCAACAAGCCCGGCGACACGAGCCCTCGCCTTTGACTCGCTGCTTTCATCAATTCTTTCACTTTCCTGCCAAATAAACACTTCCCCCACAAATTGGCCGCATAATCAAATGTGTCTGAGTGCAGTAATCAGAGAAGAGGGAAGCGTCTTCTGCGCGCTCTAATCTGCCCTCGCGCTGCTATTCTGCCCTCGCGCTGCTATTGTGTGAACGTGTACGTGGAGCTGCTGAGGTCTGAGTGCTCGCTCTCCCTCCTGTTCGCCTTCTGCTGGTTGCGTTGCCATCTGTCCTCGTTCTGTCCTGTTTCTGAAGGCTGAGAGCAGAGAGAGACAGAGACAGAGACAGAGGGAGAGAGAGACAGAGACAGAGAGACAGAGAGACAGAGAGACAGAGAGAGACAGAGAGACAGAGACAGAGACAGAGGGAGAGAGAGACAGAGAGAGAGAGACAGAGACAGAGACAGAGAGAGAGAGACAGAGACAGAGAGAGAGACAGAGAGAGAGACAGAGAGAGAGACAGAGGGAGAGAGAGACAGAGACAGAGAGACAGAGGCAGAGACAGAGTGAGACAGAGAGACAGAGAGACAGAGACAGAGACAGAGAGAGACAGAGACAGAGAGACAGAGACAGAGTGAGACAGAGAGACAGAGACAGAGACAGAGAGACAGAGACAGAGAGAGACAGAGAGACAGAGACAGAGAGAGACAGAGAGAGAGAGAGACAGACAGAGAGCTTGTTGAGATCTATAATTCACATATTTTTGTCCCAACGAGCCACCGTAGCATGTTCTCCTCCTGCTTCCTCTCACAATTACAGAACAAAGCGTCTCTGAGTGTCTCTCTGTCTCTGGTTGCTAATTCATATCCTCCGTTTTCCTTTTTTCTTTTCTTCAGGGTGCAGCTGCTCGCGCTGACTGTTGGCGGCCGACCACAGTGATTAAGCAGCGATTAGCCTTCAGAGCAGCGTTAGCGAAGGCTAACGCTCGGCTGGGGCAACGGGCTGCAATCAGCCGGGGCCGCTCAGCAGTGATAGCACGGCCGCGCACGGCTGTGAACCGCCACTTACCCACTCGAGCCAGATGAGCACCGACCTCCATACCTCCAGTCAGATAGCTGAAGCGCTGACTGCGCAGTAAATGGGCTCTGTGCTCCTCTCTGTTGGGTCCTTTTCCTGCTTTGGTGCTTTAAAAATGATGCTTTTGTAAGGATGTCAGAGCAGCCTTTCACTGCTGCTGCTGTGGAAGCCCACGCCTCTTTCTTCTTCCTATTTATCATCGTCACTCCCATTGAAACACTTCAGGAGAGTTTCTCTTCTGCCTTCCCTCTTGGAAAAATACCACAAGTCTCCTCTCCTCTTCAGGCCGTGAGTCACTCAGCGCTCACAGTCTGTTTTATTACGACGACTATCGCTAATTCACTCATATTACGCTTTCAGTCAATCTTCAACGGCTACATTGAGAATTATATTCACTCAAAATGAAATGGGTCAACTGCGGCCCCGGTCTGTGGTCCTCTGCATGAATGATAATCTACCACCCTCAGTCACAGAATACAATCTACAGAACACGTTTGTCGTGTTGTAATTCGCTTCGATGGCTTTTATCACAGCGAGCATGACTTTAAGTCATCGGTCCAACAACGACCACTTTTGTGTTCATGAAAAAAGCGGCAGAACCAAAATCCATAAACGAACAAGTTGCAGGCGTCTGCATAATGGCTGCGACCCAGATCAATAGACATTTACAGTATATTTCCTTCCCACTTACATGCTTGCAAATACACAGGTCTGTATGTGGGTGAAAGTGCAGCTAATAATTTAAAAAGATGCCAGTGAAGCAATTCAACACTTTGTTTCTGAGGAGCAGCTCAGTGACTGTGCTGCTCCATCGCTCTGTCTGAACCGCGGCTCATCTTCGCCTGCTTCATGACACGCAGAGAGGAAGTGCGTCTGTCTGTCTGTCCTCACACTCCACTGGTCAACCGCAGGTCAACATGTCCACATGTACAACGAGTGTGCAAACGAGTGCAGATTTCATTCATTGACTTCATTCATTCTCTCCGCGGGATGAACGGTTTCGATTTTAATGAATTTTGCTCTCACGAATTTTGAACCCAACATGATGTTTTAAAAGATTTCCACGGAATCTACTGTGGAAGTTTCAGCTTCCAGAGGATTACTTCCACCTGCCGACATGTCCTCAGGCAACACCAGTAGTAAGTGCACAGAACAGGTCTGTTTGTGATGAAAGACGACGGTGCAATAAGTCAACATTGACTTGGTTTCACACGTGACACCAACAACGGTCTCCTGAGTGAAGGTCCTGTGTTTGTTTGACCCTTTCTCACTCTGCATCATTTGTTTGTATTGGAGATCATTTAAAGCCTGATTCGCCCGCTGACAGCCAGGCGGCGTCTGTTTGTGGAAGCTTTGACCTGCGAGCCTGCAGATCGCATGCTTTCTGGGGGTGATTATTTGCCGATGGAGACACGCTTTTACACCCCCTCCACACACACTGCAGAGGAAAGACAGTAGCTGACGGACAGGCTCGACCCCCGGATGCGGTCCTGGAGAGATAATTGGCGAGCAAGGGGGTCATGTTTGATGGAAGCACACTTTGCAAATATATCTTGGGGCAGCGGTCAAACACTGTATTTAGAGCTTCCTTCACTCTCTCTGCTGGAGCTTCTCTCAGCCGAGGAGGAACCTGTGTGTTCTGTGTCTGTGTGTTTCCTTCCTCACTCACCTCATCAGTTCATTCAGTGCACCTGCCAGTCACACTCACCTCATCAGTTCATGCCGCTCACCTGCTCTCTCTGCCTCCTACACACACACACACACACACACACTACCAGGTCATTGTGTTTTCCTTACCGGCCCGGTTTGCTCGTCCTGTTCCCGGTTTCCCAGACTGCCTGTTTCGCTTGTCACGTCCGTCTGTGCTCACAGTTTATGTCAAACACGTCTCTGATTCCAATCTTTTGAGTTGCGTTAACATGAATCACATGTTATCATTTGTATCTCTGACATTCTCATTCAACTTTAAACTCTGTTTTAATAATTGTGCCGGTAGAAGCAGCCCCGTGAAGCACGAGGAAACACAGAAATGAACGAGTTGAGCAGGAATCCTGGCTGGATTTCTCCTTAAACCTTTAAATCTCCAGCTGCTGCTGCCGCGTGTTTCATATCGTATCTCACCGTTTCCATTCACAGCCAGTGGTTTCTATTGAAGTCGGGGATCCATCCCCATGCTGTGGTATTGTGTCATTGAGCCAGATGAATATAAATTGCATCAATTTCCAGTGATAAATGCGGAGACATTGTGCTGTGGATGCAGCATTAGTGAATAATTGGGAGGAAATGTCAGGGACACATTAGGATATGCAGCAGAATGCGTTTATGTCTCGGTATTCCGTCAGCTGCTGTTTCACACTGAGGCTCCAAACATCAGCACACCAACACTTCCTCACTGCGCCCAACGCTGCCCATCATTAGGGCGGAACCTGAGATGATTGACAGCTCGCTTCTTTACTCAGACATCCATGTTCACTCTTCCACCTGATTGGACAAACACTCCAGACTGTCAATGGAGTTCGTTTTTTCAACTTTCGAGGAGGCTGTTTGAAAGAAACCCGTTAAACTCGGTTTCTTAATCACGATAAACTGCAGAGCTTGTTTGAGGTGTGATGATCAGCTTCGCTTCCTTTAAGGAAGCAGCTGGTGTTCAGTGTGTGTTGGGGTCAGTTTTCAGTGGTGGATCGAAGACTCGATGAAGACCTTTACGCACCGCGGGGACGAAACAACAGCAAAATAACATGAAGGTGATCACCTAAATAACTGAAATGTTTTGCAAACACTGTTTACAATTTGAAGAGGTCCGTTCCAACAACGTGATTTGTTGACTCCTTCATTCATCGACACACGAACAATCACGTCACCCTTTCTCTGTAATATTCTCATTCTGTGTGAAAGTATTCATGACAGAAACCGTTCAACCAAACATTGATGTGAGTGATGGCGAGTGTGACGTCCTCCAGGCCGGTTATCATTACTCTACATGTCTCTGCTCATCAGCAGATGAACAATGTCTCTCAACATGTTGTCCCTTCGCTGCTCGTGGAAATGGAACCGGTGAAGGAACACTCGTCCGCATCGAGACGCTGCAGCGGAGACGTGAAGTCTTCCACATGCTTGAAGCCTGCTCTCTCGTTGCATCAGAGTGCTCAGCTGTTCAACGTTTACAGTTATGATCCAGAAACAGTGAGAATCCACGGCCTGTTTGTGACAGGCCACCGTGTCGAGGGTCCTCCTGACCTCCACTCCACGCTCTCTGGGTTCAGTCTGGTGTGTTGGTGCTGAGCATCGAGCCGGTTCTTCCAGAGCTGCCGTGTTCCTGTGGAACATGAATCCACATCCGGTGCTCTGCTGAGCGTTTGTATGTGTGATTGAGTCAGAGTGAACTACAGCGTGTGTTTGCGGTGATGAAGGAAGTTATTATTGCTCTGTTGCAAGAAAGCAGTCACGAAAAAAGCAATTTTGCAGGACACAAAGGCAAAGACTAATGTGGGGCGATATGAATATTGATTTGTAGAGGAGATGGAATGTCTATTTGCCATTGTACCTCTTTGTCTGATCTAATAAATACAATCTATTAAATATATTACTTTGGTTAAAACACATTTAAAGGATCGTAGATGAGAGATAAATATTCCCTCAGTGGAGACGAGGCGACTTCCCGTGAACCAGAGGACTGAACGCATAATAAAGACATGAAGTCTGTGAGCTGGTCCTTGTCCCTCAGAGAGAGAGAGAGAGAGAGAGAGAGAGAGAGAGAGAGAGAGAGAGAGAGAGAGAGAGAGAGAGAGAGAGAGAGAGAGAGAGAGAGAGAGAGAGCTCTTCACCGTCACCAGAGAAGTTCACAGCGGATTCACATGTTTAAAGGACGGCAATGATTCAAATACCGTATTATGGTTTTTACTACAAAAGACCTGATCATTGAAATTATTTTCTTTTAATTCATTTGTGTCACAAATCACAGATCTGCCTTTACAATCTGTACGATGACGTCTTCTGTCCCGGGACCCTCACGTCGGTAACATGAACAACTCACTCACAGAATGAATGAATCAATAAAAGTGAAGAATGTGCGAAGCAAATGTTCCAATTTGTGTATTTATCGTCGATGTGTTTTTAATAATAATTGATGGAGAACCACTGAGCTCAATGGCACAGAGGAATAAGAACAAGCTTTCATACAAACACTTGTTATCGATTCATTCTCTCTTGTTTTGTGAGATCAGAAGAAACAAATGTTACATTTTTAATAAGATTTCCTGGTTTTCCATTCTCCGTATTAAAAACAGCTTTCCTCACATATGTAGCTTCACGTGTTATTCTGAAGCACCACTTGAATTGTTTTTCTCACATCTGTGTGGGAGCAGAAAGTGATAACCATTAATCACGGCGTCGCAATTAACACAGAGAGAAGTGGGGAAACGTCCCCGCTGGGTGGGAGGTCGCCGAGTGTTCCGGCTTTACATTAATCCGGTTACTTTACCAGCCTCCAGAGATTTACAAGAGAGTTCCTGTTGCAACAAATGGAAATATTCTGGAAGTCTCGGACGTCATTTTGTACATATTGCATCCAAAACAAGCCTGATGAGTTTAAAGGCCTAAGACAACGATCTCGATCAGGAGAAAAGGAAGTGTTGTCTTTTGTTACAAGCATCACAAAAAGGACTAAAGTGGACGTCGGGTTGTTTAATGATGACTACGCTCGTTCTCTTACTCTGACCAGGTCGTTTGAGCCTTAACCTGATGAATCCTTCACCATCGAAAGCAGACATCTGAAACGGCTTTGTTGTCTGTTACAGTTTCCGAAGGTGTTTCTGTTCATGTTTCAGGACTTACTGGCAACCCTCTAACGTTAGCGGGGCTAACGTTAGCAGAGTGTGCTATCTTTTCAACCTGTTTTCACTGCTGAATCAGTTCTACAGCCTGGATATAGTCTTTGTTACAGTCCGGCTCAACGGCACCAACAAAAACAACGAGAAAAAGCATTTCCTGCTGAAAATGCGTTGGAATGCTGGAAACTGAAATTAATCGCAAAAACATTGCTGAAAATAGATATCCAATTCAAAAACAAATTTCAAAAACCTTAATAATTCAAAGAGTTTAAAGATTACAAATATGAAAAGTCATATCACCCCTCTCCTGGAAGAGCTGAACATTTTGATATTTGAACAGTTTCTGTGGCTTAAAGTAGTGATCAGTAGTGATATTTGTCGTAGTATAAGTTGTAGTAGAAGTATTGTTAGTAGAAGTATTAGTAGCATTAGAATAAGTACTAGTAGTAGTGATATTTGTAGTCGTAGTAGAAATTGTAGTTGTAGTAGAAGTATTATTAGTAGTAGAAGTATTAGTAATTAGAAGAAGTAGTAGAAGACGTAGTATCAGTAGTCATAGTAACAGCTGTAGGATTGGTCGTAGTATTTAACATCACAGTAGTAGTAGTAGTAGTAATAGTAATGGCAGTAGAAGATGTAGTAGTAGTACGAGTAGCAGTCGTACTAATAGCTGTAGTAGTATTACTACTTTTAGTAGCATGAATAGCAGTAGTAGTAGTAGCAGTTGTCGTATAAGTAATAGTAGTAGTGGTAGTAATAATATTGATGGTAGCAGTAATAGTAGCAACAGCAAAAGTTATAGTCGAAGTAGTAATACTATATTAGCAGCAGCAGTAGTAGTTGTCGCAGTATTAGTAAGAGCATTCATTTTTTTAACAAAAAAGCCTAATTTTGAGCTTGTTTAAATACAGTTAATCCATGGGGCTTTTATTTTGAAAGGGTGGTGCTGGGTGGGGGAGAGGAGACATAATCATAATGGCTGACACACATAAACAGAGGTTATTAAATGCCTGGATTCATCACAAGCATTTCAATTAGAATTCACTCTTTGGGGCTTTTATTTTGAAATGGGGTGTGTGTGTGTGTGTGTGGGTCCTCTAAAAGTCTCTAAGACCTGAATGACTGTATGAGAGAGAGAGAGAGGGAGAGAGAGAGAGGAGTGTATGTGCGTGTCTGTGAGTCTGTGTGTTCATCAACATCACTAATTCAAAGAATAATAATAACTGAATCAGTAATGTCAGCGTGTGAGGAAGTGTGACAATGTGAGGCAAACAGCAGCCGTGTCATCAGAGGCAGAGCGCTTCTTGCTCAGGTGCTGAGCTTTTATAGCCGAACCGCACGGCGGCTCAGGTGTGGCTCATCAGCCGACGACCAGAGTCCCGAAGAGAGAGAACAGGAAGGACGACAGTGCGTCGCCATGGCAGCAGCTCTGACATCCTGATGGAGTAAGAGCAGCGGGCGGCTCACGCATGAAATGAACCAAATGGAAGAGAAGAGGTCTGCGAGCTTCTCATTAAAATTAAAGTGCTCATTAAAGCTAATTGACAATTTATGGAATCTGGAGAATATGCAGCTTCCATCTCACCGCCTGTCAATCAAAAGAGGCAGAAAAGAGTTCATCATCTCATCCCCAACTAATGCCGAGCGAAGCTGCACTCCTCCGTCTTGCTGTCTTTTGTAAAACTGTCCGTAATCGTCCCGTTTTATTGAAACTTGGGGCTGAAACATCATCGACTGATTCATCTGACCGATTGTTCTCAATCAATTTGTCCATAAAATGTGAGACATTGATGTCGTCATGTCAATGTCAGGCCCAGGACACATCATCAAATAGTTTGTTTTGTCCAAAGCCTTGAATCATGTCAGAATAATCCCGCAGCGCGTGAATCCAATAAATGTTACGCTTTCACAGTTCAACGAGGATCCAGAGCTGCATCGGAGAGAAAGGTTGAGCAAAACAAAGCTGGTCCCAAAAACAGCCGGCGACGAACATCAGAAACAAAAGCAGCTCGTGGTGCTTTACTTTCACTTTCCAGCATCTGCAGCAGAGTCATTGACTTCAGCAGAGTTCCTCCAGGCAAACTATTTACTTACAGACGCACCTCCAGTTCATACTACACACACACACACACACACACACACACACACACACACACACACACACACACACACACACACACACACACACACACACACACACACACACACACACACACACACACACACACCTGAGGCAGAAACACGCCTCGGATCAGTTTAGCTGCAGCGACAACGAGCTGCAGCTGCTTGTGAACAAGCGTTGGCGCTGGTGTCAGCGAGGTCGACCTCCGGCGCACACCGATCCATGAGGCACCGCCAAGACTGCCTCCACCTCGCACTTCAATATGAAGCACAAGGGAAGAGAACACCTGCAGACAGATGAATGTTGATCATGCATATGAATATTAATGACCCCCGACCTTCCCTACAGCACCAACGAGATCATTTACTCCGTTTCCTCTGAGACAACACATGAAGAAAGAAATAAAAATAAAAAAACTGGCGGAAGTTTGGCTTGAAGGAAGTTCCTTGAAGCCAAACTTGTTGTTGAAACACTGACTCGTTCTCAAGTGTCAACACATTCATTCATATCTATGAGAGCAGCTCCACATGGACTGATGTCTTTCCTGCTCCTCAGAGAATACACCCTCTGAACTACAGTATAAATCTTACACACTTTATACTTTGATACACTTTAGAGGTTCTTCTCTAAGAATGTGTTCACTGCAGAGCGGTTCTACTGAGGGACGTAGAGAACATCGCAGCCTCTGGGGAAGTGGTCTTAAGATGTGTCCCTGTGAATATTATAATGTTAACAATAAACTTTATTTATATGGGACCTTTCATACAGGGGCAGTAGTTCAAAGTGCTTTAAAAGAAAGAACACCAGAGAACGAACAGAAGCAAATAAATCCTGCAGCAATGAAAGAAAGGACGGCAGAAGAAGAACAGAACAAGTAGAAGAGAAAGAGGAGCACACGTTGTTCAACACAATGCTGAATGAATAGCTTCCATTTCAATCTCTTGTTGCCTTGAGGACTTCCATAGTGTTGGTGCAGAGAGACAAAACCGCCGAGCTGCCAATTTTCCTATTTGTTTGATAGTTAGCATGAAAACAGCACGAGGAGCTAAGAGGCCGTGAAGGATGAATAAATGACAACGAATTAGTAACGTGAGCCAATCTGAAAGCACTGAGGGGCTCGTGAACAAGGAGGAGAAGTTCACTGATGATCCTCAGAGACACTGTGCAGGTTAACCAGAGCTGAACATCCACGTTCATCAGCATCTTTCTAATGCTCCTGACATGAAGAAGATTCTTTGCTCACGTGTTTCATGTGTGATGTAAGTTGATGTCAGAGTCCAGGATGAGGCCCGGGCCCCTGACCTCTGGGGCCAAACTCGTTTTAGTCCCCAACGTGACCTGAATGTACATTTAAATGTTTACTGCAGCCAAAACACAACTTTGAACCAGAGGTGTGAGAAGCTTGTTTTAAAAGCGTGACTAAAGCGCCACTAAATAAACCTCTCAGAGCTCTGGGGCAGGAAGATGCTGCACATGAAGCAACAGCTCCTGGACAGTCTGAGGATAACTTATCACAACTCATGTTCATGATGCATTGAGGATTATCTTTCCTTCTTTTATCGGATCATCTGTATTTTCGAGGTATTGCATCGCCGACATGAAAAACAAACCGATGCGTTCGGTTCCAAACAGCAGAACAGTGAACCTGCTGAGAGACGTCTACAGGAGCTTTTGTGCTGGAAATATGAAATATGAACAGCATTCTGGGAAAAGAGTCAGCAAAACCTTATTCATTGCACACACACACACACACACACACACACACACACACACACACACACACACACACACACACACACACACACACACACACACACACACACACACACACACACACGTACAGGCCCCGCAGGCCTAATAGGCTTGCAGCGATATTAAAATGTGTGTTTTGGGATCTTAATTACTCGTCGGTGTGCGAGAACGTGCGGCTTATAAAGAGCTCAGCTCCGCTTGCCTTCGTGAGCTTCCACTAAATTGGACGATTACTCACTCGGCCGGGTAAACATGACACGCAATAATTGGCTCTTGCAGATTTTCCTTATTAGTATGATGCATCGATCCGGCCACCAAGCCAATCTATAACCGCTGCTTCCTGTTTGTTATCTGTGGCAAAAGGTCAGAGAGAGAGAGAGAGAGAGAGAGAGAGAGAGAGAGAGAGAGAGAGAGAGAGAGAGAGAGAGAGAGAGAGAGAGAGAGAGACATTTGTATTTGATCACACGAAGGTAACTGGTTATGAAACAATGCTTTTGGTCATGAGTTTGGGTCATATATATATAAAAAAAAATAAAAAAAAATATATATATATATATATATATATAAATAATAAAAAAAAAATATATATATATATATATATGGCACTAAATAGCGCGTGTTAGATATTATTGTAATGTTTCGGACCTTTGCCCGAGGAGATTTTCTCAATCTGGGCCTTTTGGTATTTTAGTTGAAGACTCTGATGTAAGGGCTTTTTTTTTTAGGCGAACCTGAAACTTTTCAATTTGTGCCGTGTGCCATCTTCATTTACTCTTAACCAGTAACATATACACTGATGTTTACACATCTGAACGAATCTCACAGGTCTTGATGATTACGCCTCTAACATTGTGTACATGGCTGGTGGTTGCAGAGATGCACTCTCTCTACTTCGAGCAGAGGCCGAACAGCAGGTGTGTTTTTAGAAGGTTGAACTTCAGATGTGAACTCCGGTTGTCTGCTTCAGTCGGAGGAAGGAGGGACCAGGACGGTCTCCTCCTGATGGATGGACTTCCTGCTCTGTGTTCTGACAGGTAGACGGATGTTCCTGTTCCACCTGATCATCACAAACCATCACAGAGGACGTGAGAGATGAATGGGTCGGAGGGAAGGCAGCGGGGAGAGTCGGGGGCAGGTGGCAGCTTCGATTAAATGTTAAACGATGAAGAGGCGTGGGGGGTCATGCTCGAGGAGCAGGGACGGCTCACCCGTCACGGCCCCCCCGACGTCCCCAGAAACGCCGGAAGGACCGGCGGACAGGCTGATTCATGACCCGGCTGGCAGGAGGCTCTCAAGACAATTTAAGGATAAAGTACGGCCATCTTTACCCTCCGTCGCTCCGCTCTGCCCATTTAGCGTCTGACACCACAGTCTTTCTCTGGGCTCTTCTTCTGTGGTTAAAGACTTCCTGTGCTCTTGAGCAGATCATTTTGTCACAGCAGGAAGTGGATCAGGCAGCATCGCTCAGGCTGCTCCAGGCTGTTTAAACACGCAGAGAAACTGTTGGAAACAGAAAATGAGCATCTCTATGTTGTTGAGCATCCACTGCCTTCCTCTCTCTGTGATGTCACATGACTTCCTCCATCGCTCCCAGCAACAGCCCGCCAGCAGCTGGAGGCTCTGTCGCGTTAACACTGCGCATCGTTGTTTGATGCTGGAGAAGTTGGCGGTTTTCTGCGGCGAAAATCAGCAAAACACCAACAAATATGTATTGAAGCAGAATATTTCACTAACAATGATCAAGAAAGAACAGTTGCTGCTGTTCTGCGTGGTGAGCAGTTCCTTCAGGTTCATGGTACGCAGTCTCCTGTTGGGGAGGCTCAGGATGCTTCTCCTGGACAGGAGGACCTTCTGCCTGCAGCATCACCTGCTGGTCTGCAGGCGCTCATTCAGCTTCAATGAGTGGAAATATCTCAGTTTCCTGTTAGAGAAGGTTCACATGGTGGAATTTTAATTAAATGGGCCTAATTTGATGACACGAGGTATCTTAAGCTCGTTAACGTTTTATTTTGTGAAGCCCATTAGTCTGCTCAAACAGGAACATGTCGACTTCAGACACACAGCAGAGGATGTGGCATGTTCAGCCTCGCCGGCTTTCCATTTTAATGAGAGGAAAAAAAGGAAAGTAGCCATTCAAGTGTCAGGCAGTGATGAAGAACTGATTCCTCTTGTCATGTAAATCTCTTACACAAACACTGACGTTTAGACAAGGTTACGTTTAAAGCAGAGCTCGAGGCTGGACCTGGATGCTGTCTGGATCGAAGCTGGGTCTGGATCAGGTGACGTGAACCTGGAGCAGGAAAGGTAGACGAGGATGAATTCATGGACATCATGCAACAGAGCGGAGGATCATTTCACTCAGACATTTGAAAAGAAAAACGATTCAACAGAAAAGCTAATTAGAATATTTTAATGTGTTTGAATCATTAGTGGAAGAAACGGCAAGATGAGAACAGTGAGTACACTACAATCAAACTGCTTGTTAGGAAGTACTATTACAACTCCCAGACTGGACAACAGCGCAGTAGAGACCTGTCAATCACAGTAGCCCCGCCCTAAAGCATCCCCTGCTTTATGGTCTGTGTGACTCTAAATGGACCATAATGTACTAAATGAACATCATGCTGTATTGAAGAAGACTTGAAACTAGAGATTGAGACATAAACTCATGTTTACAATGTTTACTGAGGTAATAAATCAAGAGAGAAGTAGAGTCATTTTCTATAGACTTCTATACAACCAGAGGAGTCGCCCCCTGGTGGACACTAGAGAGAATGCAGCTTTTAAGGCACTTCAGCATTGACTTCACTGTTCAGAACCGGAGTTTGATGACAGTTACATGGACTCCTGTCTCTCTAACACATCTCAGTGTTTACACCTTTGCTGTCTCCACGGTGTAACAGGGAGAGGGAGAGAGGGAGAGAGAGAGGGAGAGAGAGACAGCTGACCACAACCTAGCCCGACCTCATTACCTGACAGCTCAGCTGACACCTGACAGCAGCCTGCACTGTGTCTCCAGCTCTCATGTCTGTTTAAAGGCTGACGGTGAACTGAACACCCTTTGGGTATCGATAGCACATCATTCTGGGGAGACCTCCTGTGTGACAGCCAGGCTCATTAACTCCTTTTATTTGGTCTAAACACACAGACATACAGAAAACAGGCTGGAGTGATTATTCACTGTGTGTAATGTATTCATCATCATAATCATAAAAGGGCCGTTTGTAAGCTGCTGCCTCCACATGATGAACCAGTTCGATGGCGACACGTCGTCGTGTCGTTTATCTGCTCTGTGAGAGAAGAGCTGCTTCGTCTGAACGAACCAGAAACACTTCTGCTCTGGAAAACCAACACGCTTCCTTTGTGACAACAGAGCAGCTTCTCACCTCGCTGCCAATTCCATCTGTGACTCCAGTTTCTTCTTTTTGTGTTTTCAGGTCACAGTGATTTCTATCAGGATCTTAAGATCACCAAATAAGAAGAGGAGAAGAAGAACAAGCGCTCCAAGTCCTGAAGCCAGACTGGAAATGATCTCCATATGTATGATAATATATATATGATGTAATACAATACATCACAGAACAATACAACATTATTATCGATACAAAACATATCACAAATGATAAAGAGACCATAAAGCAGGGGATGCTTTAGGGCGGGGCTACACGGTGATTGACAGGTATACGGCGTCTCTAGTCACTCCTCAGTCCATATATGGTCACTTCCTGTTCACTGGTTGCAAAATCAAAGAAGGCGACGACCTAAATGTCACAAATGTCCACAAACCAATGGCTGAAGTCTATGATCGACTACGTCCACTTCTGATGTAGTTTATGGGCCACACACACACACACACACACACACACACACACACACACACACACACACACAAGCACGCGCGCACGCACACACACACACACACACTCACACACACACAGCAGCCACCTGCAGTGTTGCCACGTTCGCTCTGGTTCGTTGCATCCCTTCTCTCCCCTCTCTCTCCCCCTCTTCCCTCTCCCCTCCCCCTCTGTCCCCTCTTTCTCCCCTCTCTCTCCCCCTCTCTCTCCCCTCTCTCCCCTCTCTCTCCCCCTCTCTCTCTGCAGGAGAAGCTCATGTGGCGGATCGTGTGGCGCTGAGTCTGTCCGTCACCAGACTGACAGGTCCAGGTGCAGGTCCAGGTCCAGGTGCAGGTCCAGGTCTAGGTCCAGGTCCAGGTCCAGGTCCAGGTCCAGGTCTGTGAGAGCCTTTAGTCCACAGCTACAGGGACAAATAAAGAAAAGGTGGGTTTTGCTACAAACTCGTTATTTCATTTTGAAGCACTTTTGAAGGCTTCAGAACTTTCATCTGAAGAAAAGCAACACTCAGCAACGCTGTCATTGCACTTTACAGTGCAGTGCAGATTGCTCGACTCGGGTATTGCTGCTTGCGGCAGCGTGGAGAGCAATCACCGCTCGTTGCCTTCAAGGAAGTGAGGAAGAGTTGGTTTTAAGTAAACTGCAGTCAGTATGAAGAGCGCTCCTCACAGATTATCACTGTTCATTCATTCATTATTTTGCATTCACATTTTATCATCTTTGGATCCCCAACAATACACCCGCAGATGTGAAGTAGATGAGATGAAATGTTCCTGAGATATAACAAGGACACAAACATACAGACAGACCGACTTAACGTACGGCCGCTCAGCGTTAGCTATCGAGCTACTCGGACAAACTGAAGAATACAGATGTGCACATCTGACGCCATCTCTGGACCCATCGGGTCACTTCACCAGCTCCTTTGTAAACCAGCAAAAAGCTAAATCGTGGTGGTGGGTTCACAGTTTGCACACCAGCTCATGCGTTTCGCTAGATTACAAACGGAAAGCAGATCTCTTCCAGTGAAAGCTGGTCCCGTTGCCTCCGGGTCTCATACGAACACAGGATGTGTTGACAGAGATGTGATGAAGATGATAGAGAAGAATTCTGTCAGCAGCAGCTGTATCCTCTAAGCATGTTCGCTTGATTTACCTTAGGCATTTATTCATCCACGTTTACATTCATTCAATCAATTGGTGACTCTCTAGCGCCACCTGTAGGTCAAACTGTACAGATGATGCTTCACTCGGCAGCTGAGAACAGAAACAAAGCAGCTTCTTCACCTGAGACCGATTGGTGTGAGTGTCCCGGTGCAACGAGCTCCGTGAGGCCGGACTCTCAGTCAGCGGGTGCCAAGAGTTCAAGTTCATGAAAGAATCTAAAATAAACAGAATTCAAGTTGAGTCCATGCAACTGGTTGTTATTTCCCCGCAGCAGCAGCTCTGACTGAGTGTGTGTGTAATTATGAGAGGAAGTCAGCACTAACAGAGATTTAAAGCTGATGAGAAGACAAATGCCCCCCCCCCCCCCCCCCACGAAGCACAATCAAACACGCAGGAATGTCGACTCATTAATACACATAATCACATAATCACATGATGGGAAACTGTCCTCCGCCTCGTCTTTATGAACCATATTCACCATCCGTTGGCCTTTCTTCTCTCTTCCTGCTCTGCATTGCATTCTTCCATTAGTCTGATATTACATAATTGCATTTTAAAGAGGTGATCGATTATGATGAGGACTGCCACCTCGTTTATGGCATAAATCTCTGTCAGCATAACGTGTGTCCTCAATAATGCTTGTTCACCGCCTGCTGAATGAATTACAATCAATTGAGACCTGATGAATAAATCAAGGTAATAAATGATAACATTGTATTGTTGACGTGTTTATCAGCTGTTTGTGAACGCAGCTCGGCGGCGGCGGGAGGAAGTGCTGCGGTCGATGGACGCAGGATGAATTCTCTTCTTATGTTTTAATATTACACATCACATCAGACATCTGGAAGCCTCCGTCACCTTCTTTCAACCAGCAGCAGAGCAGACACTCTTTCATCTCTTCTTCTGGATCGAATCACTGCGCAGGTAATAACATCAGTGTAATGCGTGTCAATGCGGTGCATTAAGGCCGGAGAGCCACCTCTGGCTGTGACAAACCGCCAGGTATGATCACAGGTGGCGTCCCAGAAGCCCCGGCGGCCGCAAGCGTGAACCGGCGCGGCTGTAATCTGGTTTTTGCGGCATTACTGGATATTGAAAACTCGATATGTGCTACACAGCGTGCTTCCTGTTAAGTGGCAAAGATCAGCTCGCCATTTACACCTCGGAGGGAACCATTGACCGGCGTTAATGTACAGGAAGTGGATTCACCCAAAGCAGGGGGGGGGGGGGGGGGCAGGGTAAGTTGATTTGTGCAGCAGGATTGATTACAGTGGAATGTCTGTTTCTCTGCTCAGCGCATTAGTGTCCCGAGCTCCTCGAGCGGCTCAGCTTCCAGACAGCACTTGTGTATTGATTTATTACGTTGTCTTGGTCTAATTACTGGGGAGGGAGGGAAGCGAACGAGGAAAGGAGGAAGCAGAAGGAGACAGAGCTCACCTCAGACACCTTTCAGTGTGATTCAGTCTCAGCTGATCGGGTGGAACCGCAACGTGGGTACCAACCACCAGAACATGAGGGCTCAGATGAGGAGATATCAGATTCTTCTCTGTGTTTACAGTCAACACATTGACATTCATAGCGCCGCTGGGTCAGTGGTCCAACCCTCGACCCACGAGCACTACTTTCCCTCTGGGAGGTCTGGAGCTTCTAGATACGTCATGTCAGTCGGTCCTGCAGCGCCGCTGGTCGGTGCAGCTCAACGCTCCCAACGAGCAGAACATTCACTCTCACACTTCCTGCTTTACAGCACATTACAGTCATTCAGCAGACGCTTTGATCCAAAGCGACTTACAGTAAGTGTGTTCAACATCGGTGTTCAAGAGAACTCCTCGTCACCAGAAGTCATGAGTGCATCTCCTGTAAACGAGCATCTGAGAGCAGAAACCAGAGCAGACGTGCAGAAACAAACGAATAGAATCAGTGCAGCAAACTGCCTCGACAATAATAACTTCATTTATATTACACAAAACAGAGTTCACAAAGCACGGCAATACAACGACGAGCAGCACAAACATCTGCATTCCGGTGCTCTGAAGTTGATGCACTTAATATATTTACCACTTCAACGTGATCGACAGGTTTCTCTTGAAGTGACTTGTCCTTTATCTTCTGATTGGTCATCAAAGGGAAACAACACAATGCATGCTGGTCAGAAAGCTCGATGACGTCACTGTTGCTCTTTTGTCTCTTTGGGGGTTCGTTGATGAAATAAACCTTTTTTCCTACATATTCACAGATGTGTCGGCGAGTGGAAGTCTTTCTGTCCCTCAGGAGTCCAGAGAGACAGACGCCAACGAGCTGCTCATTAAACGTGACGCTAAGTTCAGGACGAGCTTCTCCGCTCACTGGTGCACCGACATGGATGAGCTGCTGATGGATGTGTGGAGCAAGAACTGTACATGTATGTTCATGTACAACACACACACACACACACACACACACACACACACACACACACACACACACACACACACACATATACACACACACACACACACATATACACACACACACACACACACACACACACACACACACACATATACACACACACACACACACATATACACACACACACACACACACACACACATATACACACACGCACACACATATACACACACACACACACACACGCACACACACACACACATGTACACACACACACACACACACACATATACACACACACACACACACATATACACACACACACACACACATATACACACACACACACACACACATATACACACACACACACACACACACCTATACACACACACACACACACACGCACACACACACACATACACACGCACGCACGCACGCACACGCACACACACGCACACACACACACACACACACACGCACACACACACACACACACACACGCACACACACACACACGCACACACACACACACGCACACACACGCACACACACACACACACACACACACACAGTTTTCTCATTAATGCGCTTCCAGCCAGCCGTGACTGAAACATTGAAGAACATTTAATCATTCCTCCATACTGGATTATGATCTGTCTTCAGAGTCATTTATTATTATTTGCATTCATATAATTCATAGAATGGTCTTACATTAGACAACGTGGAACCAGAAAACGTTTTGGTTTTTGTTCATCATAGTGTAGTTGGCTAGTTATTAACAGGAACACAGAGGTTATATTGACTTCTGTGTTCAGCTCAGTTCTACCTGTACATGTCAGCGTTGTCTGCTTCTGCAAACCACGGACATGTTGACGTGACGCGGTACACGCAGCCACCGCTTCAGAACGTCATGTCGTATAATAACGAGTATAACAAGCAAGCAGTTCCACTAAGAGTCAAAGAAACAGGACTTTCACTCAGCAGACCGCTGTGCACGTTAAGTATCAAACTATAAGTCAGCGCTGACTTAATGCTTGTTTTGTAACGTCACATAAAAGTCTGTCGTGGGTGAATTGTTACGTTGTTTTTTGTTACTTTGTTACGTTATTATTTAAACACAAAGCATCATTTTCAAACCTTAACCGTAAGCAGTTTTGCTGCCTATGAAGCTCATCTATGAAATATGTTTTTGGTTCACAAACGTCGACATTCAGCGTGTTTGGCTAACGTAACACTCTGCTAAACCCTAAATTTACATTTGATGAGATACCTCACAGCGCGCTGCTCAGCACGTCGGGCTCCACAGACCTGCTGTGCAGAGAAGCTTCTCTGTTCACGGCTCGTCTTGACGATAGGAAAAGCATTTCAAACAGCGGTGAGCCTGATGCTTTCAGGGGAAATCAATTGCTTGAAAAGTTTCATATTCTGAGACAAATTGTCTTTCAATGAAATGAACCCAAACCAGCCACAGATGGTGCACGTGAGGCCTTCAGGGCCTCTGGGGGAGCTGAGCTCCAGTCGTAAGCCAGCGTTTCAGATATGGCACGGCATCCTGGGAGTGATCCCAGAGAGGTGGATTACACTCAAACACTGCGACAGGTACACTTCTTTCTGCTCGGCTGACATGATGTTTGCTCCATCGTCATCTTAAATATGGATTTGAACCGTAAACGTGCTCACAGCTGCTGGTGTCTTTGTGTTTGTTGCTGTAGCCACTTTAAACCTCAGCCTGTCGTCTTTACATGCGTCGTGCCGGCGCGATGTGATCATCTCGTTTCAGCATGAGGATAATCTCCAATTCAACTGTAATCAGGCAGACATCATGTCCTCTGCTGACCCAGAAGCCTTCTTCTTCTCCAGCTCAGCACTTAACAGACACAACAAAAGGAGGTGGAGGAGCGGCAGCGGCGGAGACACACATCTGATCAACAGAGCTGAGCCTCGGGCGTAGCAACCGCTAAACCCTCCCAAAGAGGAGAAGAAGAAAACACGGGCACGTCTTCAGGAGGGAGCATCGTCTGCAGAGAGGAGTGAACACAGAGAGAGGAACCCGAGCTGGCCGTGTGAAACAATGACACTTTAATTGTTCCCTGACGGATTTAGCGTTAGCCGTGGATTTTCACCCCCGCCTGCATTATGATGCCCCCCCCCCCCAAAAAACAATTCCTGGCACTTGTTGACGTGGGCACCATGCCTCCAGCTCCTCCTCCTTCTTTTCTCTCCGCCCACCACCTCTCAATCTCCCTCTCTCGCCTCTTCCCTCTCACAGCGGGCTCGCTCGCTCGGCTTGGCACAGATGGGCGAAGCCGGCAGATGTTTCGTCAGAACGTTTTCTTCCCTCTTCCTGTCTTTCCGCTCTTTCTCTGTCTCTGCTGCTGCAGGGTGGGTTGGGGTTATGGAGTTAATGAGCTGATTTGCATCTGTCCAAAGCTGTTTGCTGGTGATTGTTTTGAGGGAAGAACAACAGGCAGAGGGAAGGGAAAGCACTCTTCCTGCCTGGAATTTACAAAACATTGCAAAAAAATTCAGTTTTAAAAAGTAAATTAGTTTCTTGTTGACTAATCAGAACCTTGTTTGTTTTTTAAAAACAAATGAATGTTCTTGCAAGTCGTCCTTCAACTTATCGGAAATTATCATAATCAAATTATTTTGGAAAAGAAGACATTGTGGAATGTAAGTTAATTTGCTTGATATGAAGACACACCAGCACGTCACTGTCACGTCTCCAAGCGCTGCGAGGTGCTCCGAGGAGCATCGGTCTGATCCGGTCCTCTCCCGTTGAACAGCGGCTGACGTAGTCTCACGACGTGCGAGGTGTCTGCTGTGTGCTACGGCGTCACATGACGCTACGCCCGCGATGCTCAAAGACACTTTTTGAAGGACAGTTTTGAACACATAGGAAAGTAAAAACAAAGAAGAAAGAGATCAGGTCCTGAGCTGCAAAAGACCACAAAGAGTAAAAGTCTGAAGTGTTTGATGGACATCAGCTGATGATGTGTTGTATAAGACGGACTCTCACAGTCAGGAGCCCGAGAACATCGACACCTCGAAGCTCGTGAACTGTTTTCACGCCTCGTGGTAACAGAACTGCATTTACTGGACCTTTAGTCTGCAGCTCATTCACCCATTCACGCACACATTCATCATCACATGCTGGCCGTTTAACGCAGTCTATGATTCACTGCACAACCGAGACACCCCTAACCCTAACCCTACCCTAACCCTAACCCTACCCTAACCCTAAACCCTAAACCCTAAACCCTAACCCTAACCCAACCCTAACCCTAACCCAACCCTAACCCTAACCCTACCCTAACCCTAACCCAACCCTAACCCTAAATATTAACTCCCAGTCTGTTTTTATTGGAGCCTCGCCTGCCATCCCTTTGTCCCTTCTCTCACCCCCATTACATCTCCACCATGGTATTTATCTTATATTATATACATGTTTATTTATTTATTTATATTTTATATATTTATACTTGTCTTTCACGTGTGGTTTTAATATATTATGCATGTTTTTATTCACCCGTTTAACTATTTTAATTGTGTATTATTGTTAAATTATTTATTTATATTTTTAATTATCTGATTATTTATTTATTTATTTTAAATCTTCCCATGTTGGAGATGCACCCTATGTCCTTCCCTCCCCCCGCAGGCAGACGAGGCCCATTTTTTAGACTGAAGTTGGAGAGGGTTATTTGGCATCATTTTATACATTTTTCCATTTTTGTATGTTATTTTAATTTCCCCCCCCCTTTTTTTAAAAAAAGCACTTATTACTTTTTTTTTTTTTTTAAAAGCACTTATCTATTTATTTATCTTTTTAAAGTTTTAGATGTGTGTGTGTATATACATTTATTATATGTTAAATTATCTTTTTATATTTATATAATTATTGTGCCTTTTAACCTCCCTTCCCCTTTTAGCATCTCCTCTCCGTCTGTCCCGCTGGCGGTTGCTCTGCTGTCAGGCTGTTTTTAATAAAATTGTTTAATTGTTTTTTATTTCTTAGGGTTTTTTTTAAAGCCTTTTTAAAGGACAGCCCCCTTGTGCCAGTGCCCCTCGTGGCCCTCTTAGGAGGGCCCCGCTCTTAACTAACCCTAACCCTAACCCCTAACCCTACCCTAACCTAGGGCTGGGCGATAAATCGATTTAATCGATTAATTCGAATGTGTGCTTTAAGGCGATGTGTTTTATTGAAAATCGAGAAAATCGCCCCCACCCTCCCCCCCGTTGGGTTCCCGTAGTTGAGTGCGCGCGCATTGTTTACAAACGAAAACAATGGCGGCCAGCAGTGAAGCTCTCGTTCTTAAGAGAGGGAAGAATGTGTCTTCGGTGGTCTGGAAATGGTTCGGGTTCGTGTCATCTGACACAGAACAAACAGCCTCAAACAGAGGCATGCCGCCGAGTGGGAGAAGTGTTGCGCCCTGAGGAGGGAGCAGGACCGCGGGAGCACAAGCGACGCTGTCTTCCTGGCAAAAAATATTTCGAAAAAACATGCACTACTGTTTAATACTGTTGGTTATGTTGTGAATGCACTTGATTTTGTTTACATGCACTTATTTACTGTGCAAAATATGTTATGTTGATGTTAGATCAGATGTTGCACTTTTGAAAATGTGAATGTTAAAGGGTCATATACATTTTATTTCATGCTGTGTTTGTATCAGTGTATTCAGTTAGAAAAGCTTACTGTAAAAAGTTACATTTGCACAGTTGTTTACAATGGAAGGCTACTATTTAATGCCATTTAATGTTATGTTTAATTTAATTTTATATTTAAATGATTCAGGGAAACAAAAGAGTGACCAAATACTTTTTGTATACTACAGGCACCTTTCTACAATGTTCAGGGTTTGTTTGCACTTTATTTTTATCAACCTACGAGGGAAAATCATCACAAAATAAAATAAAAAATTGTTTTCAACAGCTTCTGTCATCTGCAAAAATTTGTGGGGGAAAAAAATCGATTTAAATCGTGAATCGGATTTTTTGTAAAAAAATCGGAGATTTTTTTTTTAGGCCATATCGCCCAGCCCTACCCTAACCCTACCCTAACCCTACCCCTAACCCTAACCCTAACCCCTAACCCTACCCTAACCCTACCCTAACCCTACCCCTAACCCTAACCCTACCCCTACCCTGTCCGTAAACAGCCTCCATGCTGCTACGTCAGCAACGAAGGAGCTGTTTGGAGAGAAGATGGAGCTCGATCTCTCATGCTGGCGTAGCCGCCGAGCAACTGATGTCAACGTCGTTACCATGGACACCGGCCCAAACACCACATGATGGTCTGACGGAGGTCTTGGTCTGACGGAGGTCATGGTCTGACGGAGGTCTTGGTCTGATGAGGTCTTGGTCTGATGGAGGTCTTGGTCTGACGGAGGTCTTGGTCTGATGAGGTCTTGGTCTGATGGAGGTCATGGTCTGATGAGGTCTTGGTCTGACGGAGGTCTTGGTCTGATGAGGTCATGGTCTGACGGAGGTCATGGTCTGATTGAGGTCTTGGTCTGATGAGGTCTTGGTCTGATGGAGGTCTTGGTCTGATGGCGGTCTTGGTCTGATGGAGGTCTTGGTCTGAAGGAGGTCTTGGTCTGATGGAGGTCTTGGTCTGATGAGGTCTTGGTCTGACGGAGGTCTTGGTCTGAAGGAGGTCTTGGTCTGACGGAGGTCTTGGTCTGATGAGGTCTTGGTCTGATGGAGGTCTTGGTCTGATGGCGGTCTTGGTCTGACGGAGGTCTTGGTCTGAAGGAGGTCTTGGTCTGATGGAGGTCTTGGTCTGAAGGAGGTCTTGGTCTGACGGAGGTCTTGGTCTGACGGAGGTCTTGGTCTGACGGAGGTCTTGGTCTGATGGAGGTGTTGGTCTGATGGAGGTCTTGGTCTGAAGGAGGTCTTGGTCTGATGGAGGTCTTGGTCTGAAGGAGGTCTTGGTCTGACGGAGGTCTTGATGGAGCCAATAGAACAACGTCGTCTGCAAAGAGAAGAACAGTTCTGAGGTCTCCAAACTGAGCGATCGCTCCGCATCCTGTCCATCAAAGTCACAAACGGAATCGGTGACGAGGGCCGAAGTCTGCCCGTCAACAGCATTACAATCGTTTCATTCATTGGTTGTACAACGTGTTGATTCGGGCAGCTGTTCGTACCACAGCTCAGTGAATGTATTTGGTTGGGGTAGGAGGACGAAGAGCCTCACTGGCAGCTGTGGACTGTTCTGTTTACGTCCACGCTCACGTTACCGCGAGGCATCTGCTCATTTGGGTTTTGTTCACATCTTTTTTGTAGCTCTCAGGCGGAGATATCTGCTGGATGATGGAAGCATTTTTCACATTTGTCTCCATTCTTGCGTCTGCGGCGGTGCAATTAATCCAGCTGACAGGTGTCTGCTGCGCAGGTACAAACAGCCAGAGAACCGGCTCTGTTCAGGAGGCGATGGCTCCTGCTGCGCTCTGCAGAAAGAAGGAAGAGATCAGCAGGTGTTTACTAAAACTGAAACAGAGTGGAATCAGCAGTTTACAGGAGTTCATTCAGCAGCAGCAGGTAGACGGAGCGGAGGGACTTTCTACTGATTATTCTCATCCTGCCCGTGTTTTATTTAGCAGCACAGCTGAGGCCGGGTTCACATTCAGACTGGAGCGTTGCAGAGCAGGTCCAGCTGATGTAGGAGCTTCAGGACGAGTGCATTCAAGTCCTGCAGTATCGAGATGTTAAGCATTGGCACGTTCTAAGATCAACGGTACACCGGAGAGAGTCAGTGTTTCAAAAGCTGATACGGACGACATCAGATGCTCGGGACACGATGCTCCTTCTTCATGCAGGATAGAAACAGAATCAGTGTGATCAGCAGATTCCTCATCTTCACGAGGAAGTATCGACTGATCAATATGGCTTTTATTTGTTGTTTAACTTAACAATTTAAAATAGAAATAGGAGAAACAGATTGAGTTTGAAATGGTCTAACTTACACAACAGTACGATTTAAAATGTTTCTCTCAATGAGCCTGTTTCAATTGAAGGCTCTTTGTAGTTTAATATAAAATGCTACTTTGCAACACTTTCAATATTTAGAAATATGCAGTCGTCACTACACAGCTGAATATAGTCATAGTACTTTAATATTAATATTGGACGGGCTTGGTGAGTGTCTGACTCATCTAAACCTCTTATTTTGAAGGGGAGAAGAACTCCATCAAGATAAAAACGGGTTCGTGGAAACTCTGATGAGAAAGTCTCGATGTTTGAAAAGTAACGTGGAGGAGAAAGAAAGAAGTGAGAGCTCTGCTCCTCTCTGCTGCAGGCTACATTAGCCTCCTAGCATAACACATCACAGGCTGACTGCAGGTTGCATTGTGGGTAATGAGGCAGCAGAGTTGAAAGAGGAAGAAGATGATGTGGCATAAAGAAGACAACATCTGTGGTTCCGCTGCATCAGTTTAGATTTAGTTTGTTTTCAGCTTGTTCTCGTGACCCAAGAGGCAAAAACATATTAAACCGATTCAGCGTCAACTTTAAAATAAGCTACATTTGGAGCAAAAGATGTAAGATTCTTTAGACTATCTTCACTTCAATATCAACTTATATAACTGTATCGGTCTGTCAAATAGAAATATTGAGGTGAAAACAGCACTCTGTTCAAAGAGAGGAGGTGTTGTTACTGTGCAGGCTGAACGTTGATGTCCCAGAGGAAGCAGTGATCTCGCTTCCTTTCCTGCAGAAGAGGAAAGGAAAGCTCCGTGTGCAGCATATGAAGGTGCTGATTGGCCGGCTGGCTCTTAGTTGCTGCTGACGCTGTGTTGGGGTAGCGGGCGGCGGCAACGACGGCGCCTCACACAATGAGGAAGTGACACTTTAACGCGGCGCATAGATCAAAACGGCTAATGTTGTATTCGCGGCCTGCCGTCGGCAGCAGGTGGAACAGCAGTGCAGCAACAAATGAAGGCATCAGCATGAAGCACCTCTCCCGTCGAGGCGCCGGGTCCCTCCGCGCCCGCCGTTATGTCCTCCAGTCACAGTTTACCCACAAAGCCCGGTGAAGGGAATCATTCCTGCTTTCAGCTGTTGCGCGCTCACATTTCTGGTTGTTGGAATGAATCTGAGGTGATGTTGTGGACGCGTCGGCTCCGTGTTGATATCACCTCGTCTGTGTTTGCAGGTGAGAGCAAAGGGAAGAAGACGAGGGGAAAGAAGGACGAAGTCTCTCGTCAGGGTTCAGACACTCCTGATGTCGGTTCGGTTCTATCAGGTTCTTTCAGGTTCTATGACATCTGAATCCTGAGTGGTCCTCTCTTTAGCTCGTCAGCCTTATTTGGTGAACAGGTCAGAGAGCACGTTTACTCTCAGAGACGTTTCCTTCTCATGAGATTCTCTCTACTTGTCGATAATAATGTGGACGAGCTGATGTCCTCTGAGTGAGACAGCCGTCCGGTGACGCCTCCTCTGCTTCGTGTTTTTTTGTGATCAACTCACCTGGAACAGACCGAGCACCTGAGATCAGACACAAGTGGCTGCTTAGGATGGAGACGGTGGCGTTCTTCATGCTGTAATGCTGAAGAAAGAAAAGTCTCTGAACTGAACTCTTCTCCGTGAGACGTAAACAGTGAGAGCAGCTGATTAGAAGAGCTTCAGGTTGAGACAGCCTGTCTGCTGCTGCCTCAGCTTATGGGGCTTGTAAACACAGTCAATAGCTGCTGCTCAGTCCCAGCAGGGGCGGAATGCCGGCACCACCACAGAGCTCCGCCTCCAAACGGTTCAGCACCGGCCTGCTGTGGGAACGGATGCAAATATGTAAAGAGCAGAAGAAGAGTGTGTCTGATCATCTGCAAACGAATTATACATGTGTACATACAAGAGACTGCTCGCATCATACACTCTGAAATACACACAACATACACTGAAATACACACATTATACACTCTGAAATACACACATTATACACTGAAATACACACATCATACACTGAAATACACACAACATACACTGAAATACACACAACATACACTCTGAAATACAGACATTATACACTCTGAAATACACACAACATACACTGAAATACACACATTATACACTCTGAAATACACTCTGAAATACACACATTATACACTCTGAAATACACACATCATACACTCTGAAATACACTCTGAAATACACACATTATACACTCTGAAATACACACATTATACACTCTGAAATACACACTTTATACACTCTGAAATACACACATTATACACTCTGAAATACACACATTATACACTCTGAAATACACACATTATACACTCTGAAATACACACATCATACACTCTGAAATACACACATTATCCACTCGATGTCAATGTCAGACGCTGGTCGGATCCTCTGAGTCGATGTGAGACGCTGAGGAGCTCTGAGAGGCGTCAGGGTTTGACCTGAGCGGGAGAGGTCTGTCTGTTTGGCAGTGATTTAGGATAAAGAGCTGGTGAACGCCGCCAAACTGATCCCAGAACTGATGATGTGGTGTTACACTACAATACATGGTGTACCTCGAACGGGCTCTCTTCTCCCTCCTGCTGTGACAATATGATATGAATTAAAAATCACCACATAATATGTCCAACAGTAAAACAATCTTGGAATGTGTTTAAAGCGTGGAGTGGATCCCGGTGCACTTCAGTAAACGTGTGAGTGAGTCTCAGCATCCAGATGTGCAGCGGCTGCTGACGGCGGCTGTTGACGGCGGCTGCTGGCGGCGGCTGCTGGCGGCGGCTGCTGACGGCGGCGGCTGACGGCGGCTGCTGGCGGCGGCTGTTGACGGCGGCTGCTGGTGGCGGCTGCTGACGGCGGCTGCTGGCGGCGGCTGCTGACGGCGGCTGCCGGCGGCGGCTGCTGGCGGCGGCTGCTGACGGCGGCGGCTGACGGCGGCTGTTGACGGCGGCTGTTGACGGCGGCTGCTGGCGGCGGCTGCTGCCGGCGGCGGCTGTTGACGGCGGCTGTTGACGGCGGCTGCTGGCGGCGGCTGCTGGCGGCGGCTGCTGGCGGCGCCTTCTTGTGCTGTGAACCTCACGCTGGCGCTGCAGATGCCTTTTGTTGTCGCCTCTTAAGTCGGCACACCGGGAGCCTGACACTTAACAATCTGGAGCTCATAATGTGCGGCGAGGAGGAGCACTCGTCTCCCAGCATGCACTCTGTGTTCTTTCCCGCTCGGGTCCGTGCCCTGGAGGGACGGGATAACGATTCATAAAGAGAGCTGTGTCGAGGTTCCATCTATTTTAGTTATTTTTCATCAGCGCTCTCGTACATAACTGAACTGCGGCTCCTGATAATGTGATGGTTCGTTTCTTTCAGACTCGTAAAGGCGCCGAGGAAGTTCTTTCAGTTTGATGGCGGAAGAAAGAAATGTGTCCGGAGCTGCAGCTGAATTGCTGAACAAGTCAGAAAGGGTGATTATGGCTGGCTGTATCGAGCGGCACGATGCAGACGATGTCTTTGGTTCTTTCTCCAGGCGCCATGAAATGGCACATTTCATCTGCCAGAAAGAAATAAAAAATAAAAGCCTGAAAAGAAAAGTGTCCTGCCTCGGAGAAGCTGATGACATGTTCGGCTTCGCTTGTCTGGGAGAATGGCAGCTACGGTTTGGAAGCTGTCGACTTGTTCTTTGACAGCGAGTCAAAACTCTCGCTTTGATTTCCTGAGAGCTTCGATCACAACCCGTCACCTCACTTACAGGTGTCACCTCCTGTTTGGCTGCAGTCAGATGAAACAAGAGCAAGAAAATACTGGAAAACACTGCAGCAACAGCTCCAGCTGGTCCTCCAGCACCGAGAGCACAAAGACACGTCAGCTGCTGCTGTATGTTCACGTTACCTTTACATGAACACAGCTGCAGCTGCATGCATGGAAAGGTAACGTGAACATGCTTCTTCAGTCAACGTTCTCCCTTTTTAATGCTTCTTCTTGTCACAGATCTCATGTTTCGATTCAAACAGTGAATGTTTCTGTTAACAGGCGTCATGTGTGTATCAAAGATCAAAGCCTGGTCTCCATTCAAACCACATCAGTGACCATGTGACATGTTCCTTCATCGACACACTGTACATTATTAAGACTCAATCACACATATAAATACTCAGAGCACCACATGTGGATCCATCCGCTGCTGAAAATAGTCCCCAACAGTGGCGGCTCGATATATATATACATATATATATATATATATATATATATATATATATATATATATATATATATATATATATATATGTATATATATATATATATATATATATATATATATATATATATATATATATATATATATATATATGTATATATATATATATATATATATATATGTATATATACTGTATGTATATATACATATATATATATATATGCATATATATGCATATATATATATATATATATATGCATATATATACATATATATATATATATATATATATGTATATATACTGTATGTATATATGTATTTTATGATTTATTTGACCCACATTGGCCCCAGTACACCCTCATAAGACCTCATAAGACATTTCTAAGCATTCCTCTGATGAAACAGTGTAATAGTTCACAGCAACAGAGCCCTGCAATATTCAGTGTGATGTCAGAGTTCTTGTACGATATCAGACGTAGCTGTGATGCGCTGCAGGTGTGGACGGTGCCGGACCTCACGGTTCCGTTGGCTGTGAGGAGTCTGAGCGGCGCTCTGCAGGACGGGCCTCTCTTCTTCATGGCTCCAGCGGTGGAGCTGTTGATTCTCCGGTCGATGCAGCAGCTGCATGAAGGGCAGTGCTGCTGTCTGCGGCGCTGCAGAGCTGGTGAAAGCGGTTTCATGGACTCTTCTGAAACCCGAAGCAGTCACGTCCACGGCATTGATCCATGAACCTGTGCAGTGTGTCACGCTTCAGTCATGTCTCTGTGACTTTAACGGTTCCACAGAGGAACAGACGAGAACGCTGCTTCTCCTCACCGCTGATGGAGGTTTGAGTGGAAGCTGTTTGTGAGGTACGGAGGTTAAACGAGGCCAACTGCTGTTACAGGAAGAAGGAGTCAACGAGCCCAAAGAGTTCAGGAAGCTTCTTCTTCTCTCCTCTGCTTTGAGCAACAGTCAGTTTCAGGCAAAGATTGTTGGACGAATCAGACTTTGTTGGTTTGGGGTTCGTTGGCGATAAAGACGATGTAGAATAAGAGCTGATCGCCCGCTCACTGATCTGTTCTCTCATCTCGTCACAACAGAGTTTTATTTCAGTGAGAGAAATGGATTTAAGCGGAGCGGTAAGTGGCCTGACAGCAGCTCATCTACTTCCTGTGCTGCCTGCAGACTCTCCTTCAGGTGACAGCTGGATCTTTATAGGGAACCTGGGCCGCTGCAGCTTCCTCCAAACTTACAAAGCTCAAAAAGAAAGAAAGAGAGAAAGCAGGACGTGCTGCCTGTCGGCACATTGGCCGTGAATGCAGGTTGGAGCAAACAGCTGCCGGTCCGCCGCGCCGCGGCGTCGGAGGCCGGCTTCTCCATTAGCGCTGGATGTCAGCGAGGCGTAGCCGGCGGTGACGGCTGCTGTTGGCACCGACACGGGAACACTGGCTCCATTCTCACACTCAGGGAAACAGGAAACGCAACAGGGAGTAATGTGGAACAGCTTTTAACAGTCTGCAGCCAGCTTCACTCTGCCAACCACAGCGGCCGACACATGGAAGACAAATTAAGACAGACAACATGAGATGACACAAGAAAACAAGAGAAGGGATGAGATGACACGCTTTCAGGTTTAAGGAACAGCAAGACAACAGAAGTGACATCTCCCACTCTGTCCACTCATCCTGTCTTCAGGATGCCGGCGCTAATTAAAGCTGCACCGTTACGAGTCAGGCTCTGAGGATCAATAGCAGCCTCAGCACCGGAGAGGATAAAGCAGGGAGGGAGGAAGAGGAGGGCTGAATGTCTGCCTTCATCTATTGAGTTTCCACTTGCTTTACAACGCGGTGCTGAGCAGCGGCACGGACAGCTGCTGACGGCTAACCAGCCACTCTGTGTCCTCAGCATCAGGGCATGTGTTACATTACATCTGTGGCTCATCCTTAATGACACATTAGCCTTCATCATCAGTCAAACCTGCATTTTAAAAGACTTCACTGTGTCATATTACAAGTACGCAAAAACTACAAAACTACATATGCACGAACACTTGTGAAGGATGGAAAGAACTATCTGAAAATAGTCCCTGCTTTCTAAAACAACGGTGAATAATACTTTCAAAACATAGCACTCATGTCACCATTATGCAAAACAGTCTTCACTTTCCAAGGACGTGGTCCAACTCTACAAACAGTCCTCGCTCGCTTTACTGTGTTTGATCAATTTGTCCTCACGGAGAAACGCTCAAACATCCAACACCCTTTAAATCACAGAGTCGTTTTGGACGAACTACTAAACATGAAGTTTCCTCAGACGAGTGAAGAAGCAGCTGATGGATTTACTGTGAATGTGTAGAAACCTCATCAACACTGAACTCTTCATAATTCAATCCCAGAGAAGAGAAGTGATGAAATATGAGAGAAGATTTATTCTTTTAAACTGGTTCCTGGTGAAGAGACCGACGGGCCGACCGATGGCGACGGCAGTGGGAGAAGATGGCCGACCAATCAGCAGGCTGCTCTCGGCACCTTTCATGGTCTCGGGGCGCGGCCGCTGACGGACACCTCCGTCGGCGCCGACGTGAGACGGACACCTGACGTGAGGCTGTGGAGAAACCGAGCCGGCCGTGCTCCTGCCTCTGATGCTCTGATGACCCCGAGCATCTGCAGCTGCCGTTCTGTCCAATTAGTGTTATGTATGAGCTCCGTCTCATCACCCCCCCCCCCCCACATCTCCATCTATGTTGGTCCCTGGCCGGCTGGAGGAGGAGGAGGAGGAGGAGGAGGAGGCCACCAGACCTTTGGAAAATAACTTATCTGAGAATTCAGCCAGGGAAGTTGGATGTGGAGCGACACCTCAGAGGCGTGCTGGAGTCAGAGCGTAGACGTGTTGTTTCGAGTCCGTCGGGGAAAGAGTGGAATCCAGAGTCCATCGTATCATCTCAGTCATCCATCCCTTCCATGGATCACTGCTAGAACAACACCAGGTCAAAGGTTAGGCTCTAAAATGCTCACAAACACACTTCAATCAGGAGAGACACGTCAGAGGAAGATACGTGTTCATTATGAGCAGATGATGTGTGGAGTCCAGACACTGATGGAACCATGAGCTGATGGAGCTGATGGATCTGTGGTGAGGTGGAGGTGGAGGGCTGCAGCAGCAGCATGTAGAGAGACATCATTACGAGAGACAGCAGCAACACGATGGGTAACGATGTCATCGTTTCCTTCAGCTGTAGAAGAGAGCAGCTGATCCAAACAGCTGATTTCATGATTGACAGCAATGGCAGCGAGGAAATAAGAGCGAGCATGCGTGAGGAGTGATTGTCAGATGTTTGAGAAATAAACTACAAGCCGAAGCAGACGAGAGTATCGTCTCCTGACTGAACTTACACGAGAGCTCCACACACAGTAAGAGACACCAGTGGAGCGGCCGCTGCCCCGTGGCCACCTGGGAACTCTTGCTTCTGAAGATCAGCTTCATTCCAGACCAAATGTTTTGATGTTCGGTACAGGAGGAGAAGATGCAGAAGGACGAGACGGCTTCTGTCACGACTGGTAAGAATAAGAGTGTTGAATGAAGACAGCGTTCCTTCTCCAGCTTTATTATCAATCCGTGGGTTCCTACGCTCCCCTGGGACCAAAGCAGCCACCTCACAGCTGCTTCATGCTCAGGAGCCGTGTGTTAGTGGGACGCAGACGCCAACCGGTGTCGCCAACGTTAGCCCAGTTAGCGCGTGACAGCCGGTTGGATGACACGCGGGGATAATCCCCCATCAGATCTACCTGTCCTCCAAATGTACCCCCCCCCCCCCCATGCTTCATGAATAGATGTCCTCTGTGTGTCTGACACCCAGCGCAGCGTATTCTGGGAGGCTCGGCGGTGGATTCGGGATCGGGTTGGGAAGAGGAGGAGGAGGAGGAGGAGGAGGAGGAGGAGGTCAGATCTCCCACGCTGCTGTGAAGACACAGGCAAGAGAGGAAACATGCGAGGAAAAGCTTCGGGTTTTAGCTCTTTTGTCACCCTGACAGGTGTGACAAAAGAGGAAATAGTCCAAGAATAGAAATGTGCAAAGTCAGCACCATCTCAGCGGAGAAGAAAGGGCGAAAGGAAGAGAAAGGAAGGAGCTCGTGGAGAGAAGGTGTGAACAGGAAAACAACCCTCTGTGTTTCATGCTGGTCCTGTTCGTAGATGAAGTGTCATTTCTTTCAGCGGTCACACAGCTGCAGAGTCCAGAGAGTCCAGAGTCCAGAGTCCAGAGTCCAGAGAGTCCAGAGTCCAGAGAGTCCAGAGAGTCCAGAGAGTCCAGAGAGTCCAGAGAGTCCAGAGAGTCCAGAGTCCAGAGAGTCCAGAGAGTCCAGAGTCCAGAGAGTCCAGAGAGTCCAGAGTCCAGAGAGTCCAGAGAGTCCAGAGAGTCCAGAGTCCAGAGAGTCCAGAGAGTCCAGAGTCCAGAGAGTCCAGAGAGTCCAGAGAGTCCAGAGTCCAGAGAGTCCAGAGAGTCCAGAGTCCAGAGAGTCCAGAGAGTCCAGAGTCCAGAGAGTCCAGAGTCCAGAGAGTCCAGAGTCCAGAGAGTCCAGAGAGTCCAGAGAGTCCAGAGAGTCCAGAGAGTCCAGAGAGTCCAGAGAGAGCAGCCTCAGCTGCACGGCACACAATTAAATACAAGTTGAGGACGCACATTTAAAAAAGTCAACGTTGACTTCTGGTTTCACACGTTGGATCGATCGATCCGTCCTGACTGACGTGGAGCTCCACGCGATGATATGAACTTATGTTGTATAAAAACGTAATGCAGTGACCATGCAGTCTGGTAACGTAGTCTTTCGGAGACATAATACATCACAATAGCATCCAGTTATATCACTTATAGTCTGTTAGCTAATAAGATCCAACACGTGAATCAGTGGATCTGTTGAAAGTTGCATTTCTCCCCTTTTGGTGGAGCTCGGCTAGCAGTTTCCCCCTGCTTTCAGTCTTTGTGCTAAGCTAGGCTAAGCAGGCTCTCGACTTCTTTGAAACAGATGTTGATCTTTGCATCAAACTCTATTTCCTCTGAACAACATGTCGACGCCCTTACATCCTTTATAAGAGTAAATTCTTTTCAGAGTCTTGACCAATGACAGAAAGAAATATGAATAATTCAAATCCTCAGTAGTGAATAACTGTCTAAAACTGTATAAAAGTATAGTTATAGGAGCTGCGAAGGTGTGTCTGAGGCGTATGGCTGTTTCTCGCTGGGCTTCGGGGAAGAAGGAAGAAGGACGTCTGTCTCTGTTCTGGGATTTGTGACAACAACATGTGATTCCTGCTGTTTTATTTATGGCCGCCTGTTTCTCTTATTTTCCAGCTTCCTTGTTTCTCTCCCACACAGAGGCTCCGTCCCGGTCATTCATCATTTAAAGGTGCCAGTCAATAAATGATATGAGTGAATGATTCATTCAGCCACTAAGTGCAAGCAAATACTGTGTAAGCTGCTGTCCGTGTTCATGTTCAAAAGAGGAGCTTCCTCTTTAATTCATCAGCCCGTTTCTCACTGAAGACCCACAGCATGTCTGTGGATGCTCGTCACACACTGTAGCTCTGCCGTCATCGTTTCTCTATTCTGTGTCTCTATTCTGTTTCTCTATTCTGTGTCTCTATTCTGTGTCTCTATTCTGTGTCTCTATTCTGTGTCTCTATTCTGTGTCTCTATTCTGTTTCTCTATTCTGTGTCTCTATTCTGTTTCTCTATTCTGTGTCTCTATTCTGTGTCTCTATTCTGTGTCTCTATTCTGTGTCTCTATTCTGTTTCTCTATTCTGTTTCTCTATTCTGTTTCTCTATTCTGTGTCTCTATTCTGTTTCTCTATTCTGTGTCTCTATTCTGTTTCTCTATTCTGTGTCTCTATTCTGTTTCTCTATTCTGTGTCTCTATTCTTTGTCTCTATTCTGTGTCTCTATTCTGTTTCTCTATTCTGTGTCTCTATTCTTTGTCTCTATTCTGTGTCTCTATTCTGTGTCTCTATTCTGTTTCTCTATTCTGTGTCTCTATTCTTTGTCTCTATTGTGTGTCTCTATTCTGTGTCTCTATTATGTTTCTCTATTCTGTGTCTCTATTCTGTTTCTCTATTCTGTTTCTCTATTCTGTGTCTCTATTCTTTGTCTCTATTCTGTGTCTCTATTCTGTGTCTCTATTCTGTTTCTCTATTCTGTGTCTCTATTCTGTTTCTCTATTCTTTGTCTCTATTCTGTCTCTATTCTGTGTCTCTATTATGTTTCTCTATTCTGTGTCTCTATTCTGTTTCTCTATTCTGTGTCTCTATTCTGTTTCTCTATTCCGTTTCTCTATTCTGTGTCTCTATTCTGTGTCTCTATTCTGTTTCTCTATTCTGTGTCTCTATTCTGTTTCTCTATTCTTTCTCTATTCTGTGTCTCTATTATGTTTCTCTATTCTGTGTCTCTATTCTGTTTCTCTATTCTGTGTCTCTATTCTGTGTCTCTATTCTGTTTCTCTATTCTGTTTCTCTATTCTGTTTCTCTATTCTGTGTCTCTATTCTGTTTCTCTATTCTGTGTCTCTATTCTGTTTCTCTATTCTGTGTCTCTATTCTGTTTCTCTATTCTGTGTCTCTATTCTGTTTCTCTATTCTGTGTCTCTATTCTGTTTCTCTATTCTGTGTCTCTATTCTTTGTCTCTATTCTGTGTCTCTATTCTGTGTCTCTATTCTGTTTCTCTATTCTGTTTCTCTATTCTGTTTCTCTAATCTGTGTCTCTATTCTGTTTCTCTATTCTGTGTCTCTATTCTGTTTCTCTATTCTGTGTCTCTATTCTGTTTCTCTATTCTGTGTCTCTATTCTGTTTCTCTATTCTGTGTCTCTATTCTTTGTCTCTATTCTGTGTCTCTATTCTGTGTCTCTATTCTGTTTCTCTATTCTGTGTCTCTATTCTTTGTCTCTATTCTGTGTCTCTATTCTGTGTCTCTATTCTGTTTCTCTATTCTGTGTCTCTATTCTTTGTCTCTATTGTGTGTCTCTATTCTGTGTCTCTATTATGTTTCTCTATTCTGTGTCTCTATTCTGTTTCTCTATTCTGTGTCTCTATTCTTTGTCTCTATTCTGTGTCTCTATTCTGTGTCTCTATTCTGTTTCTCTATTCTGTGTCTCTATTCTGTTTCTCTATTCTTTGTCTCTATTCTGTGTCTCTATTCTGTGTCTCTATTATGTTTCTCTATTCTGTGTCTCTATTCTGTTTCTCTATTCTGTGTCTCTATTCTGTTTCTCTATTCTGTTTCTCTATTATGTGTCTCTATTCTGTTTCTCTATTCTTTCTCTATTCTGTGTCTCTATTATGTTTCTCTATTCTGTTTCTCTATTCTGTTTCTCTATTCTGTGTCTCTATTCTGTGTCTCTATTCTGTTTCTCTATTCTGTGTCTCTATTCTGTTTCTCTATTCTTTCTCTATTCTGTGTCTCTATTATGTGTCTCTATTCTGTTTCTCTATTCTGTTTCTCTATTCTGTTTCTCTATTCTGTGTCTCTATTCTGTCTGCCCAGATGACTGGGACGACTTTCTGAACTGGAAAATGTGTCTCAGATGGAGAAAAGTGCTGTGATTAATGAGGTTAAAAAAGAAAGAATCAGACAGGAAGTGAAGTGTTTTCTCGGCTTTAATTGGCGTTTTGATGTTGTCAAACGTCATCGAGCTGACGAGGAGGGAAATGTTTCCACACAGTCACAGTAAACTCAGGACGTGTTGCCATTAAGAGATCAGCTGATTCAACACCATCAGACGATCTGTCCTGATTGGACGAACACAAAGGGAAATTGCTTCAGCTCAACCCGACATCCCTATTTTCTTTCCTCATTTGAGCTTCCTACTGCTCCACTGAGCAGATCCTAAAATGATTAGATGTGACTTTGGAGAAGTTGCTCTCAGGATTCAATTACAATCACAGAAGTCAGACTGGTTTCATCCGGCATTCGTAGCAAAAGCAAAACAAAATGAATGTACTGCACTTGGAAGAGATTCCATGAAAAGATCGCTGAAGCACCAACGTATTCTCAAACAACGGTTCGTATGATATCCAAAAGTTACTCCTCAGTTTTTCTGTTTTCCTACTTAAGTCCAGCAACACGAGTCAATTTCTGCTCCTTATAAAAGCAGTCTTTTCAAAATATACTTCTTTCTTCACAACTAGGTTCCACTAAATCCTCATATAATCGTATCATCATATAAAGAGTTCTCCTCATTGTTCATGCCGTTTCCTACTAAAGTCAAACGTGTTCATTTCTGCTCATTAAAGTAATGTGGTCTTTTTAAAATAAACTTCTGTCTTCATAGGAAACTACTTAGTTAGGTTGAGACAACTAAACTACTTAGTTAGGTTGAGACAACTAAACTACTTTGTTAGGTTGAGACAACTAAACTACTTAGTTAGGTTGAGACAACTAAACTACTTTGTTAGGTTCAGACAACTAAACTACTTTGTTAGGTTCAGACAACTAAACTACTTTGTTAGGTTCAGACAACAAAACTACTTTGTTAGGTTCAGACAACTAAACAACTTGGAGATGGTGGTTTGGGTTAAAATGATGACTGAATTGCAGAAGTTACGAGACAAATTACTCAACATTTACTTCTCGCTCCACATGAGGAACAAACTGTTTTTTGAAGGACAAACCTTCGTAAGATATCACACAAACCGAACGAACACTGTATGAAGACACGCTGCAGAAGGAAACTGCTTTAAAGGTTTATGAAAATCGATAAGCACATCAGGTGCTTTAAGAAACTTGTTTCTGTGTGGATGTATCGGACCTCTGTTTGTTTTCACAGCTGTCTTCTATTGGTCCAGAGCCTTCAATGGAGTCTGGATGGACGTGACCATGTTCGTCCTTCACTGAACTGTCCACATCGTTATCAAAGACTCAGATAATATTCTGTTAAGGAGAAATTTCAAGTGTGTCGGACACATTGGGATCAATACATTTCTTTCATGAGTGGATACATGTCTATTTGAGTGCATCAGCTTGAAAACTGTTCAAAATTCTGTCTCAGAACTCAGAGAACTTTTTAAAAAGGACAGTCAAAGTATTTACACACTTTTTTATCCTCCCGGCGCTGAAATAACGTCGCAGCGTCGCTCCAGCAGCTGAACCTGTGATGATGAAAGTGGGTTGGAGTTTTTGGGGACTTTTTAGCGACAGAGTCGGCGTTGGTGAAGCCGCTAACAGATGGTTCCGTCTGCTTTCATTTATTTTGAGTAAAGGTTAAACAGCATCAACGAAAATAGACCGTCCCATCTGTTCAAATGCAGTGTTTGAGCAGCAGATACATACTGTACACACACGCACACACACACACACACACGCACGCACGCACACACACACACACACACACACACACACACACACACACACACACACACACACACACACACACACACACACACACACACACACACACACCAAGAACATCTTCATTCACACCACATGACGCACAACACTTTCCTTTCAGCATAAATGCAATTTTATTAGAATCCTAAAAAATTTTAGGCTGAAGAAAAAATAACTTTGATAACTTTTGACAAAATAAACACTTCTTTCTGATTGGCAGGTGTCTGAACAGGACAAACTAAAGAAGTGCACAACGTGTGTCAGAAGCTGCAGGTAACCAGTGCAACGACACATGATTTCCATCATCGTTACCGGATGATGAAACCAACTGATGGTTTGATGACAGCATCTCTTTCTCTATTTGATTATTGCTTGTTCTTTACAAGGTAAAAATTGTATAAATATTGTATTTGTGTCGCTGGAAGTGGATCGAACCAGTGAACGCGTAGATCCAGAGCACATGGTCAGCGGCGTCAGTGATCGCCGGCAGAGCAGCAGTTTGGCTGCAGTCCGCTCACCTTTGACCTCCGACTGAAAGCTTCTAATAATCTCTCCCAACTCCTTTCTCCCGTCTGTTTCCATCCAACGGCTGCCTCCTGGCTTTCATTATTCATTCATCAGTCTTCAGAGGGGATGTGTGTGTGTGTGTGTGTGCGCGTGTGTGTGTGTGTGTGTGTGTGTGTGCGCGTGTGTGTGTGTGTGTGTGTGTGTGTGTATTAGGGGGGTTGGTAATCATAAACCATGTCAGGATAAATACCTCTCTCTCTCTCTCTCTCTCTCTCTCTCTCTCTCTCTCTCTCTCTCTCTCTCTCTCTCTCTCTCTCTCTAAAGCTCTCTCTCACTAAAGAACCGGAGGTGTCCGCCTGGATGAGTCCAACCTGATGGAACGACAGAGGGTGTCGGTTTTTCCCGTTTTTTTAAACCGTGCCAACAGCATGACATGAGGTGTGTTTGTGACGCGTGGGATTTTTCAGCCTTGTGTTTCTGTTTCACCTCCAGCCTGAACCACCGCTCACAAATTATTCATGTGGTGTCACGTCAAGTAGCTGTTGCAGCATCCGCCTGCGGGGACAGCCACGGTGTGTGTGTGAGTGCATCATGTGTATATGCAGGCTGGGGTATTGTGTGGGACTGTGTGTGTTTTGTCAGCATGTGTGTGTGTGTTGTAATTCCCACTCCAAATCAAAGTCCCTGACAGCTGCCTTAATGCTGGCTGCCTCTCAGGTGATGAAGGGGCCGCTGCTCGTCGCCACGGATACCTCCATCACTGCCCCCCCCCCCCCCCCCTCCACGTAGACGTGAATTAATCACTCTGAATCTGTATCCCTGACACTGGCATGTATAATTAAAGTTTATTCCCACGGACCTCCCAGCTCAGCTCCTTCCTGCAAGAGCCCGCCGGCGCAGAAGAAGAAGAAGAAGATCTGGAATGAGCCTTCGTCTTTCAGTAGTCAGAGGGGAAGTAAGGAAACCAGTGGTCAAGCTCGTCAGGACAAAGCCTCCTATTGGTCAGCGATGAGAGGAGCATCGATCCCTCAGCTGCACTGCATTCAATAAAACAAATGAAATAAAAAGAAGGTGCAGCTGCATTGAACATACATTCATAGCTGTTCTCCATTCAACACGTTTACATCCAAAGGGACAGAAAACGTCCTCTTCAAGTGTTAAAACCGTAAAAGCCAAAAGGTCACATGAGAACCAAAGAGTTCTTTATTGGACGTAGGTGAACAGGACGTCTCAACAACAAGAGACATTCAAATGAAGTTTGGTGGAAAAGTCACAGTGTCAATCTGATTGTTCTGACAGACGTGTGGAAGACTTTAGCTTGTTGTTGTTGTTGTTGTTGTTGTTGTTGTTCCTTGGACACATCTTATGATTCACCTGTTATTCTGAGGTATGAATCAATACAGACGTGGTTTAAAAGCAGGGTTCTAGTTGTCAGCAGACAGAGAACTGAGCAGGCGGCTGGAAAGCCGGTCTGACCTCTGACCTCCACAAATCAGCCCACTGGAGCTGATTGACAACGAGGAGCAGCTGGAGGTCAGGTGACTCTGTGGCATAAAACAGTAATATATCGTATATTTGTGACTTTTTCTTTTTACCTTTTATTGATGAAAGGACAGGAAATTTAAAAACACACACGTGCACCGACACATTCAGAAGATCAAGTTGTTTGTCATCATCGACAATAAAGAAACTGAACTCAACAAAGTTATTTATTTCTGTAAATCTTTTCCCCATGAAGCCTTTACAACATATTCAATATCACACCAGCTCCTCTCTGAATGAAGTTGGTTGCTGCGTGATGCAGCTTGATGCAGCCTGATTCAGCCTGATGCAGCTTCATGCAGCGTGATGCAGCGTGATGCAGCGTGATGCAGCTTCATGCAGCGTGATGCAGCTTGATGCAGCCTGATTCAGCCTGATGCAGCTTGATGCAGCCTGATGCAGCTTGATGCAGCGTGATGCAGCTTGATGCAGCCTGATTCAGCCTGATGCAGCTTGATGCAGCTTGATGCAGCGTGATACAGCGAGATGCAGCTTCATGCAGCGTGATGCAGCGTGATGCAGCGTGATGCAGCTTCATGCAGCGTGATGCAGCTTGATGAAGCGTGATGCCGCCTGATGCAGCCTGATGCAGCGTGATGCAGCTTGATGAAGCGTGATGCAGCTTGATGCAGCGTGATGCAGCGTGATACAGCGAGATGCAGCTTCATGCAGCGTGATGCAGCGTGATGCAGCGTGATGCAGCTTCATGCAGCGTGATGCAGCTTGATGAAGCGTGATGCAGCTTGATGCAGCTTGATGCAGCTTGATGCAGCGTGATGCAGCGTGATGCAGCTTCATGCAGCGTGATGCAGCGTGATGCAGCGTGATGCAGCGTGATGCAGATTCATGCAGCGTGATGCAGCTTGATGCAGCCTGATTCAGCCTGATGCAGCTTGATGCAGCTTGATGCAGCCTGATGCAGCTTGATGTAGCGTGATGCAGCCTGATGCAGCGTGATGCAGCTTGATGCAGCGTGATGCAGCTTAATGCAGCCTGATGCAGCCTGATGCAGCTTGATGCAGCTTGATGCAGCGTGATGCAGCTTGATGCAGCGTGATGCAGCTTGATGCAGCGTGATGCAGCTTGATGCAGCCTGATTCAGCCTGATGCAGCTTGATGCAGCTTGATGCAGCCTGATGCAGCTTGATGCAGCTTGATGCAGCGTGATGCAGCTTGATGCAGCGTGATGCAGCCTGATTCAGCCTGATGCAGCTTGATGCAGCTTGATGCAGCCTGATGCAGCTTGATGCAGCTTGATGCAGCGTGATGCAGCTTGATGCAGCGTGATGCAGCTTGATGCAGCGTGATGCAGCGTGATGCAGCTTGATGCAGCCTGATGCAGCTTGATGCAGCCTGATGCAGCGTGATGCAGCTTGATGCAGCGTGATGCAGCTTGATGCAGCTTGATGCAGCGTGATGCAGCGTGATGCAGCGTGATGCAGCGTGATGCAGCGTGATGCAGCGTGATGCAGCGCGATGCAGCGCGATGCAGCCTGATGCAGCCTGATGCAGCTTGATGCAGCGTGATGCAGCTTGATGCAGCGTGATGCAGCTTGATGCAGCGTGATGCAGCGTGATGCAGCTTGATGCAGCGTGATGCAGCGTGATGCAGCTTGATGGAGCTTGATGCAGCGTGATGCAGCTTGATGCAGCGTGATGCAGCTTGATGCAGCCTGATGCAGCTTGATGCAGCGTGATGCAGCTTGATGCAGCTTGATGCAGCGTGATGCAGCTTGATGCAGCGTGATGCAGCTTGATGCAGCGTGATGCAGCGTGATGCAGCGTGATGCAGCTTGATGCCCGTTAGCGCTGTGCAGGTCTGCAGCCGGCCTCCCCGGAGAAATGAAGGTGTAAAGCAGCTGGACAGTTAGTGCAGCTGCTGTTGTACATCACTCGCCCCACTGCTCCCAATTAAAGCCTCGGGGCAGATCGGCTCGCAGCTCCGCGGAGACTGACCTTTGAGTGACACAGCTCTTGACTCTCATTAGCCAACCAAGTAGCTGGAACTAAACACAACCCAACATTGATTCTGGAGCTGACAGTAGATCTGCTGCTCGCCTCATGTCTGGTCCTTCAGATGATGATGAATAATTAGACCTTTGAATGTCTTTTGAATGTTTGCATGAGGCACACTATTAGTGCTGATTAGACTTAATAATGAATGAGCAGTCCAACCTGCTGCTGCTGGAGTCCGTCCATCCGTTGATGTCTCTCTCTACTGTGTTCATTAGATCACCAGCAGAGCTCATTCTATTGTTAAAGCTCATTCTAGTGTTAAAGCTCATTCTAGTGTTAAAGCTCATTCTAGTGTTAAAGCTCATTCTAATGTTAAAGCTCATTCTATTGTTAAACCATTGTTCTTACATAATCTCTTATTTCCACTTGTCCAAGGTTATAAAAAGAGAAACGTATGATTCCAACATTGAGTAGGTTCAGGCCTGAGGAAGACCCACAGGAACCAAACGACACAGCCTCAGAGATCAACTGCTTTGATTCAGTTCAAACTTTATTAATACTTGCAAGCAGCAAAACATATATTCTCATACACTTCTGAAAACTTGTACCTTTTATTTAAAAAGCAAACAGGAGCATCGAGGACTGTGGGAGAAATCTATAATACAATCTCCAGTCCGTGATACAGGTCCAGGACTATTCAAAATGTACGAGTTCAGGGACACAGAGAGAACGTGAAGAATAGAAGCAATTAGATGTTACTGTAAAAATAAACTTGTTTGGATATTGTTTGGAAAACAGAGCTGTTATGGCCCGACGGTGAACTTCAAAACCCCGAGCACAGCAGAAAATATGGCACGTTGTACATCAGTGAGACAAATCAGATGCTATTCTGGAGATCATTAGGCGCCATATCAGCCTGGTAAAGGCTCAGTTCAACTAAATTTATATATATCCATACAGTATATATATAAATATCTATATATATAGATATATATATAGATATTTCCTAAAGTGGTGTACGGTACCAGACCAAAATGTTGTTCTTATCTGTGAAATAAAATATGTTTCGAACTATACAAAAGATTGATTTCCATCACCATAATGAGGACATATTTTAACACCATTTAAAGGGCCAGTGTGAAGCATTGAGGCATATCTATTTGCAGAAATGGAATATAATATTCATTACTGTGTTTTCGTTATAGCTCAGGATTCATATCTACGTCGAGAGCGGAGTCCGTCACGTCCGTCAATAATGTTCTACGGTAGCCCAGAGCGGTCAAACCAAACACTGACTCTGCAGAGACACGCTCATGTTGCTACGGTAGCCCAGAGCGGACAAACCAAACACTGACTCTGCAGAGACACGCTCATGTTCCTACGGTAGTCCAGAGCGGACAAACCAAACACTGACTCTGCAGAGACACGCTCATGTTGCTACGGTAGCCCAGAGCGGACAAACCAAACACTGACTCTGCAGAGACACGCTCATGTTCTACGGTAGCCCAGAGCGGACAATCCAAACACTGACTCTGCAGAGACACGCTCATGTTTCTACAGAGACCAGCAGACCTCCTTCTGAATAACAGCAAGACCAAGGAGATTATTGTTGACTTCCGGAGAGGCCACACTCAACACCCACCACTGACCATCAATGGTGCTGATATAGAGAGAGTGAGCAGCAGCATGTCCTGGGGCTGGACATCAGTGAGGACCTCTCGTGGACAGCCAACACAACATCACTGGCAAAGAAAGCCCAGAGGCGCCTCTACTTTCTCCACAAACTGAAGAAGGCAAGAACACCACCACCCATCATGTGCACCTTTTACCGAGGCACCATTGAGAGCATCCTGACAAACTGCATCACTGTGTGGGGCGGAAGCTGCACTGACCACAACAGGAAAGCCCTGCAGCGCATAGTGAACACAGCTGGAAGGATCATTGGTGCCTCACTCCCCTCCCTGCAGGACATATATGACACTCTCCTCACCCGCAAAGTGACCATGATTGTGCGACTCCAGCCACCCCTCAGTCTCTTCAGCCTCCTGCCCTCTGGGAGAAGATACCGGAGCCTCTGTGCTGCACCACCAGACTCTCAAACAGCTTCGTCCACCAGGCTGTGAGGAAGCTGAACTCTCTGGAATCTCTCCCTCCTCTCTTTTAAGACTCCCCATGTCCAACTGCTGCTAAACACAGATTGATAGCTTTTTTGGTTTTTTTTTCTCTTATTATATATATTTATTGTCAAAATGTTTTTTAATGTTTCTTAATCTATTGCACTGTATTCACTTTATATGTTTATGTTGGACTAGAGAGAAACGTCTTTTCAACTCCCCTGTATGTTCAGTACATTGTGGAATTGACAATAAAGCAAACTTTGAACTTTGAGAGTTTTCACACGCTTGGAAAGAGTTGGCGAGCTAAGTGTTCAGTTGGTTGCAATCTGCAAAGTCACCACTAGAGGCCTCTACATATTCTACACTGCTCCTTTAAATCTTATTCAAAGACAACCACGAGGCCTCTCTAACCTCAAACAAAGAGCGTGAGTTCCCTCATCAGAAGCTTTACCTTTAGTTTGAGCTGAGATATTCTCATTTCATCTCTTCTGTCTGCTCATAATTTGGGCATTCAGACGTTATGTTTGTGTGGTTCTCACTGAGCGGACTTCTTCTTTGTTCGGGTTGAGCCTCTCTGGTCATATTTCCAGTCAATCCTCAAGCAAATGTAAAGCAACATTTCTAGGTGTCGAGAAACAGAAATGCATATTCGGCTCTTTTCCATCCGCTGGAGTCTCGCTGCTCACGGTCAGCAGCTCAGCTGGAGGCTCCTCTCTGTGCAGGAGTTGATGGCAGAGTTTAAAAAGTTCTTTCATGTGCTGTTCATGTTTCTTGCTGCCTGGAGACAAAGACATTATAAATATGAATCAGACTCATCAATGTTCGCTCACGTTACAAAAACAACTTCTACGTAAAACATGTTCACACACAACTGAGGAAGATTCATTGAATCGTTCTGTTTCCATTCAGTTTAAAATGTGCATGAAGATGTAAAAGTAACAGTCTTTGTCTTGAGTTTAACAACAGGACAGTGACTCATCGACATGAATACAAACCTGACAGCCAATCAGCATTGAGCACATTCACAGGTCAGGATATCATCTGGTTTCTGTTGTTGATGACATATTTTAGACATATGAGGGGTCTGAGTATGTCCTGTTAGATCCTGGGGTACTTCTGGCCCGATACGGGGCTACTTACTGACTCAGCTCTCTATTAAAAGATTGTCGAGCTGGTGTTCTTGCGAGGGAACTCGCCTGGCTCTTCTAACTGCCGTTACTCCCGACGTCTACCCTGCTTCCTCCGGTCTGAGTGCACTCGGTCGAGGGGCCACCCTGACCCCGGGCGCTCCTACCGGTCGCGTCGGTTATGGCAGCTTCCCTCTTCTGGATCCGTGCTCTTGGTAAATGCCAGGTTAGGTTTTAACGGCTAGGATCACTTCTAAAACCGTAAGGGGTTGTTAAATGGATTCGGTCTCTAGGATAACCTTACAGAACTCAGTTGTGAGACATACAATGGATTTAACTTTTTACTGCCACGAGGAACTTTTGCTACTTGAGCAAATGAATGCACTTGAGAATTTTACTTTAAATGCAGATTAGATATTTATTGCAGGTTATATTTAGTTAGTTTGCAAGGGTTAAGCTACAGCTCACATAAAATGTCACTACACTTGATTCGTTACTTTAATTTTCTTCTCAGGTTATACTCATTGGTTTTAGTTGCCGAGACGGCTCGGTTGGAGCTGGATCTTCAAAGGTGCGATGAAACTTTCTTTTGGAGTTGTTAGGAGCGAAGGTCCGGCCGGACCCTCCGTCCTCCTGCTCTCGCAGCGAAGTCCGTTCAACAGTCCTCAAAACTCAGTACAAAGTCTTTCTAGGGCTGCTGCGTCTTCTCCGTTGTTCAGTTGTTAAGAATCGAGCAGTGGGGAGAGGAAACCTCCGTCTTTAAATCTTATTGTCCACGAACAGCGGTCTTCTTTCCGTGAACAGAGACGAAGTCCTCAATACATCAGTTGCGATCGTCCGTATCTCCTCATCGGCGCACTTGGACGGCGCCCGTGTAGAAATCCCAGTGTGTTGCCTGCAAACGTCTCCTTTTATCCATCATCCGGGCTTCGTCGGCCCCCCCCTGTTCAATACATGATCTCATCTCCCCACCCACTTGAGTGGGCGTTGGGTCCTGAACATGTCCGGACAAGTCCAGGCTTTATTGCCAACTCATCCTGACAAAACACTTTTCATACATCGCAGCTCCGGTCACACAGAACATTTGTTAAACAGTTTTTACATTTGTTAAATCACTCTATGCATTAAACATTCGTTACATATTGATTAACATTTTGTTATACAATGATCATACACTTTATCTCTTGATTACACTTTATTCTGAGTATATACTTTGTGCTTTTATATCCTGACTCTCCCTTGAATGTGCAAGCATGTTACCGAGGCAGCTCTGTGGGCTCAACTCTTCTCGACAGTCCTCAGCTGGAGACACACACACACACACACACACACACACACACACACACACACACACACACACACACACACACCTACACACACACACACACTCTCTCTGTTCGTGGCAAGAAAACACTCCCGACTGACTCAGAGATGGACTCTCTCTCCATCTTCTTCTTCTTGTCTTTCAAATAAAACACAGACTTAAATCTGCGAGCGAACATCAGAGGAGCTTCTGCCTGAATCCAGATATGATCTCCGAGTCAGGAAGTGATTATCCGCTCACGCCGCTCCGCTTTCATCTGTTAATATCATGTTAATTCACTATTAATATTCCAAATTCTCTTTCATTTAACTTACAGTCTGCTCAAAGTTTAATTTAATGTCATCAGTAGTTTATATGTTTAAACTTGTGACCCTGACAGTGGGCTCATTTTCTCTCACACACACACACACAATTCGATTTGAACCAGATTAAAGTGAAACTCAGAGTGGAGCTGTGTAACGTCTTTAATCTGATCAGCTGTAATGCCAGCGAGGTTATAATCAGATGAACACGGGTTCAATACATCTGCTTCAATTCAATATGCGTACAAATGGTGGAAAGTTACAAGAACGTCCAACTTCGTCATCCGTCCTGTTTCTGATCATCTGAGGAGATGGAGCTGGTTGGTGAAGCAACGAGTTGCAAGCGTCCAGTTTGTGTTTGGTGACCTCGAGCGTTCTCTGAGTGTCTGGAGCTGCTTCACTTCCCTCAGGTTCGTTGGGATCTCTCTGTGTTTTTCTCTGTTTCTGTCTGTGAATAAAAACACATCAGCACCAGCCCCGCGGTCATCTGCAGCGGGTAATTTGATCCCTCAGGCCGGCGTCTCAGGAGGAACGGTTGCTTCACAGCAACAGAGCAACTCTTCCACAGTCTCAGCTCACAACGCTGGAGCTGAGAATAATTCCACAATTCAGCAATATTTTTCAATATTATATTATATTATATTATATATATATTATATTCCAAATCGAGTGAAGTCATGTTTCATTTATATTCATTTCAGCACATGGAACTCTCAATCTGTTTCTGTATCAAACATTTTGCCTCATCGGTTACTTTGATCTCAAACTGTTTCATTGAATTCTACCGCTTTGCTCCGTATTACTTTGTTTTGACTTTTCTTAACTCATATTTTCTGTTTTTCCTCTTTAAACACAACAACAGAAACCATGATAAAGAAAGTAAATAAACCTTCAATAGAAATCACTTTATCTGCTGAATGTCTGACGACGGGGACGATGATGATAAACTGAGCACAAGTGGAGTTTTTCACTTAAACGAAAATCACGACACATCTGATCCAATTAGTTTGTTAATTCATGATTATTAACCCATTATTAGACATATTGTAAGTCTCCAATTTGTTAAATATTGAAAATTTGCTGCAAAAAAGCCACATTCTCTCCTCAAAGAGGAAGCACATTAGCTGGACACTGAGTCGGGATGATTGGTTGATTGATTGATTGATTGATTGATTGTTTGGTTGATTGGTTGATTGGTTGATTGGTTGATTGGTTGATTGGTTGATTGATTGATTGATTGATTGATTGGTTGCTTGATTGGTTGATTGATTGATTGATTGATTGATTGGTTGTTTGTTTGTTTGATTGATTGATTGATTGATTGATTGGTTGGTTGGTTGATTGATTGGTTGATTGTTTGATTGATTGATTGATTGATTGATTGGTTGGTTGATTGATTGATTGATTTATTGATTGGTTGGTTGATTGATTGATTGATTGGTTGATTGATTGATTGGTTGATTGATTGATTGTCGTCTCCTTCCTACAGAATATAAAATGTGTCTGTTGGTGGTTTTTAGCGGTGAAACTTCCTCTCCCTGTGGGGTCGGATAAAAAAAGAAGGAGTTTGATGACACTGCTTTCCGCGACGTCAATTTCAATAGATGAAAGTGGAAATGAAATCTTGTTTACGAGACAGCGCTGATGGCGGATGCAAAGAGTCAAGGCGAGCGCGCCCGGCGCCGGGTCGGCACCGGCAGATTGTTCCACAAGTGTCGACACGATCGACTAAGTGAAAGCATATGGCGGGGGACACGGGCGGCCCGGGGGACCTTCGGCTCGCTCGCTGCCGAAGACGTCCTTTTACCTTCTGTCTGCCCCCCCCCCCTCTTTCCAGCTGAGTGGCTTCTATCTGAAGAGGGCGTGGGATGCCTGTCAACAGCCAGCGATGAGGTCGTAAATCATGTGCCATTTATCCTCACCGCTGGTCTTCATCACTGCAGCTCCGCCGTACTTTAACCGTCTGGTTTCAGTTGGTCATCCTGCTCTTCATCACCTTAAAGACACCGTTCCTCTTCCAGCAGGTCCAGATCCCGCAGAGCCAGATCCCGCAGGTCCAGATCCCACAGAGCCAGATCCCACAGAGCCAGATCCCACAGAGCCAGATCCCGCAGAACCAGATCTCGCAGAGCCAGATCCCGCAGAGCCAGATCTCGCAGAGCCAGATCCCGCAGAGCCAGATCCCGCAGAGCCAGATCCCGCAGGTCCAGATCCCGCAGAGACAGATCTCGCAGAGCCAGATCCCGCAGGTCCAGATCCCGCAGAGCCAGATCTCAAACGTCCCTCACTCTTTATAGAAATCACCATTTAGAAAGAATATGTTTTGGTATTTATATGTTCTGGTGCTGCCGGTTTCTAGATTTCTCCACAGTTAAGTCAAAAGCATACTTTGATTACTTTTTTAAACGTAGCAAACATACTTTTTTTTAACCCAAACTACAATCTTTCACTAAACCGAACCAAGTAGTTGTGTTACTGACGGAAACCTAAAAAAAGAGGGACTGTATACATGTAATGAGCCGAAACTGTACGTTTCCTGTGAACACAGAAGTTTAATTTGAAAAGCCGCCTGCATTTAACGAGCGCACTTTAACGCACCAGATTGCATTTGACCAGCGGCAGCAGGTTAAATGGTGGAAAGACTGAAAGCAGGAGACTGGAGGCTGTTAGTATATTAATCAGTCAAATGTAAAAATAAGTTAGAAATGAAATGTCCAGCTGTCTGAAAATATTTGGCCATATCGTGTATTAACTGAAAATCTTGACCTCTCTGCCTGAAAAATATCCTCTTCTGTGATTCAGCTGTGAAGCAAATCATCTGTTTGCTGAACAGTTAAGTTTGTTTTAAAGCTTTATAAAACATGTCATTTCCTGTTTGTCCTCTCTCTCGCTCGCTCTCTCTCGACATCTCTGCCATTTATCTTTTCTCGCCAACATTTTTTTTCTCTCCTTCCTCTCCAGGTTCATAATCACTACAAGTTTTTAAATCAGATCAAATCAACTCGGCAGGATCAGCAGAGTGAGCTGATACCCTGCTTTATATAAGAATATTTTAAACAGCTGGAGACACACACACACCTACACTCACACACACACACACACACACTGAGTGAGCGATTAGCTTGTTGCGTTTGGAACAAACTCTCCTCGTGCAGTGAACTTGTTTGTTTCCTGCAGTAACACAGCGATAGATGTAACTCACATTTAAACACCAGCCATGCTACATTATGGTTGTTAGCTCCGTTATCTATTGACACCATAACAGACATCAACGTTTAGCTTGAGGCATCTCGATTTGGTAATAAAACTTCAGTGTGCATATTTGGTTCTAGAAATATTGCCATGTAATGAAGGAACATGTCAGCCATGGTACAACAATGTGTTTTTAAATGGAGCTCTATGGCTAAGGCTGTGATATTAGCCCGCTTACTATCAGTGGGGGTGCAAGACAGGAGCTGACCGCAGCCCAAATTCTATGAGTCTTTCTCTTGTGTTTCATCTCCGCTGGAACAACAGGATATCTGTGAACGTCCCCATGCACACACCTTGCCTCCACCAAAGCCTCGGCACGAACGGTGGTGGATCCACCATCACCTGGATGATGGCAGCCCCCCAGGTCCACAGGTTGGTGGCACCTCACCCATTCTGATGTCTCCGCTGGGAGCCCCTCTACAAATTGTTCAAGAACTACCTTCTTCAGCATCATCCGCTCAGCAGCAGACTCCCCCTGTAGCCAGCTGCTTGCTGCGTCCCTCAGCTGCTGGGCATAGATGAAGGGACTGTCGGCGGAGGTTCACTTGGTGCCGGGGAAGCGGCGACGGTTCGTGTTTGTGACATGAACGAGGTGCCCTGGTCAGTCACGATCTCTTTCGGGATTCCAACTCGGGAGATGACCTGAAACAGTGGCTGCGCATCGCTCCCTGTAGAGATACTGCACAGCAGCACCACTCCAGGATATCACGCCGCGTAGTCGACTCGGACAAACACAAAGCCATATCACCGTGCACCAGCTCGTTTGAACTCCTTCATACTCTGTTGTTCAGTTTGGGTAGTTAGGAAGGGTTTGAAAAATGAAAATAAGGAAAGTAACCAGTAACTAAAGCTACCGGACAAATGTGCTGTAGTAAAAAGTACAATATTTCCTTCTGAGATGTAGTTGAGTAGAAGTACAAAGTTGAACAAAATGGAAATACTCAGTAAAGTACCTTTAAGTTGTACGTAAGTACGGCTCTCCTCCCTGCTGGGTGATCGTCTCAGGGTCCGCTCCCCACGTATCAGTCCGATCCCCTCGCTGCCTTCTCCGATGTCGAGTGTATTCTGTCATATGACATCAGTGCTCCAGTAGTAGAGACAAACACACAACCAACGTAGCAAAATCCATGGGAGCTAACAGCTCCAGCGTGTACATGCTATTGACCAATCACAATCGAAGCTACATGTTAGCAGCTACATGTTAGCAGCTACATGTTAGCAGCTACATGTTAGCAGATACATGTTAGCAGATACATGTTAGCAGATACATGTTAGCAGATACATGTTAGCAGCTACATGTTAGCAGCTACATGTTAGCAGATACATGTTAGCAGATACATGTTAGCAGATACATGTTAGCAGCTACATGTTAGCAGCTACATGTTAGCAGATACATGTTAGCAGATACATGTTAGCAGCTACATGTTAGCAGATACATGTTAGCAGCTACATGTTAGCAGATACATGTTAGCAGATACATGTTAGCAGATACATGTTAGCAGCTACATGTTAGCAGATACATGTCAGCAGATACATGTCAGCAGATACATGTTAGCAGATACATGTCAGCAGATACATGTCAGCAGATACATGTTAGCAGATACATGTCAGCAGATACATGTTAGTAGATACATGTTAGCAGCTACATGTTAGCAGATACATGTTAGCAGATACATGTCAGCAGATACATGTCAGCAGATACATGTCAGCAGATACATGTCAGCAGATACATGTTAGCAGATACATGTTAGCAGATACATGTTAGCAGCTACATGTTAGCAGATACATGTCAGCAGATACATGTCAGCAGATACATGTTAGCAGCTACATGTTAGCAGATACATGTTAGCAGCTACATGTCAGCAGATACATGTCAGCAGATACATGTTAGCAGATACATGTTAGCAGCTACATGTTAGCAGATACATGTTAGCAGCTACATGTTAGCAGATACATGTTAGCAGCTACATGTTAGCAGATACATGTCAGCAGATACATGTTAGCAGATACATGTTAGCAGCTACATGTTAGCAGATACATGTCAGCAGATACATGTTAGCAGCTACATGTCAGCAGATACATGTCAGCAGATACATGTTAGCAGATACATGTCAGCAGATACATGTCAGCAGATACATGTCAGCAGATACATGTTAGCAGATACATGTTAGTAGATACATGTCAGCAGATACATGTTAGCAGATACATGTTAGCAGATACATGTTAGCAGATACATGTTAGTAGATACATGTTAGCAGATACATGTTAGCAGATACATGTCAGCAGATACATGTTAGCAGATACATGTTAGCAGATACATGTTAGCAGATACATGTCAGCAGATACATGTTAGCAGATACATGTTAGCAGATACATGTTAGCAGATACATGTCAGCAGATACATGTTAGCAGATACATGTTAGCAGCTACATGTTAGCAGATACATGTCAGCAGATACATGTTAGCAGCTACATGTCAGCAGATACATGTCAGCAGATACATGTTAGCAGATACATGTCAGCAGATACATGTCAGCAGATACATGTCAGCAGATACATGTTAGCAGATACATGTTAGTAGATACATGTCAGCAGATACATGTTAGCAGATACATGTTAGCAGATACATGTTAGCAGCTACATGTTAGCAGATACATGTCAGCAGATACATGTTAGCAGCTACATGTCAGCAGATACATGTCAGCAGATACATGTTAGCAGATACATGTCAGCAGATACATGTCAGCAGATACATGTCAGCAGATACATGTTAGCAGCTACATGTCAGCAGATACATTCAGTTCTTAACACATAAGGGAAACAGAAGCTTGATTTTAAACTTCCCCGTTCATAACCGCACTCTCTGGACACCTCTGCTGTAACTGGGTGGGTACATTGCAGAATGGAGTGAAGACAGTGTCTGAGTGGAATGGTGAGTCTGCAGATGCTTCCACAAAAGTCACATTTTGTTTTCAGCAAATTTCGCTTCATGTGCCGCCCAAAAGGAAATCACCGGCAGCCGCCGCCACCGCAGCTGTCAGCGAAGCTTCAGCTTTGGCAGGAGGCCGGCGGGTTACGGCTCGCGGCATGCAGAGTGCAGAGACGCAAGCAGATAAGATGAGGAGGATGTGTGAGTAAACAGATGGCTGTAAACAAAGTCATGAGAAGTAACTAAACTCAACGCGCAACCGCCAGCTGAACGCCGCTCAGGGTCTCTGAGGAAATCTATGAAAAGGAGATGCTTCTCACATCTTGTGTGTGTCTAAGACTTCTCTTGCAAACTCTCCCGGGTTCTCCTCCTCGTCTCCATCGCACTTTTGGGAGGTGACATTGCCCCGCCACGGAGCTAAGAAATAAATAAACTGAGGTGGTAGCTGCTGCTGTTACTGCTTCACGGGTAGAATTGATCCCCAGCGAGATGTGGACTTTCTTCCATCTGCTCAACACTAATTAACAGACAAGCGCTTCCCAGAAGAGAATCTCGCGCTGCTCTTCCTCCTCCTCCTCCTCCTCCCTCTTCTTCTCAGTTGCGGATCTGCAGGGAAACAACACACCAGCCTCGGCAGACGTTTTAGCCTGTGAGGTGAGACAGCCAATCAACAAGCACGGTCGCTTTAATCAGCGGGAACGGCGAGGCGCTGCAGCAGGTTTTTATGGGGGAAGCTGATGTGGAGACGGAGACGCAGACGAGCATCTGAACACTCCTGAGGGAACAAACTAAAATCATATCTCATATTTGATATCATCGGCAGTATCTGGAGGTGTACAATAACCAAACTTAACATAACCGTCATATTCTCGTACTTTTTATTTTAGATAATGACCGTGGGCTTCCTATGTTCTGTCTGTTCACTGTGAACTAATGAAGGGATTTTATAAACGCCTCCGTACTGACATTTAGGTCCGTGAAACACCCCACATCATAACACAACATGCCTGGTCTTCATTTACAAGATGTCACTCAAAGGGACACTGACAACAGGAAGACACTCAAAACTACCACAAAGAGACTTAAGACTACAAAGAGGCTGAACAACTACAAAGAGACACAAATCAACCACCAAGAAACAAAGACACACTAAACCGCAACAAGAAACAGAAAGAGGCTACAAACAACTACAAAGTCTGCATGTGTTGTCTGTGCTCTCATACTCTGCCCGTGAATCTGACCGTGTTCAACCAAAATGATCCTTCTATATTAGCTCAATGACACACACACACACACTCTGAGTGTCCACAGGCTGCACAAACGGCCAAGAGGCCCAGAAGAGCAGCTCCTCAGCCTTCAGAAGTCCTCCAGACGGACCCATTGGCTGCAGGTCCACATTCACCAGCCAATGGCAGCAGAGAGGAGCTGAGGAGTTACAGCATCTCATTTGTCATGATTCATTATGTTAGCATTGAAACTAAATGTAGACTGTGTTCAAGGAAAGTTGGAAGAAGTGAAGTTTGACGGATAATCAGCGTAGACGTTTCATCATTTCCCGTCACAAATAAATATTCTAAATAACATCCTGAAACTGGGACTTGTCCAACTTAAACATTGCACATTAAAAGTGTTTGAAATATGTGGTGATGATGTAGGAAATAAAGTAGTTTGTGGGGGTCAAACAACCATCGCTGTTGCCTTAGTAACGCAGCTTTTAGTTGACGTACAGCTGGGGTATACGTTGCTCAGCCAGGATTAATGTGCAGCCGCCTTCACTCACAGCAGACTAACACCGAGTCCGTCCTCACCGAGCAAAAGCTCTCCGTCACATCTGAGAACATGCAGCGTCTGGAAATCAGCCTTTATGAAAGAGATGCTGATTCAGCCCCAGCAGCCGTGATTTGCAGCCGAGCTTCATTTGCAAAAATCATGACCGGGGCAATACGCCCGACAGGCTGCGTGTGTGTGTGTGTGTGTGTGGTTGACGGACAGGCGGAGGGAAAAGGAGGCAGAGTTACAGCCTCCAGCAGGAGCTCAGTGACACAGAAACACTCCGATATAATGAAGAAAGTGCAAAACGACGGAAATACCAACCAGAGCAGTCTGTCTGTAATCTGACTCCAATCTGACACGACTACGGTTTACATTTCTGCTGAATAAAGTACATCTTTGTCAGCATCATGTCCCAGGTATGGAGGACATTTAAACCAGGACAAGACCTCCATTCAGTTAATCACAGCGGTCGGTATCAGTATACACAGTCTGTATAAACACCCAGACCTCTTTAAAGGAATACTTTAAAATAACCATTTGTACATCAGTTACTTACCAAGTGTCACCTTAACATCTTGAAGAAAAAACGGAGAATCAAAAAACTGAGAAACTATATCAGAACTATATGAAAACCATCCGTTTACAAACACAACTCGTCTTACATCACATCCGAAGCATTGCCCGTCTATCCCCTTTCTGTTTTGATTCTTTCATTCACATGGAAGCATAAGAGGAAAACAAAGAGTTCAAGGAAACACAAGGAGAGGAACTGATTCAGATAGCAATCTCAAGGGTGAATATTCCGTTTAACTTCAACGGGTCACCACAGCACAGGGATTAAGACTGGTTCAATCCAATTAAATTTATTTTTGTATAGCAAATTACTAATTGCCTAATTTGTACACATGTGGCATCCTCTGTCCTGGAACCCCTTACATCGGAACAGGAAGAACTACCTCCCCAAACAAAACTACCTTTAACGGGAAGAAAAGAGACCTCAGGGAGGGCAACAGAGGTGCAAAGACACACCAAACTAAACTTGCCCTGTGAACCAACTTAAAACCAACTGGTCTATTTATTCAGTCATACTGTATGTTAACCTCGCCCTCAACAAACGTCCATGAGGTCGCTGTTTGTTCCCCGTGTGAAACCAGAAGTCAATGTCGATTTATTTGTCAACTTGTGTACTTCAGCAACAACACTTCTGTAGTTATTTTAACCAAAACCATGATCTTTTCCTAAACCTAACTAAGAAGTGGTGTTATCTAAACATAACTAAGTAGTTTAGTTGTCTCAACCTAACTAGGTAGTTTAGTTATCTAAACCTAACTAAGTAGTTTAGTTGTCTAAACCTAACTAAGTAGTGTTGTTGTCTAAACCTAACTTAGTAGTTTAGTTGTCTCAACCTAACTAAGTAGTTTAGTTGTCAAAACCTAATTAAGTGGTTTAGTTGTCTCAACCTAACTACGTAGTGTTGTTGTCTAAACCTAACTAAATTGTTTTCTTGTCTAAACTTAATTAAGTAGTTTCCTGTGAAGACTGAATTTTATTTAAAAAATATGATTTAAATGTATGAAAAATGAGGAGTAATGTTTCGGAAGATATTATACAGAGGCCTTGCTATTTGAGAAGTGTTTTTGGAATATTGCCTTAGGTTTGTGTGTTGTTGCTGGTGTGGTACATTTAATAAAGAGCGGCGGCACAATTACTCTTTCTAAGAAGTGTGAAGGTCTGGTCAACTTCATTTAAGGGACAGATTGAAGTCTTCGATAAACTTTACAGACTTTATCAAGAGTTCTTTCCTGAAATATGATGTGAAACCTGGATCTGTCGTGTGAAACGTTTTGTACCAAACACACAAACACACACACAGAGACAGAGAGCCGTGGACTCACTAACGAGGACGAACACAGCTGGTTCAGACTAACCTCGTTACACTTGGTCCAAGCTCAACAGTCAAGAA
>NC_136638.1:28585563-28642583 GCF_949748355.1 Melanostigma gelatinosum
CCACTGTAGTTTTCCTTCTTGTATTTATTTCATTTAAAGGACTAAGTTAGTAGGTAGTAGAATAATTCGGCACAAGTATGTGAACGCAACACGAGAGCGATGTCTCACATCGTGTCAAAGCAGAGCCCACTCGTGTGGTTTCACTTCTGCTCAGAACAAGAACTGTGGAACAGTTTGACTGCAGCTGGACATGTTGGTATCCGTCTGCATGTTTATGACACTCTGCCACCTCTTCATTCAGAAAAACTCCCCAAAGAGAAAGAAAAACACTGCTTCCTCTTATAAAAGTACTTCTTCCTCCTGCTGACTCCCTCACAAGTCTCAGTCTTCTGTAATGGAAGAGACGTCCTTTCTTTGAAAAAATAAAAGCACAGATAAGAAGACGAGATAGTGTGTAACCTTGTGATGTAACGTCATGTAAGAATGGAGACACGCTATTTGAAGAAGCTCAGTTTAACTCTGCAGCTTACATCACAGACAGACAGCAGCGTTTGATATGCTTATTATTTAAAGAGGCAGCGCGTCGGCTTCCTGCTGCCAACGCTGGAATAAACCTACGCGATGGAGTTCTGACTCTTCGTTTGGGTCGATTGTAATTCGGATGTGACTGAAAATGAAAGAGTAAAATAAAAAGTACAAACAGGACATTAACGAGCTACTAAAGCTACTGAAACATTCCCTTCACATGCATTTGTTTTGAGGGAAAACATTAACGTTGGAAATTAAACCCAACGTCTTGGTTAGGTTGAGTGAAAGATCATGATTTGGATTAAAATAAGTATTTTTGTATCATAACTAATGCTACTAAGGTAATGTTGACTCCTGTGTCTGTTTGACCTCTCCATCCACCCAAACCTCCTCCCTCAGCAGACGATGCAGACTTTGATTAGACACATATAATATGTGTTGTACGTGTAAAACAAACGTGCATTACCCTCAAAACATAAGCGATGACGCAACGCAGGTTTCATCAGTCCTCCCTTTGTCACAGCGGAGTCTGGACACAGCTGTCCCAGGTCTGCCTGCTGCCATGCAGGAGGACAGCAGTGTGTCTCGCTGTGGTTGTCCTCTGGTGTGAGGACACAGTTCAGGTGCAGCTCGGTGCGGTTTTAAGCTGACTGAGTAGAGCGGTGCATGAAGAAGATCTGCGTTATCAGACGCATGAAAACGTTCTGCAGGGAGAGAAACAGAAGAAGAGTCACCAGTGAGATCAACGAGTCCGGTGTGAATGCTCCGATGGGATTCGGGGGAGGAAGAGTTTGGATGTGGTGAAATGAATGAACTTTAGTTTCTGCTTCTTCTTCTCTGGAACAGTCATGACTTTATATTTGTTTGTGTTTGTTTCCCACTTTTGTGGAGCACATTAGCTCGTTGATATTCATCAAAGCCGACCGTTTCAAATGATAAAACATACTTATTGAGTGCGCCTTTCATCTTTAGGTTTCTTATCAGGCGGGAAATGTGGACGACGAGTTTAAAAGTGTGTGTGTGTGTGTGTGTGTGTGTGTGTGTGTGTGTGTGTGTGTGTGTGTGTGTGTGTCTGGTATTCTTAAGAAAAGCCTCATCGATTAGCTGCTGGATTGAGAGGAAGAGGAGGAGGGGGAGGGCGGGGTCACAATGACAAGAAGCAGGAAGAAGGGAAAGGAGAGAGAGGAACGTCGTGAAGAAGTGGAGGAGGAAGGAGAGACATGAGGTGAAAGAGAGCGATGATGACGATAATGAAGAGAGAGACAAGAGGCCTGTGAGAAATGGTCAGGTCAGAGGTCACATGAGAAGCCTGTTAATAATCCGATCGATTGATAGAACTACGGGGGAAAAGAGGACCATATTTTATTACAAGTTCTCTGAAATGTGATGTTTACAAATCATATCGAACATGAGCTTATGTTCATACATGTCCAGATAATAGAAGACAGTCAGGATCAGGGAGGTAAACCCTGAAGACGATGACGATGATGATGATGATGGTGATTTTCTCCAGCTGAAAGTCTCCGCCTGTAGTTTCTGTTTGGATTTGATCACATTAAGAACTGATGAGCCGCTGATATGAAGTGGTGAGCAACATAAAAACCACAGCGGAGAATTTAATATCCGAAATATGATGAATGTGGAGGAGGAAGAGCATCGACAGGAAGCAAAGTGAAATCAATCAGAGGTCACGAGGAAATCTGAAACTATGAGAGACGAAGACGAGCAGCAGCCTGACGATAATAAGTGAAGAGTAACGAGATCATCAACATATTCATCTCACCTGTTACCATCATCATCCTCCTCTCATCAGCAGCATTATGATCTGATCTTTTATTAACAGACATTTGATCAATGTTTAAAACTGCACGTCACGCTGGAAGAAAGAGTAACAAAGAAAAAAGATGAACAGAAATTACTGAGAAAAGCGAATATTAGGTTCAAACATTTTACATTAAAATAGATTTACAGAAAAACCTGAATTACAAAACAAGAAATATCATAAATACTTCTTTGGCAAGATAAAAGTATCATCATCATTATCAACCACATCATCATCATCATCATCATCATCATCACCATTTGTTATGTTATATATTCATCAGGACCTTCATGGTCGCCTCTGTTATCCTCATCACCGTAATCAATATCATCATCATCATCATCTTTACTGTCACCTTTGTCATCATCTTCATAATGATCTTCATCAGCAATATTGATGTCATCATCCTCAGTCTTCATCACATCCTGCTCTTCCTCACTGAAGTGTGTTCTGTGTTCCTGTTGCTGTGAGCTGAGGTTCAGCACCACGGACAGCGACTCTGTGTTTGTGTATGAGACCTGCAGGTGCTGCTGCTCTGTGAAAGTGTCTATAAGTATCAATATCTGTATAATAACACTTCATCACATCCCTTGATGTTGAGTGACTTTGGGATTAAATGATCAGCTGAAGCTGCAGCTCTTGTCGGCTGTGCATTGAGTTTAAGCTCATTGTTTATCAGTCCGGAACTTTTCCCATAACCTCGTTATCAGAGAGGAAGCTGCAAAAAGGCCGCTGTTCAATACCTTCTGAGCAGCGGACAGATACAGTCAGAGACGAGCTGGTGGAGAACTGTTCATATCATATCTTACCAAAGTTACTCCTCATTGTGTGTGCGTTGTCCTACTGAAGTCCAGCAACACTCGTTTCTGCTCGTTACTTGACTACAGTCTTTTCAAAATAAACTTCCATCTTCACATGAAACTACTTAGTTAGGTTGAGACAATAAAACTACTTAGTTATGTTTAGACAACAAAACGACTTAGTTATGTTTAGGAAACAAAACAACTTAGTTATGTTTAGACAACAAAACGACTTAGTTATGTTTAGACAACAAAACGTATGTTTAGGACAATATCTTCCTTTGGGTTAAAATAACTACAGTAGTGCCTTTACTCAAGTACATAAGACACGTGTCATATTTCAACGTTGACTTCTTGTTTCACATGAGGACAGAACTGCGGTCTCCTGCATACAATTCAGGTTTTTTTACCGCACTACTTTCTGGTTCATGAATACGTGGATTACAAATTGATTTTGTGGCACATCTACAATTTACAGAACATCATTTTTATTTGGTAAAGCTACGAACGCTGTCTGACAACATTTTGACATAATTGAGCATTTAGCGGCTAAGCAAAGCTTAAAGAGGGAGAGAATCGGACTTTCATTCATCAGGTCACACAAACAACTACTCCTGATGAATCATGTTGATCTGAAGAACTAAGCAACTTTCAGTAACTTTAAAAAGTAGCATAACTATAACTAAGCTAACTATAGCTTAGTTAAACATAACTAAGTCGTTTTGTTGTCTAAACATAACTAAGTCGTTTTATTGTCTCAACCTAACTAAGTAGTTTCTTGTCAAGACGGAAGTTTATTTTGAAAAGACTGTAGTCAAGTAACGAGCAGAAACGAGTGTTGCTGGACTTCAGTAGGAAAACGCACACACAATGAGGAGTAACTTTGGTAAGATATGATTGTTTGTATGTCTGTTGTTTGTTTGTATGTCTGTTGTTTGTATGTCTGTCGTGTTGTTTGTTTGTATGTCTGTTGTGTTGTGTGTTTGTCTGTTGTGTTGTTTGTATGTCTGTCTGTTGTTTGTTTGTATGTCTGTTGTTTGTTTGTATGTCTGTTGTTTGTTTGTCTGTCGTGTTGTTTGTTTGTATGTCTGTCGTGTTGTGTGTTTGTCTGTTGTGTTGTTTGTATGTCTGTCTGTTGTTTGTTTGTATCTCTGTTGTTTGTTTGTATGTCTGTTGTTTGTTTGTATGTCTGTCGTGTTGTTTGTATGTATGTCGTGTTGTTTGTATGTCTGTCGTGTTGTTTGTATGTCTGTCGTGTTGTTTGTATGTATGTCGTGTTGTTTGTATGTCTGTTGTGTTGTTTGTTTGTATGTCTGTTGTTTGTTTGTATGTCTGTTGTTTGTTTGTATGTCTGTAGTGTTGTTTCTTTGTCTGTCGTGTTGTTTGTTTGTCTGTCGTGTTGTTTGTTTGTTTGTCGTGTTGTTTGTATGTCTGTCTGTTGTTTGTTTGTCTGCCGTGTTGTTTGTTTGTCTGTCGTGTTGTTTGTTTGTCTGTCGTGTTGTTTGTTTGTCTGTCGTGTTGTTTGTATGTCTGTCGTGTTGTTTGTTTGTCTGTCGTGTTTGTTTGTCTGTCGTGTTGTTTGTATGTCTGTTGTTTGTTTGTATGTCTGTCGTGTTATTTGTATGTCTGTTGTTTGTTTGTCTGTCGTGTTGTTTGTATGTCTGTAGTGTTGTTTGTTTGTCTGTCGTGTTGTTTGTTTGTCTGTCGTGTTGTTTGTTTGTTTGTCGTGTTGTTTGTTTGTCTGTCGTGTTGTTTGTTTGTCTGTAGTGTTGTTTGTTTGTCTGTCGTGTTGTTTGTTTGTCTGTCGTGTTGTTTGTATGTCTGTCGTGTTGTTTGTATGTCTGTCGTGTTGTTTGTATGTCTGTCGTGTTGTTTGTATGTCTGTCGTGTTGTTTGTTTGTCTGTCGTGTTGTTTGTATGTCTGTCGTGTTGTTTGTATGTCTGTCGTGTTGTTTGTATGTCTGTCGTGTTGTTTGTTTGTCTGTCGTGTTGTTTGTATGTCCGTCGTGTTGTTTGTATGTCTGTCGTGTTGTTTGTTTGTCTGTCGTGTTGTTTGTATGTCCGTCGTGTTGTTTTTGCACTGAAGCCATATTTCGTCCTGCGGACGCTGTTTGAGGATTACACTCAGAGTGGAGCAAATAAATATGGCTTATAGTTCATGTGAAGAGTTACAGTCCTGGGAGAAAGTGCATGTAGTATGTTAACGAGTGTCCCCACAAGTGCAGTACAATGTGTGTGTGTGTGTGTGTGTGTGTGTAGCAGCCCCTCATCCATCACTGTGTATTCAAACAGGCAGCAGCTCTGACTGCTGGCTAAGCAGAAGCAGGATAGCAAATTAAAAACATTCATTTCCACACACACACACACACACACACAGCCCATCTTTTGCTCCTTCACTCTCCATTCACTCCAAACAAGGAGTCAGTCAGCAGTATGACCACAATACTCCGACACAAACCAGCATGTTTGCAGTTTCCAGTCCAGTCCCAGTGCTCTGCTGGTTTAGTGATGATACTTCCCAGAACAGCAGCTCTCAGCGGCTCACGAACAGTTGCATCTGTCAGCTCCTGCAGTGCAGCGGCGCCGTCGGTGCTTCACAGTGGCAATAATCTGCATTAACAGCTGTCTGTGACCGTTCAAACAAACACACACAGACATCTGCACACAGACTGCAACACTCAGGCAACACGCTGCTTCCTGTTTCAGGGCCCAGTTCTGTGGAGGAGTTTCATTAGGCCGAGTTTAATTTGAAGGATGTGATGACCAGTGATCCCAGCTCATCTTCAGTCTTTTGACAGACGTGGACAGATGATTGACACTCATGTTTTAACTATTGGTAAACCTTAAAACCGGTTATCACTTCACTCATCCTCCAGGTCACAGATAGAAGTTATTCATGAACCTCAGTTTCGGCAACCTCCGGTTCTGAAGAGTGAAGTCAAAGCTTCATGTGTTGAAGCTGCATTCTCTCTAGTGTCCACCAGGGGGCGACTCCTCTGGTTGTATAGAAGTCTATAGAAAATGACTCTACTTCTCTCTTGATTTATTACCTCAGTAAACATTGTAAACATGAGTTTATGTCTCAATCTCTAGTTTCAAGTCTTCTTCAATACAGCATGATGTTCATTTAGTACATTATGGTCCATTTAGAGTCACACAGACCATAAAGCAGGGGATGCTTTAGGGCGGGGCTACACACTGATTGACAGGTCTCTACCACAGACCTACGTCACTCCTCCTCAGTCCAGATATAGTCACTTCCTGTTCCCCGTTATCAAAAAAGCAAAGATGGCGACGGCCAAAACTCTTAAAAAACATCAGTCCACAAACCAATGGGTGACGTACGGTTGCTATGTCCAATTCTTAACTGGAGTCTCTGGTTCGTTTCACTTTAAAGGGACAGTTTCCTGTTTCCTGTTGTTCTGGTGTGAGGTATCGGCCATAGAGGCGACTGCCCTCAGATGTAATGGAACCATAAATATATATAATACATATAAATATATCATGGATAGCGCCAAAACAATATAACTGAATAACTCAACAATGTCTCTTTCCAGATTTCATGACCCGGCTATAATTACAATAAAATCCACAGACCTGGTTTCATGTAAGAATGCACCATAGTTCCTCAGAGGAAAGAGGAAAAATACTTATTTTTAATTAGTGGGTGAACTGTCCTTTATACACTGAACCTGCAGGACACATTTCAGCTCTGATTCATGCTGAACTTGTTTACAGAGGCAGCCCGAGGCACAAGCCAACCAAGCGGCTACAACCAGCGGGCCCCCGAGAGCACCTCTGACCCACAAGAGACCTGGACTCATCGCCAGAACAAGCTCAACATACGATTTGCTTACGCATCCGCAGATTACACGAGTGTGTCAGTGTTTACAACGTCGACGAGAGGAAGAAGCAAAAAGAGCGAATAAAACGCTGTGAGAGTGAATTGCAGAAACAGCAATTAGATGAACTTGTGTTCTCTGGTCTCAGAGTTTGGTGTCTGTAAATAACAGTCATAATGAGCATTTCACAAAGGACGGATAAACAAATAATGGCCTTCTATTCGGCTGCGTTCTGGGGAAATCACCTTTTTAAGTCGAGAGGTCTTTGGTCAGTATGCAAGTATCACTCGTCTCCATAATGAAGCGAGGGCCGGATGGAGGTCTGCTGGCGTCACACGCTGCAGGATGCCGGCAGTTTGGAGCTGAAGTGATGCGAGTGAGCGAGGGAGTCAATTAGAGCAGCTGCAGCGCAGCGTGACACCCAGAGGAGGCGGAGAGAGAGCTGCACCCCTGGGTGAGCTGCAGTAGAGGCATCTACAGTATACAGACAGGAAGTAGTGGGACAGGGACACGTTACACTGTCATGTGAGGCTTCAGAGGACCAATAATCACTGGGACGGTGCGGGGCCAGCTGGTCTCTTGTGCTTTTAAATGATTTCATTGGATGAATAATGTCGGTGCACTAATGAGCAGCACTAATACTAATATTAAGAACACCAGTTTGCCTTTAGTTGACAGATGCATATCAACAAAGGTCTCAGGGCCGGGATGGAGCCCTGGACGTTTGAAGGGGCCCATCACACCGAGACGCTCCTCTACTGCGCTGCGTCTCTCAGGTGTTTTGAGACATACATAAAAGTATGAAATATTTCATCACACCGCTCGTCTATGTCACACTTGACCGAGGCAGCCAATCAAATCGAGCTATAGGCTATAGATCTATAGATATAGATATATCTATAGATCTATATATAGATATAGATATATCTATATATATATATATATATATATATCTATATATATATATATCTATATATATAGATATAGATCTAAATATATATATATATATATATATATATATATCTATATATATAGATCTATAGATATATATATATATCTATAGATCTATATTTGTTTTCCTTTCTATTCCTCGTCCTCTCCTCGTTTCCTCTGCCCTAATATTATCATAATTATTGTATTACCGTTGGTTGACTTCCAGTCTTTGGTGTGTCCTCTCCTCCTCTCAGTTCTCCTTTCCCTCTTCATCTCCACCTGCCAAGTCTCCTCTGTAATATCTCCCTGTTTTGGACTTTTCTCTGTAATCCCTCGCTTTCTGTTCCCTGTGTTTGCTGCTTGATGACTCAGGCCTCCCACCATCTTGTCCTCTACTCCCCATCTGTCTGTACATCACATCTATTCCCTCAAATCCTCTACAACATAAACCACGACCCAAAATCAAAAGAAAACGACACACTCTCGTATGTTTAAAACGAGATGAAGAAAGAAAAACCTGTCTGTGAATCACGCAGCGTGTTGAGGCGGCTTTCCAGAAACAGGAAGTCCTCCGAGAGAAAACACTAAATGATCACAGCAGGTGCACGAATGTGCTTTCTGGGGGTAGGGGGAGAATATTTTTGGTTCAAATAAAATGTGTCTGTGTCCTCTAAATCCTGTCTTCTACCTTGGAAGGTAGAAGACAAAAGAAACACACGCACACACACACACACACCGTCTCTCTCAGCTCGACAGGAAACACACAGCTGTAGAGTTTAAGAAGCAGAAGGAGGATTTAAATACAGTTGTTGTGTTTTAGTGTTAATACCTCGACTCTTCAGGGAGCGACAGATGAGCTGCAGAAACAAAACTCCCCACGGCTACGCACGCACACACACACACACACACACACGCGCACACACACACACACACACGCGCACACACACACACACACGCGCACACACACACGCGCACACACACACACACACACACACTATTGTACAGTATTAAGTCTTCCTGGCTAGCGGCGCAGAACCAAATCGACTGGTGCTGCAACCTCTGGTTTCTTTTGCTTCCTGGATACAAAAGTCATCGTTACCGTCACCCAAAAGTTACCGTTTGACCAACAGAGACCTTTTCTGTTTCAAGAAGTAACGGTTCCGATGATGTCTTACCAAAAGTCAAGCAATACGTGTCAATTTCTGCTCGTTACATGAATGCAGTCTTTTAAAATAAACTTCTGTCTTCACAGAAAACTACTGAGTTAGGTTGAGACAACTAAACTACTGAGTTAGGTTGAGACAACTAAACTACTGAGTTAGGTTGAGACAACTAAACTACTGAGTTAGGTTGAGACAACTAAACTACTGAGTTAGGTTGAGACAACTAAACTACTGAGTTAGGTTGAGACAACTAAACTACTGAGTTAGGTTGAGACAACTAAACTACTGAGTTAAATTGAGACAACTAAACCACTGAGTTAAGTTTAGACAACTAAACTAATTAGGTTAACACAACTAAACCACTGAGTTAAGTTTTAGAAAAAGATGGTGGTTTGGGTTTAACATAACAAGGGAAGTTCGGTTACTGTCCACGTCCAGTGTGAACTCAACGTAATCATGACACTGATTGGTTCACATTGGAGTTAGTTGGAAACCCTGTGATGGGACGTGACAAAGTGTCGGTATTGTCGCCCTGTGACCAAGAACCAGCTGGACGTCCGGGGTTATGCTTCTGGTTCGAACACTGCGGATCGGCGGAGACGTCCTCCTCGCTGCAGCGTCTCTGGCAGAAAGACTACAAACCCCCAAACTTTCTTGACACTACTTTAGTTTCAGTTGTAATCGGCTGTTGACGCATTATTTACAAGTGAGCTCCAATTAGCGTTGTGTCCTGCAGCTCTCGTTTAGCCATCAGCTCCCGGTTCCGTCCTCATTACTCGCGTCTTCCCTCGTCTGATGCACAGCCGTGTGTTTGCAGTTTAGCGGCGGCTCTGTTGTGTCGCCGTTGGATGTAAGTTCTGCTCATTTCATTTGACCCGCCTCGCATTATTTTTCATCTTATTTGCTTACAGTCATTGCTGTCTGCGGTTTTGTTTGTTGTTGATGTGTTGCGGCTGACGCAAAGTCGTCATTATCGACGAACACCGACACCGGAGATCAGCTGGTTGCCAGATCCTTTTCATTTTTCATGACGTTTCATGATTGACTCTTCCAGGGAAAGGGAAGTTGGACGTCCGTTCTGTTTTGTCTGCTGCCGTAATGAGTCGTCGTGCTCGGCAGCTCCGGGGCTTCTGATGTTCAGACTTTGTCTGAGAAACAACAAGATATTCCGCCTTCAGAGATGCAGGAAATGTGGAGAGAAATAAAGGCCTTTAACTCTAACGGCCTGGCCCGCTTCTGGTCCTTCCCTCTTCCGCTTCCTGCCAAAAGAGAGAAGATCTCAAAGACTTGCTCGGTAATGAGGGCGCCCCGAGGGAGAGAGCCCACGCTCTGGCACGTCTCAGATCATCTTAACAGGGAACCGTAATGGATGAGGCTGATACCTGAAACAGACAGGTATTCAATCTGTCATTCAGTCAATTAATCAACATCTTGAGTGCGTGTAGAACCGGCTGTCGCTTCGCTGCGTTAATGTGACGAACGTTCACCAGACGGACGTGTCTGCTTTCTTTCTTTTCATTCAGTCGGTTATTCAACAGATCCTCCTCCTGTTCTCTCTCTCCTGCTCCACTCGTCCTCTTTTCTTCTCCAGTCGCTGTAGTTCGTTCGTCCAAAACTTAGATCCGTATTCAGATACCCGATAAACAGCTGCACAGATTTTTTTGTGACATTTTAAGTCAATATTGATGTTCCTGATCGGATCAATTGTAATGATACGGGTGACCCCCTGAAATGTCAAGAGCACCAGAACAATTCATCAAGGAAACAATTCTAATCATGGTTTCTATTCAAATCAACTCTTCAAGATAAAGCACAAAGTCCTTTCCATGTATGAAGCACAAAAAGTAGAAACATGAGGACACACACACACACACACACAAACTAAATATAAATTCTGAACTAAATATGTTTCATTTTTCATACTTTTCTAATATTTGATTTATAGTTATAAAAAAAGAGTTTTTCTGGGTCTGTATTTAAAGGATCATTCTGGATTATTATTCTTATTTTTGCAGTTTCATTTCTTGAATAAACAACAATAATTACCTTTGTGACTGAATAACTGAGTAGTTGTGTGATTAGTGTGTTTGGAGCGTTTGGAGCCTGCTGGGCTGTTAAAGTTGCATCACTTAACGGCTGCAATCATTTTATTTGATTCCTCAGGTAGCGTGACATTTTCCCTCTCTTGCCTTGTCCTTTCCTCACGCTGTCATAAAGGGGATGTCTTGTTACACAGCCATGCTAATGCCAATTCAACATGCCTGACTATAAATCCCCACTTTCAGCACCATGGAGAGCGCCACTGGGCGTGGAGACCGCTCTCATCTTCCTGAGTCTCACCGCCTCATGGCCCTCAAGACAATCAGCTTCAATCACCTTTTTTTTCATAGTGTCGGGGAATTTTAACAAATTGTGCACTTTTTGACGATTGCCTAATTATTCCCTTTCAGTTCTGTTGCATATCTAATTCAACAACTCCTTCATCTTTTCTCGTGCCGCTGCAGTCGCCTCCGTCGCGGCTGTCAGCGCGCCGCACACACCGGGACGCGTCTGACTCGTGTTGGCTGAAACACAGATTGGGTTCGACACGCTTGTCTCGGAGCTCCTCTAAAGCCGTCTGTTTGTTGTTTCCTCCCTCAGCTGAACATGTGGCTCTTTAGCTCCTGTCACCTTCCCGCTTCTCTTTTCTCCTTTCGATTATTCAGAGGGAGTCCGGAGAAAACCGGGAGATCAACTTGTCATCTGCATGAATGCACAGAGCCCACCTTAAAATCTGTGGCCTCCGGGAATTTACATGACTTTGTCCAATTATATTCTCCTTGTTGAGCATATTCCTTATATGAGCAGCAAAGCCATGTTGAGTGGCCTGTGCAGTGATGTCACATGGGAGGATGTGTGCCTGTGTGCACTGGAATGCTGTTGTGCGCATGCGCAACAGCATTCCAGTGCACACAGGCACACATCTCTCTCAGAGTCTGGAACCTCACCTCCTAAAAAATCTAACTGTTTACCCAACATGGCCAAATGTTTGAGGACAAATGTCCTCGGGCATCAATCTGCTGCTCAGAGCTGCTCATCCTCGGGTAAAGTCATGTTGCAACAGGAAAACTCTCCGTCTCAACGATGGATGTTCTTCACGATCTCATTTCACTGGAACCAAGAGGTCCAGACTAAAGCAGGGCAACAGATCAGAGTGGGTGTCCATATACTTTAGGCCACATTATATTGTATGATATGATTACAGCCGATATATTTTAGAGTGAGGGCCCAAACACTCCGGGGAAGTTTCTTCGTGTGATTCATTCGCACGTCAGAAAAGTTGCTTTGCAGTTAATTTAGTGTCGCTGTCGTACCTCGATTAAAAGCATCGAGCATTTACGCATCGCATCACTGGTTGATTTGCGCTCATATTTATGAAGCAACACAAAGATTCCGTTATTACTCCTCTCAACCAAAGGCAGCACAGACCAGGTCCACTCCTTCTGTTCTTACCTTTCACAATAAAAGCCCCAGACATGTCATATTGTCAGTCATTTGCTGGTCATCTACCCGGTTTGTAAAACACTTTAGAATGCAGATGTTTCTTTATAATTTAATGTCTAGGGTCCCCTTTAAAAGGGACCCTCGGTGGGACAGACATGTGTACTCTGTGTATAATTCACTTTTGCGAAACTAATAAAAACTATTTTAAAAAACCTGTGTAACAAAGAGATTCTGGGCGAAACAACCATGGGAGCCATTTTACACACTGCAAAACACAATTATACATGAACTAAGATCATATCTAGAAGAATACTACAAGTTTTACCACAAAACCACGTTTTTCTGGGAAGAAAACTGCAGCACTATACTCTTTGTTTTGGTCTCTGATGAGAAAGCACGGAGCGATTTTGGCGGATGAGTACATCCAGAGGGCCGTGGTTCGACCCGGACTTCGAAAATGACTCTCTTTCAAACCGTTCAAAAGTTATGGGTATACATGCAAACATCAGCCACAGGTCACGACAAAAATAATTGACAAACCCGCCTCCACCCAGTGGCCTCCAGTCAGCAGCACAGTCAGGCTCCTGATCATCATCAGTGCAGCAACTCCTTTCACCACCACCACCAGTGTCTGGACTCCAGGGGGGGTTCGGCCTGTTGGACCTCAGTATCCCTCCCCTCGGTGATAGTACTTCAGCATGGAGTCCAATCGCCAAAGACTTTGCACTTTGCATATTTGAAGCTTGTATAACAAATCATTGTTAAATTATAAAACAAGTCTCTCCTGATTGAAATAGTGTTAGTAAGTATTTTTAATTTATTGTTATTGTAACAGCCTGTCTCATGTTTATGGTTTTGCATTAGAGATATGATGTCCCTTCAGGGCTGCCGTAGAGAAAAGGCTTCCGCTGCTCTCCCTGGAGACGACTGGACATCGCTGGTAAAGTCACACACACTCACATCTTAGTGCAGCTACACGCTGACATTCACCGTAAACGCATTCAAACGCACAGATCGGGAGCGAAGGACTTTGAAAGTTAGCGGAAACATTAACGTGATACAACTTCCGGTTTCTTCAGACCAACATCCGGTTTTCAGAATAAGATGCCGACAAAGTATGAATTATATTCACATTAAGTATGAAACATGCTGCCTGCATCTCGTGAACCAAATGTTATCGCCCTTTAGTTCATATAGCAGTACTTTCAAATAAAAGTGCACAATACACTACTTTATAATTCATTGTTGAACTTTGCCACAACAATGGCAATGCCGTAAAAAATATCCATGCGATTAATCGCGATTAAATATTTTTATTGTTGCCCAGCACTAGTTTTTAGAAATGTTGTATTCAAATATGCAAATGAGTTATTATCTAATGCTACTTCTGGTGGATTTAGTAGAACTCTGCAGACAGTAAAATAAACAGCTGAATGTGATTCTGGATGTTTTCTTTCCAGTAAAGAAGATGTGTAATAAATAGAAGCAACAGAGCCAAAAGAATCTCAGCATGAGCTGCACGAGAAACTGTTTTTTGCATCGTGTCTCGATTCATCGACCGATCCAAATGTAACATCTCACACAAACATCTCACACATGCCAACCGTCCACCACGCTGCAGGTTCATCTGCTCTGCATGCACCACTTTCTCTGTCACATCCTGTCACATCATCTGCGTGAGCAGTGAACCGGGCCTCGTGTCGTGCAGTCGGTGCGGATCGTCTCTCGGCAGTAAAGTGAATCAGTGTCTGTTCACGGCGCCGGTGTTTGGACCGAGGGCCTCGGCCGACCCTCCGGTGTGTGTTGTTCCAGTAATGGAGCGTTGCAGATTGGGAGCAGCTGATGCATCGTCTCGGGGCTGTGAATCGCTGCGCGAGGCTTTTCGCTGCCTTCTTTATGATGACGCTGCTGCCGCCGGCTCGTATCTTACACCTCATTTGAATCGGGAGGATGAGACATTGTAAAACAGCACGAGGGCGTTAACGAGGCCTGTACACTGAAGGAAGTACAGCTGTATTGTGCTGACTCATGGACTGTGTGGCCAGCGGGCTGAGCAGCAGCGTGTTTACTGGAGATGTGAGTCTCTGATACTGAGAGACGCTGCTCTTTACAGTCCACTGAATACAACTAACGGCTTCAGGTACCGCGCTTTAGATTCAGATGTGACTTCAACACTGACCACGCCCACCACCTCAGACAAGCTGTCTTTAAATCACTTTGTGAAGCTTCACCACTGCATCTACAGAGCTGCTTCACTACAGCGCTGTCAACCCACAACAAACTCAATCTGCTGTGAATTAACTGCAACAAACGAATAAAGACGGATGCTGAGACAAGTAAATATCACACCGATTTGTAAAATATCTGAATTCATGTTTTCTCGCGAGACGACGAGCAAACTATTGTTAAAATCCTGTTTTTCTGAATGAAGTTTGGCTCAATCAGAGCTCGGTTAGAATAATATTATCTTCAATTATTCTGAAAACTCACAAAGGCCCTCAGATGACTGAATTAAGACGCAGTGCTTAAATGTGAGCGCTGACATAAGAAGATGAGGACGACGCCCTCCGGGCTCAAAAGGTCATTTCTCAGATCGTTTTGTCTTTTGTTCCTCAAATGAAAACCATTGATTTCAGATGAGAAGTGTTTCCTCCATGTTTACAGGACGGCTCTCCAGCAGAGCGCTGTTCAGAACCTCCCTCCTGTGGTGGGAGACGACATCCACGTTAATCTGAGCTGTGACTCAGCTGCTGTCTTCTAAAGTCAGTCTTTGCTCTTCACAGAGAGAGAACGTCTGCCAAAGACTTTATTTCTGATTCCAAATCATTCTTTTCTTTCCTGAAATGAGTGGAACAGATCTCCCAATGAGGTGAGAATATTCCATCTTCTCCAAGTCAAACATGTAGATGTCATGTGACTGGGACAGGTTTGAGTCTGTGAAGGATTAAGAACAGATGTGCTGTCTCTGGAGCAGATGTTACTCTTCTTCTGTGAGGTCCTGACTCTCGTTTGTAGGAATGTCTTCAACCTGCTCTGGCACCAGGTGAAGTGACCGGCCTCTACCGGCACAGGAAGCTGAAGACGAGACTCAATGACTCAGCCAGCCACGACAGCATGCTTCTATTTGTTTGAATTAACAACAAACAATCTGTGTTATTGCCTCTAATATTTCTGTATTGTACCGCTGACATCCAATCATTGTTTCTGATAAATCTTGTTCATATGGGCACCCATCCAATCATTTCTCTTCTGTCTGCATGGTGAGGAAAGAAGCCTCCTGGAGACATTATCCTCCGTTATTACCATATGAGGGATTATAATTGTCCTCCCGCAATTACCTTCCCTCCTCCAGAGGCTTTGTCACTGGGAATGATTGGCCTCTAATATTAAGCCAAATGCATTTAATCAGCCGGTGCAGGTTCCTCGTGCCATATAATCACACTTGCAATTAAAAATGTATTACCTCTCTGCCCGTCAGGCCGTCCGAGCTGCCGGAGCGCTCGGACGGCCTGATTAGCGTGATTGTACTGCGAGGCGCCGGATCCACGCTCGCTGCCAAACACGCAGATGTACTGTACAGTCAGAGGGTCAAAGGTCAGGCTGCGTCACTTTGTCGACTTAAATGAGGCTAAAATCCACCTGAACGTGCTGCTGGTGCTCACATCAGTCTCTGGAACGCTTTGAAGTTTGTATCAGGAATATGAAAGCAGCCTGTTGGTCATGGAGGTGCTATTGATCTTCGTGGGCACATCGGTCCTCCGTGATTGATCTGCAGCTATTGTAACTGTACTGCTGGAAGTCGCTCTGCTCTCTGCAGACCTCTGGCCTTTGCTCTTCTCAGTAACGTTCCTCTTTCCATATTTGCAGCTCTTTCCATGCTCCTCTGTTCCCGTGTCAGCCAGGTCTTTGGCTTCTCTGTCAGCAGCTGATTAGACCTCCTGTGTTCTACCTCCCGTTCTCCAGCCCGGCTTCCTGCTTCATCCACAAGTGTGACATTGTTATCTTAAATTGAAAGAGCTGCAACCAGGACAGCCCACAGTTGTGCTGAACTAACCCGACGCACCGGATGGTGTTGTTACACAGAACCCTCGGGAGAGAGCCGGCAAACTTCAGCCAATCAAAGCCGCTCTCGCTCCACAGATGCCGGCCTGGTCGGTGCCCTCGGTGTCTGACACTGACAGACAACCGTTAGCGTCCATGAGGCGCACCCAGGTCAGGAGGGCGGGTCAAACAAACACAGGACATTCACACGGGACACAGCTGTTCCTGTCCCGCGTGAAAGCAAGTCCGTTGTTTGTCGTTCGTTGGTCACAGAGGCCGCTAGCCTCAGCTGTCAGCTGTGTGAGGCTTCAGTGTCCTTCGGTCTCCACTCTTCCTCACTCACTACAAAGGTGCTCTTGCTCCGGATCCTGATTTGTGTTTCTCTCCTTGAAGCCGGAAGCTGTCGCTGAGCAGCAGCCTGCTGACCGCCGGCGGAGAAGTGAGCGGCTGTCCAGGGATTTAAACCGGAGGGTAAAGAGAGCCGCTTTGACCCACATCACCAACAGATACCCCACACGAGGCCCACTGTTGGCCCGCCATGACCCGGTCATTACCCAGCATGCACTAGAGCACACAAATGAGATGAAGTGGGGACTCAGGATGATTGCACATGGACTCCACTTGCAGCACATTGAAAGACCTGCAGAAGGAAACCTGAATGCAGCTGATGGAGGAACTCTGCATTCAGACCTCATGTGGGCCGTAGAGCTGCACCGGAATCAATATCAGACAAAAGGGATTTACACGGTGAATCAAAGGCCCATTGAGCCTCAGGATCCAATGCTTGATGTGAAAATGGAGGCGCGTTGTTTGAACATTAATGCCTGCCCTATTTATATTGATATATCTGGACAATTATAGTCTCGTATTAAAGGCAGATAACACAATCTGCAAAATGAAAACCTTTTTATTTATTCATCTGCTGAACTAAGCTTTGTGTTAACAGCTCAGTCTTTCAATTAGAAGATTAGGAATCTGTAATTCTTGCTTTTGTCAATGAGGCTGCTATTTGTTGGTGTCTGGGTGACGGACGGGCTTTTAAGCTGAAGCTCGTTATTGTCAATCCGACTGTCCAACGGACTCCTGTGCGGTCACAGCGCGCCGTTAATCACAGCAATAAGATAAGCATGATGTTAATCACAGCAATAAGATAAGCATGATTGGATATCTGACAGCGTGAGTGCATGTACAGACAACATATTGATTTCCACTGTCTTCATAATTAAAATGATTTAGCCTCAGTAACGAAACACTCCGGCTCTTATTGGCTCACCGGCGAGATAATTATCGTGTGTGTGTGTGTGTGTGTGTGTGTGTGTGTGTGTGTGTGTGTGTGTGTGTGTGTGTGTGTGTGTGTGTGTGTGTGTGTGTGTGTGTGTGTGTGTGTGTGTGTGTGACGCTGTTCCTGCCTCCAACAAACTCCCCCGCTGAACAAACGGCTCGCTCCAAATCTCACCATCAGTCTCTGCTGGGTTTGAAATGTGACGACTGCGACCTGCTGCTGGGATTTCTATTGGATCCCGGTCATCAGCTTCCAGCTGCCAGCGGGCGGCGGCTCCAGATGTGCCCGTACGTTTCCATGGAGACGCTCTCTGTCGATGTGTTTGTTCATGTTTCATCCATTAAACTTGTGAATAGAAACAAACTAAAGAGACGCATCAATGCTGAAACGTTGTTTCTTTATCTACAAAATGGTGGTGATGGTGAATAGTTACGACAGGAAGTAAATCCTCAAACCCTGAACCCTCAAAGACGTAGACCCAGTCCCAATGCCCCCCCACAGACTCAAACCCTGAACCCTCAAAGACGTAGACCCAGTCCCAATGCCCCCCCACAGACTCAAACCCTGAACCCTCAAAGACTTAGACCCAGTCCCAATGCCCCCCCACAGACTCAAACCCTGAACCCTCAAAGACGTAGACCCAGTCCCAATGCCCCCCCACAGACTCAAACCCTGAAGCCTCAAAGACGTAGACCCAGTCCCAATGCCCCCCACAGACTCAAACCCTGAACCCTCAAAGACTTAGACCCAGTCCCAATGCCCCCCCACAGACTCAAACCCTGAAGCCTCAGGGACGACTTACTGACGTCACCTCGTAAATGACAAAATCAAATATTTAATGAATAAATCCTCTGATTTCACGTGTTTTGTTCCATCTGTAATCCTTCATTTTTCTGTGCCGTCCTCTTTGTTTACCTTTTTTTTTTTGGTTACCCTGTGTTTCACGTCACATTGCAATGCATTGTGGGTAATTCCTTTGGGCAAAGTCTGCATCTAATGTTGAAAGGGTTGATGAAGGGTTGATAGATGACGTGACGGTGGGACAGAACTAAAGCCGGCAGGCTGAGCGGGTCGGTGTGGACTCTGAACTCTGCTGCAGCTCCTTCCACCTCACAGCTGGATTGGTGCTCCTCGCAGACAGCTGTGTGTGTGTGTGTGTGTGTGTCCTTTCAAATCCTGTCCAATCAATTTGAATTGCCCACAGGTGGACTCCAATCAAGGTGAAGCGTCTGAAGGCGATGGACAGCAGGGCTCCTGTCTGTGTGAAAGCTTCTGGAGATGTGATACTTCAGTTGTTTTCATGTGAAGGAAAGACATGGTGGTGTTTTCTCTGTGTCATTATGAGGTGCTGAGTGCAGACTGAGGGGAAACAACAACTTATTGGAATCCATCAAATAAAAACATGAATTCATTATTAATCAGAATTTCTCCTAAAATACTCGCGTCAAAAGCGATATGATCTCAACGTGACACTGAAAGAATGAGAGGAAGAAACGGAGGCGTCTGTTCCTCCGGCTGAGCTCGTGTGGTATTGGTCTCCTGCTGTCCGCTCGCTGGTGTTCCTGTGGTAACGAGCTGGTGTTCCTGTGTTAACGAGCTGGTGTTAGCGAGGCCTCCTGCAGCATCTGACGTGGCCGTCGCTACTTTTACTTTTTTTTAACTCTTTCCCGTGAAGCAGAAAATGTGGGCCGCAGTGAGCCGAGAGCAGACGGCCATATCCTAATCGGTTGTGATAGTCTGGTAATTAATGGGATTTGTTAATTGGGTCTGTCCTCCCCGGGGAGCTTCCTGTGAATATTCATGGCGCTCGGCTAACCTTCCTCCTGCAGCCGCTTGAACTTCAGCCGCCTCAGACGCGCTCATTGTGTTTCCTGTCGCTGTCGTTTTTTATCTCCGCGACAACAAACCTGCCACTGACTATCCAGGCAATCAGTACCTTCTCCATGTTTAATAGCGCTCTACACGGCCAGATAATTCCCACAATGCTCCTCACTGTCAGGAAGCCAGGCCGCCGCCGCCAACGCTGCACTCATAATTATGTTGGCGACATCCTCGCGAGTTCCAATCAGGTTTGTTTTCTCTTCAAACAAGGCGTCCCCTCCGGTCCAGAGCCACACACACACGCTGTTAGCCTGTTTGCTAAGACGTCGGCAGCTACAGGTGTAGCCGAGTCAGACGCTGACGCGGCGCTCACGGGGGAGGAGTCATCACTTTGTTGGTGTGAGGCGTTCAGGTGCTGCAGAGATATCTGGAACCAGCTGTTGATGTTGCACTGAGCCCGGACGTCTTTATTCACCTTCGTTGTTTTTAAAGCCTATTTTTCGTTCGTTTTAAAGACACGCAGCACAAACCACAGTAATTACCCACATTCATCCAAAAGACTCTGAAGGGAATTCCACATTTATTTATGTTACGGAGCTTTTGGAGAAACATACGTGTTCCTCTATTTGTGAGGAGACGAATCGAGGAGGAAGTGTCGTTGTTCAGAGGATTGTGTTGTTGGACGGTTCAGAGACATAAAGAAAGAGGATAAAGTCTCTGAGTGAAGCTGAAGAATCATTTTCTGTCTCTTGTTCGCAGAAAAGTACTTTGTTTTAACTGTTGTGACACAAGATGGCACCTCAATCAAAGCCCACGATGGAGAATCATCTCCAGGAAGGGCTGAAGAAGGTCCTCTGTTAATACGAGCTCCAGTCACAGTCCACACAATCCCCCATGAGCTTCACCATGTATGTTCTGTGAATCGGTGGAAATGAGGTTTTGATCTTCAGTGGTTCTCCATCGTTCTTATGCACCCCGCTGTCCTGATGGCCACAGATGAAGATGGAGAAACAACAGAACTAAATCCTCCTTCCAGGAAGTCACATGTGGCAACACGTTGAGTCACGTGAACAACGATCCGTCGTTACTTTAGTTTGTTGGCTGCAGATTCAGAGACTGCAGCTTCCAGCATCAGTTGTGTTTCCTCAACATCTCGACTCTCCGTCGCTTTGTTCAGCACGACGGCACCAACGGACCGCTGCTGCGTTCAAGTGTCAACTCTGAGAAACTCCAGCTTTTGTTGAAGTGTCTTCTTAACATCTGGTGGATCTTCTCTTCTCAGTTTATTTCCAATTGATTGGTGGAATAAGTCAGTTATTACAATACATGAATGCCTTCGTGCGCTGCATGCCAAAGGAAATATTACCCTCGACACCACGAGAAGAGCTAGAAGATGGAAATGACAATTTGTGGCATAAAAGCATTTAAGAATCAAGACTCCATCGTCTAAGAACAGAACATCCATCAGTGCTGAAAGAGAAATGTTTGAGTTGGAATTTGAATCCTGGACTTAGAGAATCATGACATTCTTATTGTTGAACATGGCGTCCTCCCTCCCTCCCTTCCTCTTGTGTCCTTGCTGTCATCAGCCTGGTGTTGGCGTCCTGACCTCATTCTTCTCCCCGTCCTCTCCTGTTCTGTCCTTTCTATGTGTCGGGGCCGGCTCAGTCCTCGCTGTTTCTAAAAGTGTCTCCGGCTCACGTCGTTGCTTCCTCGCTGCCCTTGTCCCTCCCACCGCACAGCGACAGCTGTTGTTTGGCTCGGCTAGGAGAAGGGGTGGAGGGGGCGGGCGTCTCGCACCCGATTGGCTCTCGGGAGCACCCGGGAGGCGGGCAGAGCCCCGCCCTCCTGGAGCCGATGGATCACCTGTCCGGGGGAGAACCTGCTGTGGTCGGGACGGGACGCTCGCTGCTGAGGACGAAGGTTCATCCTGCTCCTGCAATCCATGTTCTCATCAACCAGGAAGTATGAAGTCAAAGAACACCTGGAACTCGACTCCAGGACACAGCTGGTTGACTTCTTTCTCACATAACCTCTATACTTTAACAACACTTAGTTATTTTATCCCAAACTTCGATCTTTTCTTAAACCTTACCGAGACGTTTTGTTGTTTTATTTTGAAAGGATTGTGTGCCTGTAAGAGTGGAAGTTGAGTTTGCATGAAAAATAAGATACAGAGCAACTTCAGTGTGAGGATGCGTTGACACACGTTCGTTGCATTTTCTCCAAAGAAAGAGGACGAACAAACAAAATGAAGGTGTATAGTGTTCTAGTGTAACAATACATGAACCTGTAATTATCTATAAACTCATATCTCATATTCATGGACTACTTGATTGTCTTCATACAAACCCTGTAAAGAAAGTCTGCATCTCCTTTCACGCACTCAACATGGCTGCCTAAGCACTGCTGCCGGCTGGAGTTCATTCACTGTAACAAAAGACTCGGATATTAAATGCAGAGCTGCTTCTTCGCGCTGACAAACCTGACAGGACAGTAAGATGAGCTTCCCGAGCCTCGTCGGCCCTGCGGAGATTTGAATAAAACAAAACGGAGGCCTTGAAACAAACAGGATAATTATGGCCTCGGGTGCCGGAGCGCCTGTCTGTTTTCCTGCTGCTTTTATTCCACAAACACTGAAGCGGAAAAGTCACCTCTTGTCGCCGAGCGGCGCCTCCAAGCTGCTCCGCGGAGCGTTCAGCGGCAGATATTAAGACCGTGACAGATGAGAACCAATCTTCCCTTCTTGCACTCTTTAAAAGAGTGAGAGAACAGAAGACTGAGTTCTGTAACCGTCTTTAAAGCATCAAGAAAGAATGAATGCAGAGGAGGCGCAGGCACCACTGCACTGATACAACTCTCCACGTTAATGGATTGTTGTGTGGATTCTGCTCTGTCCCGCTTCCATACGTTACACTCACAAAATATGATATTATCTGTAAAGTGAATACCATGTAGTGAGGCTGGCAGTGCTCAGCAGTTACTCTACAGTGAATGAGCCTCTTCTACTGACCGACAGGGAGAAGACGAGGCCTTCACAGGAGAACGTCTTTGAGTCAGACGCACTATTCATCACGAGAACGTTTCACAAACAGTGAGGGGAATCTTTCCTCTCTGGACACAGTTCTTAATAATTACATTTTCTGCTGAAGCGTTTGAACCCGAGCAGCTCTTCTGTGTCCATTGAAGGTTTTCAAAGAATCCAGTGCCGTTAGTCGTCATGCTGGTGTTTTTAAAGTCTACTGTCACTTCAGACCTGTCCTTCCCCTCCCCTGGTCCTCCACGCCCACCTCACCTGCAGCCCCTCAGCAGCCCTCACTATGTAGGTCCCACACTTGCACTTGTTCCCGCCACGTTGTCTTGTGTGTAATTGGCAAGTTCTCCAGCGTACCTTCATATTATTCCTGATCTGCCTGTTTTCCACCTTGGATTCTTGCCCCTTGCTGGATTTGTTCGCCTGTTTGACTGCCCTCCGGTTTTGACTCTGCCTGAACTCAAGTAAAAGAACTGAACTTGTATTTTGTGTCAACATTCCGGCCGGTGTTGATGGAGTCTCCACTTCCCTCCACTCACACATCTGAAATATAATATCTCCATGTTGTTTGCTGATTTAAGCTCCGCCTTCAACACAATCTCTCCCATGACACTGATAAACGTAACACTCACACAACCTGAATGTCACCCTGACATGGAGACAACTGTGTTGCAAAGTTTGCAGATGACGCCCGATCCTACCCACCTGTCTGCACCAGTGAGCTGAGGGGAGCAAGTTCACCGTTTCAAAAGACTTCAGAGCAGCTTCTGTCCTCAGGCTGAGAGACTCCGTCCATCCTTCACCTGACACACACACAGCTTGTCTTTGTGTGTGTTCGTTACTCATGTAGCGTAGAGGGAACACACCAGCATGTTGGGAAACGACGGTGTATAAAACCTTCAACCTTCTCAGTCCAGAGAACATTGTTGCTGGACAACTGAAAACAACAATGCTCATCACGGACTCTCTTCAAACACGGAACATCATTTGGATTCAAGTTCATGTGTAACGCTGTGGCCTGAATTTTTCGCACTAGTAGATTACATACAAAGTCAATGCAGCGACGCAAATAGATGAGAGTTCTTATTTCGCGAATAACGCAAAATAAGTTTACATTAGTTTACATTTTTCAACTCGGGCGAGAAATGAGAGTGACGCTGTGTCTTCTGAAGCCCGTCAGTGCTGAGATGCTCCTCCTGTCATCACTGCCGTCTGTTCAGAGCTCCGATACTCACATCGCTCCACAGGCCGGACGCTGCGACGTGTTTACGTGTGTGTGTAAAGCATCGACTGTCTGTGGTACCAACAATAACCACGCCGCCGTATTTACACCAGATGACGTGATTGATGGAGCTGCTACAATGTTAGCTTAGCATAGCAACAATCAATCCGAGCTGCATTGAGAAAACAAGCATCTTAAGACCATTCGTTTATTTAAGTAATGTCTTTACTTTTAATTAAATTAATTATACGATTTGATTTTGAGATTTAATGTATTGTTTCAAGAAAATTGTACAGAAGGAAAGAAATTAAACAATACATTTGAATGAAGGTCGGTGTCTGAACGAGGCTGTACTTTGATTAAGAGCTAGATTTCAGAAGCTCTGACAGTAAACTTTGTCCTTCAGCGTTGCTAACGAGCGTGGGAGGGGGGGGGAGCAATGAAGCGCACCCTTGGTCGAGCACTGATGAGTATTTGACGTGGGCTATCTCCCCGGGGCGGCTTAGACGGCTGACCTAGTTCAGCCTCCGTGGCCGACGGAGACGTTCGGTCCTCTGGCTTTTACAAACTCGTCGTCTTAGTCGGACGCCGCCGCCGCCAACGTTGACCTTCCTCCAGAAACCTCTCGGCCCTCAGAGAGACGAGGCCGCGGCGCCTCGTGGTTCACAGAGCGGGAGGTCAGACCTGTAATACTGTTTGCAGCTCCTTTGGCAGCTCGCTCTGTTTGTGCTCTCGACAAATGATGATGTCCTGTCACCTCTAGATTTACTCTGGATTGCTTTTGGTGACGTGGGACCGACAGCAGTTTGTATTGATGGATGAAGTGCTGAGCATACAGCAAGAACCCATGTGCATCTCAGGGCACAGCCAGTGAATAGGACCTGCTGCAGCACATGTATCGTTATGTTACTGTTACTATGTTACTTATTACGACTAAACATGAACTTCAGCCTTCAACAATGCTACTGCAGCCTACGGGACGAGTGGCCGTGGAGGAGGAACTGTTGCGGCATTATTTCTGGTGGCTTGTTAAATCTTCTTCAAAAACCTTTTTTGTTGTATTTGTGGAAATTCTATTGATATCCAATCAATAAATCAAATGCTTTGACCAAAGAAACAAAAGAAAAGCTCTTGTATCTGTTTATAATCCTGTCCAATCTTTCATTCGGCCCGAACAGCTGTGAGTTCTAACAGCGGCCATCTTGGTTGTTTACGTTCGTCGTGATCATTTTGGGGGCGTGTCTTTGGAGCTCTGAAGGGACGGACTCTCAGTGATGAATCATGTTCAAACCATCGCTGGTGGGTCAACGTTAGCCTTTAAACCTCACATACACCTCGCTTTAAGATGAAGAAGTTTGAATATGAACTCTAGTCCTATCTATTACAGGATTTTTTAAATGTTTATCATCTGTCGATTATAAGAGCAACACAATCATGATTGTTGCTGATTTAAAATCATGACCTGAAATCATGTGACGATTTTTAAATATCACGATCAGGTGAATATTTAAAAGTCTTCTGAGAGGAAACAGTCTGTGCTGATGATTCACCAGCGGAGTCTAATGTCCACGACGTAAAGAGAGACGACTGTCAGTCACGTGACCTCGACCATAACCACACCTTCACATCTGGAACCACATTTCCTCCTTGTTTAAGCCTCAACAGCCAAAAATAACTTTGATAAAACCAGAAATCCTTTTCACCGTTCGTGTCTGTCGATGAGTCATTAAAGCATGTCTGCTCACTGCAATGTCTCAACGAGATCACGTCTGAAGTGAAATGTTTAATATGAGCCGGGTTTGTTTGCAGTGCGTCTGCTTGGACTTCCTCATCAGACAGGAAGCTGATCGTCCGTGCTTGTCTCCTCCTGCTCCTCCTGCTCCTCCTGCTCCTCCTGCTCCTCGTGAGTGTCTCTGATGTGAACGTGCATGAATGCCTCATTAGCTCTAATACAATTGCCTCCGTTATTGTCCTCCCGTTGTGGGATTCTCAGCTCGTCCCCGCCGCACGCCACACGGGCCTCCTGGCCTGTGGGCTTCTGGGTAACGTTACAGTCGGGCTGTAAAGCAGGCGTTTGATTGGCTGTCTGGATCATCGTCTGAGGAGCTGTGGTGTGAGTCATCGTGTCTTGTGTAAATAGATACCTTCATCTTCAGGCCATGTTGCTTTCCAGACTGTAAAGATATTGATGGATTCATGTTTTGCTTTATTACACATCTGGAACTGTGTGAAGACATCACATGCTGTGATTACATATTCTACAGAACTTACAGATACCATGTCTAATGTTTCTAGAACAAAGAGGCAGTTTTTAAGATGGTTTTGTGTCTCTGGAGCAGGAACATGACATCACCTTTTCTTAATCCCGCCTACAAAGCTGTGATTGGCTGAGTAGTTATTCACACACCACCATGCAGCTCAGAGGTGTTCAGAGGTCTGCAGACCAGCAGAAGTCACAACACGACACCACTATGCAACCGTTTGATCGCTGCCAGAGAACTCCTCTCTCCCATAGAGCTCCTCGCTCCCAGAGAACTCCTCTCTCCCATAGAGCTCCTCTCTCCCATAGAACTCCTCTCTCCCAGAGAACTCCTCTCTCCCATAGAACTCCTCTCTCCCATAGAACTCCTCTCTCCCAGAGAACTCCTCTCTCCCATAGAGCTCCTCTCTCCCATAGAGCTCCTCTCTCCCATAGAACTCCTCTCTCCCATAGAGCTCCTCTCTCCCATAGAGCTCCTCTCTCCCATAGAACTCCTCTCTCCCATAGAGCTCCTCTCTCCCATAGAGCTCCTCTCTCCCATAGAGCTCCTCTCTCCCATAGAGCTCCTCTCTCCCATAGAACTCCTCTCTCCCATAGAACTCCTCTCTCCCATAGAGCTCCTCTCTCCCATAGAGCTCCTCTCTCCCAGAGAACTCCTCTCTCCCATAGAGCTCCTCTCTCCCATAGAGCTCCTCTCTCCCATAGAGCTCCTCTCTCCCAGAGAACTCCTCTCTCCCATAGAGCTCCTCTCTCCCATAGAACTCCTCTCTCCCAGAGAACTCCTCTCTCCCATAGAGCTCCTCTCTCCCAGAGAACTCCTCTCGCCCATAGAACTCTCTCCCAGAGAACTCCTCTCTCCGATAGAACTCTCTCATATAGAGCTCCTCTCTCCCATAGAACTCCTCTCTCCCATAGAAGTCCTCTTTCCCAGAGAACTCCTCTCTCCCAGAGAACTCCTCTCTCCCAGAGAGCTCCTCTCTCCCATAGAACTCCTCTCTCCCATAGAACTCCTCTCTCCCAGAGAACTCCTCTCTCCCATAGAACTCTCTCATATAGAACTCCTCTCTCCCATATAACTCCTCTCTCCCATAGAACTCCTCTCTCCCATAGAAGTCCTCTCTCCCAGAGAACTCCTCTCTCCCAGAGAACTCCTCTCTCCCATAGAACTCCTCTTTCCCAGAGAACTCCTCTCTCCCAGAGAACTCCTCTCTCCCGTAGAAGTCCTCTTTCCCAGAGAAGTCCTCTCTCCCAGAGAACTCCTCTCTCCCAGAGAACTCCTCTCTCCCATAGAACTCCTCACTCCCATAGAACTCTCTCCCAGAGAACTGTGCGTAGACATCTTCATCTCATGAATCACACTTAAAGAGCAAGAACTGCCTCCAAAGAAAAAGAATGGTTGTGCAAGAATAAGGACATTAGTTGGATTTGAATGAAGGACATGAAATGTAGTCGTCCTTCACAACAACACGATCAAACATCAGACATCAGACGACAGCAAACAAGTCGCAGCGTGCCGCTCGCATGGCCAAGGACACTGCAGAGGAGCTTTCATATCCACTCAAATTGTTTCTCTTCATACTTTAATAACTCTGACCTTCTCTTCTTCTGAGTCTCTGATATTTGAGATCTGTATTTCATAATTATGAATGTCATTTGGAGTTAATTTTCCTATATATTTAAAGATAAACAAGTTATAATTCCAAGGAAACATGCCGCTAATGGACGTTGTCTTTATGTTTTAAATTGTACAGAAAAACATTCCATCTTCAGAGTCGATGCGTAGTTCATTCACTCTCACTCTGTCAGGGCAGCAGGTGGTGCCGTGTTTGTCCTGGTGTTGTTGGCTGGCCTCTGCCTCCTCCTCTGCCCAGGTCCATCACTACCCCCCCCCCCCCCCCCCCAGGAGTGAGTGGGGGTCAGGCAGGTCTAATCACACCCAGCTGGGTTCACTGGCTGCAGCAGGAGGAACATCTCTGAAGCTTTGAGTCGTCCTCTCAACGTCAGGCCGGTTTAGAGTGGAGCTGGTCCTCTCAGCAGACTCGCATGTTCACACGCTGCGAGACAACAGACATCTGGTCGCTGCACAGAACATGAACCCTTCCTGCACGGAAGAACACACAGACTGTCTCTGATCGTTTAGTAATCATTTGGACATAACGCTGTAACACATTCAGGATATTGTTGCCAGACTTTGACAGAAGTGGAAAAAACAAACAAACATCATATCTTTAAATTATTCTGATTATTTTTTGTTATTTTTGAATTTGACTACAGGCAGTAGCTGAAACAACGTGTTGTTTGTTTGTATTCATGTAACTTTCATAGAACATGGAAGCTGTATGAAGAGTGAATGTCCCACAGGAGGAGCAGTGGGTGATGAATGCTCACTGCTGCTTCGATTCATAACCTTTAATACGTTCATTACAAGGAGGTATCAGGTAGATGGATGGAGAAGGATGTTTACAAGTGTTGTAACATGTAACAGACATGTGTTAGTCTGTAATAAAGCCTTCTGTCTGTGGCTGCTGCTGCACACGTGTACATAAAGCAATGCAAAGCAAACTGGAAGCTTTTCCACGTTGATGTGCAGACGTTTTTCAGCTTTGCTTTGATTCTGGATAAAAAGGACTCGAGTGGAGAGAAACAGACTCAGGACCACCTGAAGTCTTTAATCAGGTCTCAGGGAAGCTGAGCAGTCTGGTGATGGCGTGGACATGTTTACATTGGTTAGTCATGTAAAGTGACCTCAGTGTCACTGTGATGACACAACGCAACAGTTTGAGGATGGATCCACTGGTGACCCGTAGAAAATTACCTGAACTGTGATCACTCAAAGACGATGTTCAGTCTGAGAGAGTTCCTGTGTCTCTCTGTGGGTTCAGCACCACGGAGAGCGCTTCGTAGTGTGGGTGTGAAACACCATGTTAATGGCATCCTAAACGTGGAAACCACACACACACACACACACAACATGTGTCTGAACCAGCTTTGTGTTATCTGAGTGGGAATAGTTTAGCTGAAAATAAATTACCTGACACAAGATAACATCAATGTTAATATTACAAATATTGCGAGATGAATCTGTATGTGTGTGTGTGTGTGTGTGTGGGGGGGGGGGGGGGGTGTTGTTACATAACCCTGTGCTGCCAATCACTGCACCACGCAGAGCGCTGATCAATTCAACGCCTCCCGTCCATTATTCACGCCCCCCTCGCAGCAGGTCGCAGTGAGAGAATCTCCGCCATGCGGTCATTAACCCGGCCGCCCAACCGGAAAACGGCGGTGAGAGACAGAGAGGGGGGGGGGGGGGCTCCAGCCCACCGGGGATCCTGTTTCCGGTCTCCTTCCACTAAACCCCCCCCCACCACAGTCGCATCCCCAGGTCCAATCGCAACCTCCTGAATAATTCAGTGTGTTCATTAGCAGTAATCTGATTATTCACCGGCTACTGAAATATGAATAATGAAGGAGCAGAGCGGTGGCCATTTCCATATTCCACCTCCGTCTCTGTCTGAGTTTGCTGTGGGACGAGGACAGATGGACAGATACACGGACACGCTGATGAGGAAGTGACAGGTGTTGGGGAGGTTTCCTCTTTGTCCTCCAGAAGATATGAGCAGAAGTAGAGGGACAACATACTGACGCTGCCATCAGGCCTCAGTTAGTGTGAGTCTGCTCTTCCTGGTCTGGACCCAATTAGTTCCAATGTAGGGAAGCATAAAAAGCATCGAATTACATTTAAGATGTTCTTTTAACATTTTCTTTCCAATGTTTGACCTGTTACATGTTGAAGAGCTTCAGCCCTAATCTCTACCTCGTCCACCTCTCGTTACATCACAGAGCTTCTTTAGGTCCAGTATTCCGAAACCCTAATAGTCCAATTATCCATTTGTCCCACAAACTACTATCACGATTGGCTTCCCCTGACTTACCAATCTCACTCCTCATGCCTAAACTCAACCAGCCAATCAGAGGCAGCGTATTCAGCTGATGGAGTCGAGCTAACTGGACCGTGCTGTGTGTCCTGACCTGCTCACACCAGTAAACACTCAACTCCACTGAAGTGATTCGCACTAACGCTCCGAAGCTGCGGCAATAATCACAACTCACTCCCTCATTCACTGTTTCCTGTTTGGGGGGTTCTCGACCTGATGAGGACCAGTGACTGGTTTTTTATGCACATTTGTAAGTTGTGAATTGACATTGTTTTACCTGCTTCTTCTTCTGCTGAAGACAAAGCATTCATTCCCCAGTACTACACACTGTCACAAGTATCAGAAAGAGCAGAAAATAAAGGAGAAGCGGTGGCTGTTAGCTACATGAACAGGGGTGAAAGAGGTCGGTAGGGTCCGGTACGCCGTACTACTGAAAGATTCAGTGCTGGTACACCGTCCCTGAAAGAGGGGAAAGCAGCTGTAGGCCAAACCCCACTAAACAACTCGCCACTATCACATTTCACCAAGAAAACATATTCGCTGATGTTACAGTCAGTTCAACTAAATCCTCATATAACAGGTCGTATCATCATATATAAAGTTCTCCTCATTTTTCATGCTGTTTCCGAGTAAAGTCAAACATGTGTTCATTTCTGCTCATTACAAGAATGCAGTCTTTTCAAAATAAACTTCCGTCTTCACAGGAAACAACTTAGTTAAGTTTAGACAACAAAAGTACCAAGTTAGGTTTGGACAACAACACTACTTAGTTAGGTTGAGACAACTAAACTACTCAGTTAGGTTTAGACAACTAAACTAGTTGGTTAGGTTTAGACAACTAAACTACTCAGTTAGGTTTAGACAACTAAACTAGTTGGTTAGGTTTAGACAACTAATCTACTTAGTTAGGTTGAGACAACTAAACTACTCAGTTAGGTTGAGACAACTAAACTACTTAGTTAGGTTGAGACAACTAAACTGCTTAGTTAGGTTGAGACAACTAATCTACTTAGTTAGGTTGAGACAACTAAACTACTCAGTTAGGTTGAGACAACTAAACTACTTAGTTAGGTTGAGACAACTACACTGCTTTGTTAGGTTGAGAAAAACAGGGTTTGCGTTAAAATAACAATAGAAGTGACGTTACGGAATAACCAAAGTGCTGTGACAAATAAATCAACGTTGAATTCTGGTTTCGCATGAGGAATGAACAGCGTTCTGTTTATTGGACTCATCCTCCCTCCTTCCCTGCGTGGTTTTTGCGGTCTTTACACTTCCTCGTTCATGATTATGTGGATAACACAAAATAATTCGGTGGGTCATCTGTGAATTATGTCGCATTCTTTTACATAGGTAGAGCTATGAATGCATGAGACCAGCCTCTTAGGTTTGTTACGTCAGCCAGAGAGGTTTCTTTGTTTGTACACTCATTTTGTTTCACTTTCATACACATTGTGAGCCATTTGTGCTGCGTTCGTGTGGTCTCGTATAGTTGGAAAAATGAGTTCTCAATTGGGATGTCATTTTCACATCTGAAGCAAATCATTGCAACACTATTTGGTGGGATTTGTTCAGGGGTTTATGTCTAGTATAAATCTCACACAGAATTTAAAACACTCAATTAAGACTGCAGAAAGTTAATGTATAATGCATTTGGTAGCAAACAGTAATATAGGAAATGGCCCAGGTATTTACAGCTGAAATAGCTCAGACTTTTATACTGCTGATGATTAAATATTCACACACAGTTATTGCAATTCATGTCAAAAGGTTTCACCCTTTTCATTTTGCGTTATGACTCCAGCCACAACTGTAACCATCCTTTTTAATGTCAGCTGTTTATGTGACGAAAACCAAGGATAAACATCTATCGACCTGATTATTAACCTGAGAAAAGACATTCCTCTGAACCCTGGTGTCATAATAGTGAGACATTTAGCATACCTGTATGTCATACCCCTTTCAGTCTCGCCGTGTTTCCTGTCACTGTGAACAGTCCAATTAAGTCCAAAATGTTAAAGGATAATATCTAATGCAGCATTGCTTTTCATGTTGCCCAACATTCAAAGTAGCGGTAGTCAAGTTGCGTTGCTTGAACTCATCCTTATGAAGTAAATGTTTATTGGATAATGTAACGCTGATAGAATATGGACCTCATCTGAGTTGACATGTGTTCCCTATAAGTCTGACTTCCACTCAGCTCTGTTTGACATCAGGTAGGCTCCTGTTCAACCATAAAGGAAGCGCCACTGCCCGACCAAAACAGGAAGAAGATATTACTTCTGCTTTATCTGGTTGTCGGTATCGACCCCCCGTTACCAACGATCACTGAAAGTTACTTACAGTTGCTCCCCTGACTAGAGGAGATGATGAATGAGGGAACGAATAGAGTAAAGATCCTGTCGTAACCCATCATGTCTTGTCTTACTCGTAACCCATCATGTCTTGTCTTACTCGTAACCCATCATGTCTTGTTTTACTCGTAACCCATCATGTCTTGTTTTACTCGTAACCCATCATGTCTTGGTTTACTCGTAACCCATCATGTCGTTGTCTTACTCGTAACCCTCAGTTTCAGCTTTACAACAAGACTCTGTCTGAACTAGACGTCACACTGATGTTGTTGTTTACACTTTAAACAATATTATGTTAAAATAAATCTACACCAGGGCTCAGGTGAAGCCGCAGCTAACTCACTGTATTACACTTATATTAACATTGATATGAATCATTGAAAACTCTACTAGATCATGTCTGGTGACATGAAGAAATGGCATATTGTTAGATTAGCTGAACTCATTCTGAAAATATTAAACATAGATCTGCTACTTTGTCATGAACATGAAAACGCTAAACTGAATATAAATATGACTTTACTCACCAAAGCGTTCAGCTTTTAACTAATCTGCCTTTTAAACAACAAAGGCTTTTGAGACGATGTCATACATTATACAACTTTATGTGCAGCCGGTCACTCGATTGATGGTTATCAATAATAAACAAACATTTACCCAACGTTGTGTTTTGGTTTTGTCTGGGTCAAAAGAGATTAGTACTGTGTGTGTGTGGGGGTTTGTTGTGTGTGTGTGTGTGTGTGTTTGAGCTCATGTGTGTCGAAACTGAAACTCGACTGTGTGTGTGTGTTTGTGATGTGTGTTGTGTTTACAGACAAACAAGAAACATCGACATGCAACACTCACCTTATCGGCTTTGTGACTAACACAGACACACACACACACACACACACACACACACACACACAGGATGTGTTGCATTGTGTCTTTGATGTGTCGGAGTGCGAGTACTTCACTGCCCGCCTGGAAAAACGCAACGAATCAGAGGATTAGGGAGGCCTGGGAGAAACTGCAGGGTGTGTGTGTGTGTGTGTGAGTGTGTGTTAGTTGTGTGTGTGCATGTGAAGTCTTGGGGGGGGTCACGCTATGTTTAGTGCCCTGATTGCTGATCCCCTTCCTCTCCATCAAAGAGATGAGGAGGAGGAGGAGGAGTGACGCCGCCGCAGCCTGAAGTGTGGCAGGAAGTCCAGCAGGGAGCTGGAGGTCGATATGACATCGTGATGAGGGGGGAGGGGGGGTTGTTGTTGTTGACACGGTGCCAACAACAACAAAAATCTTTTTTTCCACACGAATCTTCAGGATTCTGCCGCGCTTTGTCAACTTCTTCCAGTCCAGTCCGGGGCAGCGTCCGCCGGCCTGGAGGTGCGTGACGAGTTAATCCTTCAGCGACACGCGGCACGGTTTCACATGAGAGCAGCCGAGCTCTCAAAACGAGTGCAAATACACAGAAAAGAGGCTTCAACAGGCAGATGGCTCTGATTGGAAATCTAGTTTGAAATGAAAATACATCTTACTGTGCAGCGATGCAGAGCGTCTCTATCTCTGTCTGTCTCCTGTAATCCCTGTGTGCAACGCGCTGTCAATTCATTAATAACGTTGGAGTTTCAAGTTTTCTTCTTTATGTAAGAAGTTGTTCTGCGTTCCAGTGCAAAGACAAGTCTGCGCTATGGCCAACTCAGTGCAATGCACCCAACAAATGTACAATTAAAAAGTAAAACAAGTATATTTAAATGATTGTGTGATCACAATAAATGAATGGCAAAATTAAAATAAATATCAAAAATAATTTTTACCTTTGAAAAATTTAATGAAATACAATCATATAAATAATGAAAGAAATACAAATAAGATTACTTGCAGAGAAAAAAAACAATGAATAAAACTGTTTAATAAATCCACAATCCACAAAGGTAATATACATTAGTGACCGCTCTGTACCGCCGCTCTGACCATGCCGCTGCGTGGGAATACTCTTCCTCATATGACATCTGTGTGGTCCACAGCAGAGGTCACAGGTCACCAGGAGTATTTAAATGAACCCTCTGAGGACCATGAATATTCACACAAACGTCCACGGCCAGTGTCGTTCATGAGGCTGAAGCTAGCTCTGGTTCATGAGGCTGAAGCTAGCTCTGGTTCATGAGGCTGAAGCTAGCTCTGGTTCATGAGGCTGAAGCTAGCTCTGGTTCATGAGGCTGAAGCTAGCTCTGGTTCATGAGGCTGAAGCTAGCTCTGGTTCATGAGGCTGAAGCTAGCTCTGGTTCATGAGGCTGAAGCTAGCTCTGGTTCATGAGGCTGAAGCTAGCTCAGGTTCATGTGGCTGAAGCTAGCTCTGGTTCATGAGGCTGAAGCTAGCTCTGGTTCATGAGGCTGAAGCTAGCTCTGGTTCATGAGGCTGAAGCTAGCTCTGGTTCATGAGGCTGAAGCTAGCTCTGGTTCATGAGGCTGAAGCTAGCTCTGGTTCATGAGGCTGAAGCTAGCTCTGGTTCATGAGGCTGAAGCTAGCTCAGGTTCATGTGGCTGAAGCTAGCTCTGGTTCATGAGGCTGAAGCTAGCTCTGGTTCATGAGGCTAAAGCTAGCTCTGGTTCATGAGGCTGAAGCTAGCTCTGGTTCATGAGGCTGAAGCTAGCTCTGGTTCATGAGGCTGAAGCTAGCTCTGGTTCATGAGGCTGAAGCTAGCTCTGGTTCATGAGGCTGAAGCTAGTTCTGGTTCATGAGGCTGAAGCTAGCTCTGGTTCATGAGGCTGAAGCTAGCTCTGGTGCATGAGGCTGAAGCTAGCTCTGGTTCATGAGGCTGAAGCTAGCTCTGGTTCATGAGGCTGAAGCTAGCTCTGGTTCATGAGGCTGAAGCTAGCTCTGGTTCATGAGGCTGAAGCTAGCTCTGGTTCATGAGGCTGAAGCTAGCTCTGGTTCATGAGGCTGAAGCTAGCTCTGTTAGCTACGGGGCATGTTTAGCCTCACATGATCCTGCTCTGCCTGATGACGATGTTAAGCTTATATTATTGTAGCCGGGAGGGATTTTAATTAAATCAAGGGCTCTTCAAGCTATTGTTCAGGATAAACAAAGAATTTATATTTAATAAAAGAAACCGTTTACCGTTCGCCGTCCATCTCATCTCCACTGTAGATTACAGGACTGCAGTGAAGCTGCAGAAAGTGACACACTGCCAGCGGCATACAGATTAGTGTGTGTATGTGTGTGTGTGTGACTGTGTGTGTGTGTGTGTATGTGTGTGTGACTGTGTGTGTGTGTGACTGTGTGTGTGTGTGACTGTGTGTGTGTGTGTGTGACTGTGTGTGTGACTGTGTGTGTGTGTGTGTGTGACTGTGTGTGTGTGTGTGTGTGACTGTGTGTGAGTGTGTGTGTGACTGTGTGTGTGTGTGTGTGTGTGTGACTGTGTGTGTGTGTGACTGTGTGTGTGTGTGACTGTGTGTGTGTGTGTGACTGTGTGTGTGTGTGACTGTGTGACTGTGTGTGTGTGTGTGTGTGTGTGTGTGTGTGTGTGACTGTGTGTGTGTGTGTGGATTGTTGTCTTGAAGCGACTCTGGAGGCAGTTAAGTCCCCAGAGGAGAGTTTCTTCCGCTCTGCGTGCTCACGGTTCTTCTTCTCTCTTTTGTTTCTCAGACTAACGATGAGCGCTCGTTGGCTTTGCTCAAAGGTTCTGTGGCTCGACACGCTCTGAACGACGGGGAGTTAAAATGTGTAAACTAGCCACTGATGAATGTACAATGTAGAAAAAAAACATGAACAAAAATCATTGCTCAAATGAAACTGATAAAACAGGCAAAATTTAGATTTAAACTCGTAGCATTTTTACCAAAGAGTGAAAGGACGAGAGGATGAGTCTGAGCAGACGTTGAATACCAGCGTCACAGGTTTGGAGGCGGTGCTGCTCTGTGTCGTCCTTGTTGGCTGTGAATCCCAAACTCCGCACTCACTCATGACTTTTGATAGCTGTAACAACTTCATAAGGGACAATGTTTCATGTTGCTGTGCAGCTTGTGTGCATGAACATCGTGACTGTAGCTTTAAATCAATCCGACTGCTCGTAGAAATATTGGCCAATCAGAGTGATGCTGAAGAAAAGGAAATCAAAGCACTCAGAGCTCATTTCACTTTTCCTCTTCACAGTGAGCGGTAACTGACACTTGGCGTGATCATGATTAACATGTGTTTCATATTTCACACAGCTTCTGATGGAGAGAACGGGGTGTTGGTAGATGATGTGTGTGTGTGTGTGTGTGTGTGTGTGTGTGTGTGCTATGTATCCCAGAGATCAATGCAGCGTTTGATCTGCATGTATCTGAGTGAAGTGAGCTTCCACAGAGCTTCCAGAAGGACCAGCCCAGGGGGAGGCTCGGTGTAACGGGCAACATCTCGCTCCGCTACTCCACCAAGCCCTCCAACACACACACACACACACACACACACACACACGCACACGCACACACACACACACACACAGACACACACACACACACACACACTCACACAACCACACACTTTCATCTGCTCTGCTGTTTCATCTCGCTCACACACACACACACACACACACCAGCGAGCTGCAGCAGCATCACGTCCATCATGTTCCTGCAGGAACAAAGACTCTGAGCTGAGATGTAAAAGCATCTGAAGCTGATTCTCACTCAGTCTGAACTTCTTCTCTCAGTTAATTGCAGTGTGTTAGTGCAGAAGTGCATTTCATGAATGTTTAGCTTTCTGGTTGAAGGGTCTCCTCGTTATTAGCCAGGTTACATATTGGATTGTCGTTCATTTGCAACAAAGCGCAGCTGTAGCGCTTGGCTAGCTGTCGATGCTATGCTAAGCTTCTGAGCGCAGATGTTTTGCTTCATGCAGATTAGTGCTCGTTCATCAGATGTCAAAAAGAAGCACAATCCTGAGACATTGTGTCCTTTGGCTGTTTCCATGTTGGAATATTCAGGTTTTATGTGAGCGAGTATTTCTCCTTTTCCTTGAATCTTCTTTTTCAAGTGCGGAAGGTGTCAAAGGCAGCCAGTGTGTGAGCCGCTCCTGGTGCTGCGCTCTTGATGTTTAATGCAGAACACGTGTCACGTCTTCGTGCCTTATCGCTTTACAACACCGTCAGCTTCTCTTCTTAATGCGTCCACACGTCTCATGGCCACTGCTGTCCCACACCGCTGGAAGAGATTCACTTCAGCTCCCACAGAACATGCAAAGGGGTCAAAGGTCACGCTGAGCTACCGGCATTCAGTGGCTCTGTGGAGGCATCCTCTGTGGGAGGACCGAGCATCTGGCCAGCAGCCACTGACGGGTCAACACGGCTGAACAGAAACTGCTTGTACTGTAAATGTTCAAGGTTGTTTTTTTTACTTGTCTGAATAAAACAATCATTACACAATCGCAAGCACACACGAAAATGAACTGCACATGTACAGTACGAGTCCTGAAACACGTGTCTGAAGCAGCAGCAACTCCTGCTGGATGCCCGATATAGACTCAGAACTAAGAGCAAGCTCTCCACCTACAGCACACACACACACACACACACACACACCTACACACACACACACACACACACACACACACACACCTTCACACAACCACTGCACACTGGAGCAACATGAATTCCAATTAAACCCACAGATACTCGGATTCATTCACACACACACACTCAGAACTTGTGTGCGTTTGCTCACACACTGCAACATGCACTCCTGCTGCATATTCAGACAAGTTATAAAACACACACACACACACACACACGTGCACGCTCATCTCGCAGTCTCCCGGCGCCGCTTGCAGCTTGTCAATGCGGAGTCGGCGTCCCGCGATACGGACAGGTCCAGATGGCGTTGTCACGGCTGTCACCGAACCGCATCTCCCAGAATACACCTGTGACAGCTGAAACATGTGCGCCCAGTCAGAGCGGCGGCGCTACAGAGACTAATTATCAGCAGCAGTCCAGCCGGCGCCGCGTCCACGGGGCCCGGGCCTCCTCGTCACCTCACAAGGTTGCCGAGACGAGCGAGGAATCAGCGGCGTCGTTAGTGTTCGCCCACTCGCGGAGAGAGATGGACCGTATCCATGGAGACACACCAAGCTCAGTCTCACGGTCGCGTCTCCAGGCCGGACGGCCTGTTGTTACACCGGAGACAGATGTGCTTTGTCTGCTCGTTCACTGGAAACTGTTTTGAGTCACTTGTACTCGCTTCCGAGACTTTGTACCGACTTGTTGTTCCATAACGTTCACGTGACAGTCGGAGTCAAAGGTTCCTTCACATATTGAGATCTACACATGAAGAACAGCTGCTGTTAGAGATGGAGGGTTGAAGTGTGCAACGCTATCAGCAGCCTCAGATACCTGACGGAGAGGAGGACACGTCAACGAACCAACTCTGCTTCAAACACAGCAGCTACTTATCTCACACGCTTCACAGGCTCAACATCTGAACCCAGAAACATTTCATATTTATATAAAAAACTTTATATTGGAGTTAAAATCACGACCACAGAGAGAAGAATGTGGCCGCAGCAAAAAACACCCTGAAAGTGTTTTTGTCTAAAAGAGATTTGATCTGAAGTCACAAAGAAGAAATCCCCAAATGGACGAAGGATGACTCAGCATGGCATGAAGCTCAAAGAGAAGCTCTTTGTGTGCAGCTGTTGCTTCATTCCTCGCTCCGAGGCAACACGGCTGCACCACTGATTACATGAAAGAACAACCAGAGCCCGACATTGGAATCATCACAGAGGTGTCGCCTACGAGGCAGATGCCCCAAAAAAGTGTGCGTTGTACCGTTGCATGGTCATAAAGGATTCTTTTGTGTCTGGACCAGAGGAACATATTCAGCCTGAACAGCCGGAGTGAAGAGTCTTTGGAGACTTTAATAAAAAAGCTTTCACTGAAAGACGTTTTGTTGAACATCGTGTGAGATGTGGAGGTGTGATGTCGGATGGTTTCAGCCGCAGTGGTTCTGAAAATCCTCCAGAGAAAACTCAGGAAGCTGCCTCACAACAATGCATCAGCTCCATTATTGGTGACATTTTGGTTTTAGGAGAAAAAAAAAAAGTCCTGGAAGGAAACTAAATGAGTTTCAGGTGAAAGTGTTGTTTGCAGAGTCAACCCAAATGTGATGCATGCTGGGAAAGATTCAAATAACATTTGTTGTATCACAGCTTATATACGTTTTATATATAGTTATATTGTGTGTACAAAAAATATAGTTTGTTGTATTTATGAAATAATAGAACAAGAATAAAGACAATTATTGACATTTTATTGCTATTTTAACTTTCATGAAGAGGAGAAAAAAAATACACTGGCATGTGTAGGCCGACAATCAGGTCACAGAACTAAACACGGAACTAAACACGGAACGAAACACGGAACTAAACACGGAACGAAACGCGGAACTAGACGCGGAACTAAACACGGAACTAAACACGGAACGAAACACGGAACTAAACACGGAACGAAACGCGGAACTAGACGCGGAACTAAACACGGAACTAAACACGGAACTACACACGGAACTACACACGGTACTAGACACGGAACTAGAGACGGAACTAAACACGGAACTAAACACGGAACTAGACAAGGAACTAGACAAGGAACTAGACACGGAACTAAACACGGAACTAAACACGGAACTAAACACGGAACGAAACACGGAACTAGACACGGAACTAGAGACGGAACTAAACACGGAACTAAACACGGAACTAAACACGGAACTAAACACGGAACGAAACACGGAACTAGACACGGAACTAGACACGGAACTAGACACGGAACGAAACACGGAACGAAACACGGAACTAGACACGGAACTAGACACGGAACTAGACACGGAACTAGACACGGAACTAGACACGGAACTAAACACGGAACTACACACGGAACTAGACACGGAACTAGACACGGAACTAGACACGGAACTAGACACGGAACTAGACACGGAACTAGACACGGAACTAGACACGGAACTAGACACGGAACTAAACACGGAACTAAACACAGAACTAAACACAGAACTAAACACCATGCAGGCCTCGAGTCCTGGGTTGTGGTTGAGTCCTAGTTGTGGGAAATAACTTGGAGATAAATATAACATACAGCTGCAGAAGTGAATCAAACAGAACAAGTCAAGTCTATTTGGGTCCCCATGTTTGTGGAAAAAATATGAAATAAAAAGTAGCTGACTTTGAAATGAATATAACATATAGCTGCAGCCTAATATCTTGAAATGAGTGAAGATGAAAAAGAGGCAGTTTGTATTTAAGTAAGACTGAAGTCCATTTCAGTGCGATGTCATCGTCTTTCCTCAGACACGTGCAGCCATCAACCGTCGCCTGGACATAAAAACACAACGACATCAGTTCAGGATCTCAAATAAATATCTTTCTCAAAGATAACAGCCGTTAAATGATAGCGTTCTCACCTGTTTAATGTGACTTTTGTTTCTGAACATCGCTGCAGAGTTTCTCTATGTCAGGGCTGTAAGATGTGACTGAGCTTCAAACAGGACTGCAGGCTGTCATCTGTGAGGCGGGAGCGATATTTAGCGCATCTGCAGTTTGATCTTTTCCAGCAAATGCTGTGCGTTTGGTCTGAAAGTGTCTTTCAACATTCCATTTTTTGTTGTTTGCAAATTTCTCGCCACATATTAAGCATACAGGTAGGCCAGCGTTGTTGGCAGTGAACGCGAATAAATACGTCCACGCTGAATTAAATTCTCTATTTTCTTCCAGGAGTTTTTTTGGATTGATCCATTGATAACCTCACCGAGTCTGCAATCACGACGAGCCACCTGCAGGGGAAGCTTGACGGCGACGTAATAGGATGTGACGCACATTTTAGTTGACTAAATATTAAAACGCTTTTTTATTTTCCGTGACACAGCATCACCTCAAACTCCAAGATATGAGGTGTTCCCTTTGAAAGACTGTCCACTGACAAAAAACATTCAAATCATTTTTAATGTTTTTTAATTTTTTTGCACAAAGACTCAGGGACCGAGGGGCTCGCGAGCCGCGGGTTGCCGACCCGTGAGTTAGTGGAAGCACAGAATGCAGAGAAGGAATGGATGAACGTCCTCACACGGTGCTTGTGTGACTGAAAGTGATGACGTTGAGTGAAGAGAAGCGATAACATCGGTCAGCAGCAGAATGTGTGACGCGTTGCTGCAGCGCTGGAGAAGCGTTCATTGATGTTTCTGTCTGAGTCGAGGTTGGGCGGAGTTTTGCTCCTCGTGTCTTTGTGTGCAGGAGGAGCTGATCGTCACGCTGGGCTGGATGTGTTTTTTTAGTTCCTCCGTCTCCCGTTAGCACGCCGCTCGCTCATTGGTCGGCGGCGGCTCGGGGACGAGAGGCAGATCCATCACGACGCCGCGCTGCGTATGCTAATCCTTATAACAGATGCAGAGCAGTTGCTTCAGGGCTGATGTTTTGGGAAACTGTTCTTGAACTAATTACTCATTTGCATACTTTGTCTTCAGCGTTTAGCTGCAGATTCTGTCTCTCTCTCTCTGGAGTCACATTATAAGTGGTGGAAAAGGAGGAAGGTGGAGGAGCTGAGTGGAGTCTGCTTCCAGGCCTCAGCTCACACCAGCCACACCGTGAAACACTCACGCTGCTCTCATTTCTCCATAGTGTGGATCTAATTTAGCTTCAGTGAGCAAACATACTGTAACGCAACATGCATATACTATACACACCATTTAATAACTACATCGTCCGTTAAAAGTCAACCTCTGAACTGTGTTTTTTCTGTATTCTAGTCTTGTACCTTCAGCGTACGTGTCAGAGACACTGACGTGATGTGAAGAAGGAGAAGTCCTCTCCGGCTTTCTTCAGACTCCAGAGTCAAATATGCTTTTTCCAGATTGGTTTCATAAACTCTGCTTCCACATCCTGCTGCCGCTCTCCTCGCTGTCCCAGCAGTCTCACCCAGGATGCAACCTCCGGTTCAACCCTTCAACCGTGATGCATTCTCTCCAGTGTCCACCAGGGGGCGACTCCTCTGGTTCTATAGAAGTCTATAGAAAATGACTCTACTTCTCTCTTGATTTATTACCTCAGTAAACATTGTAAACATGAGTTTATGTCTCAATCTCTAGTTTCAAGTCTTCTTCAATACAGCATGATGTTCATTTAGTACATTATGGTCCATTTAGAGTCACACAGACCATAAAGCAGGGGATGCTTTAGGGCGGGGCTACACGCTGATTGACAGGTCTCTACGTCGCTCCTCCTCAGTCTGAATATGGTCACTTCCTGTTCACTGGGTGAAAAAAAAGCCAAGGTGGCGACGGCAAAAGTGTGAGTGGACCTTCACCCAGGAGGCCGCTGGTCATGTCCTGAGGAGACTTGTCGAAAACGTTTTTAAAGAAAACTTTGACAATGTGTGACGTCATTTTTTTTTCATTGCCTTACCTTCGGAGGAAGTTATTTTATTTTGAAAAGACATCATGCATGAACATATTGACAGGCTGTCCCTGACGCTGGTGCTTAGGGGAACGTAGAGTCATAGTTTGAGGAGTCGGGCCGCTGACTAAGCTGCTGTGTTTGACGCATTAAGGTGAGAAGCCTTCAACAGTGACACACATCTTACCAGACATGAGCGGAGACGAGTGCTTTGTTTGTTGCTTTTGATACGTTGTGGTCTAAGACTGAGGAAATTGAATAAGTTTGTGTTCATGAAGAGATCGAGCTTGTTATTGAACTGCACTCCTGTTTCATGCTGACTCTTATGTTTCAGCAGCAGTCTAGTTTATGATATTGCTAAATAAGTATTAGGAAAATCAAATATGGCAAAATGTGTGGCTCAATTTATGGAATTTCATGTCTGACTTTACATTCTAAGAGCTCTTTAGAAGTGTATCTACATCATCCAGCATGCTCTTGTGCTGCTCGCATGTAATCCTACCAAACCACATTCTGTACTGACCCCTGACCTTTCATCTGCACACCATACTACATATACACATATACATATACATATATATATATACATATATATATATATATATATATATATATGTATATGTTTATGTCATCACTGTCTTTGTTCTGCACTGAAGTCCATGGTGGGATTCTGTTTTTAAAGGAATGAAATGACTCTTCAGCGTGAAGAGGTGGTTGTGATGGAGGCTTTCTGTTTAACGGTGTAACTGTCGGCGTTTGATGAACAGATGCCGCTGCTTTTCATTCCGAGTCGCCTCTTGTGCATAACTCTCTGGTGCCACACGGAGTGACGGAGAACAGTGAACATAACAACAGTGAACATAACAACAGTGAACATAACAGCGAACAGCCCCACCTGTGCACATCTGTAACCTGAAGTCCAGGCGCACGCCTCCTGATGATTTGTCTCACACATCATTACAGAGGAGGACGTCACGTCCACGCGTCCCGGGGCTCACCGCAGTTCTGCTTTAATCTCCGGAGCAGTTGGCTGAGTTATTGTTTGTGTAGCACATATAAAGTGTGCGTTGATGGCGAGCCGAGGGGAAGCGCAGCAAACAGAACCGCCGAGCTCGGCAGAAAGGAAGCGGCCGTCTGACCGCGTCCCTCCTCGCTCCCCCGTCATTAACCTCTCTGCATTAACAGCATCAACTCGTCCCTCAGCCTCCATCCGCCATGTCCAGTCAAGAGAGTGACGCTACGTTACCGTTAATTAGGCTTTCTGCAACGCCGTTAACGACTCCGCGGCACGCTGAGCAGCTAACGAGGACGAGAGGCTGAAGCTCTGAGGAGAAACAGTCAGTAAGAGGAGAAGCAGTCAGTAAGAGGAGAAACAGTCAGTTAGAGGAGAAACAGTCTGTTAGAGGAGAAACAGTCAGTAAGAGGAGAAACAGTCAGTAAGAGGAGAAGCAGTCAGTAAGAGGAGAAGCAGTCAGTAAGAGGAGAAACAGTCAGTAAGAGGAGAAACAGTCTGTAAGAGGAGAAACAGTCAGTAAGAGGAGAAACAGTCAGTAAGAGGAGAAACAGTCAGTTAGAGGAGAAACAGTCTGTTAGAGGAGAAACAGTCAGTAAGAGGAGAAACAGTCTGTTAGAGGAGAAACAGTCAGTAAGAGGAGAAACAGTCAGTAAGAGGAGAAGCAGTCAGTAAGAGGAGAAGCAGTCAGTAAGAGGAGAAACAGTCAGTAAGAGGAGAAACAGTCGGTAAGAGGAGAAACAGTCAGTAAGAGGAGAAACAGTCAGTAAGAGGAGAAACAGTCAGTTAGAGGAGAAACAGTCTGTTAGAGGAGAAACAGTCAGTAAGAGGAGAAACAGTCAGTAAGAGGAGAAGCAGTCAGTAAGAGGAGAAGCAGTCAGTAAGAGGAGAAACAGTCCGTAAGAGGAGAAACAGTCTGTAAGAGGAGAAACAGTCAGTAAGAGGAGAAACAGTCTGTAAGAGAAGAAGCAGTCAGTAAGAGGAGAAACAGTCTGTAAGAGGAGAAACAGTCTGTTAGAGGAGAAACAGTCAGTAAGAGGAGAAACAGTCTGTTAGAGGAGAAACAGTCTGTTAGAGGAGAAACAGTATGTAAGAGGAGAACAGTCAGTAAGAGGAGAAACAGTCAGTAAGAGGAGAAGCAGGCAGTAAGAGGAGAAGCAGTCAGTAAGAGGAGAAGCAGTCTGTTAGAGGAGAAACAGTCTGTAAGAGGAGAAGCAGTCAGTAAGAGGAGAAGCAGTCTGTTAGAGGAGAAGCAGTCAGTAAGAGGAGAAACTGTCAGTAAGAGGAGAAGCTGTCAGTAAGAGGAGAAACAGTCAGTAAGAGGAGAAGCAGTCTGTAAGAGGAGAATCAGTCAGTAAGAGGAGAATCAGTCAGTAAGAGGAGAAGCAGTCTGTAAGAGGAGAATCAGTCAGTAAGAGGAGAAACAGTCAGTAAGAGGAGAAACAGTCAGTAAGAGGAGAAGCAGTCTGTAAGAGGAGAAACAGTCTGTAAGAGGAGAAACAGTCAGTAAGAGGAGAAACAGTCAGTAAGAGGAGAAACTGTCAGTAAGAGGAGAAACAGTCAGTAAGAGGAGAAGCAGTCTGTAAGAGGAGAATCAGTCAGTAAGAGGAGAATCAGTCAGTAAGAGGAGAAACAGTCTGTAAGAGGAGAAACAGTCAGTAAGAGGAGAAGCAGTCAGTAAGAGGAGAAGCAGTCAGTAAGAGGAGAAACAGTCAGTAAGAGGAGAAACCGTCTGTAAGAGGAGAAGCAGTCTGTAAGAGGAGAAACAGTCAGTAAGAGGAGAAACAGTCTGTAAGAGGAGAAACAGTCAGTAAGAGGAGAAGCAGTCTGTAAGAGGAGAATCAGTCAGTAAGAGGAGAAGCAGTCTGTAAGAGGAGAAACAGTCAGTAAGAGGAGAAGCAGTCAGTAAGAGGAGAAGCAGTCTGTTAGAGGAGAAACAGTCTGTTAGAGGAGAAACAGTCAGTAACAGGAGAAGCAGTCTGTAAGAGGAGAAGCAGTCAGTAAGAGGAGAAGCAGTCTGTTAGAGGAGAAGCAGTCAGTAAGAGGAGAAGCAGTCAGTAAGAGGAGAAACTGTCAGTAAGAGGAGAAACTGTCAGTAAGAGGAGAAGCTGTCAGTAAGAGGAGAAACAGTCAGTAAGAGGAGAAGCAGTCTGTAAGAGGAGAATCAGTCAGTAAGAGGAGAAGCAGTCTGTAAGAGGAGAATCAGTCAGTAAGAGGAGAAACAGTCAGTAAGAGGAGAAACAGTCAGTAAGAGGAGAAGCAGTCTGTAAGAGGAGAAACAGTCTGTAAGAGGAGAAACAGTCAGTCAGAGGAGAAACAGTCTGTAAGAGGAGAAACAGTCTGTAAGAGGAGAAACAGTCTGTAAGAGGAGAAGCAGTCAGTAAGAGGAGAAACAGTCAGTAACAGGAGAAGCAGTCTGTTAGAGGAGAAACAGTCAGTAAGAGGAGAAACAGTCAGTAACAGGAGAAGCAGTCTGTGACAGGAGAAACAGTCTGTAAGAGGAGAAACAGTCTGTAAGAAGAGAAGCAGTCAGTAAGAGGAGAAGCAGTCAGTAAGAGGAGAAACAGTCAGTAAGAGGAGAAACAGTCAGTAACAGGAGAAGCAGTCTGTTAGAGGAGAAACAGTCAGTAAGAGGAGAAACAGTCAGTAACAGGAGAAGCAGTCTGTAAGAGGAGAAACAGTCTGTAAGAGGAGAAACAGTCTGTAAGAGGAGAAACAGTATGTAAGAGGAGAAACAGTCAGTAAGAGGAGAAACAGTCAGTAAGAGGAGAAACAGTCAGTAATAGGAGAAGCAGTCTGTAAGAGGAGAAGCAGTCTGTAAGAGGAGAAACAGTCAGTAAGAGGAGAAACAGTCAGTAAGAGGAGAAACAGTCAGTAAGAGGAGAAACCGTCTGTAAGAGGAGAAGCAGTCTGTAAGAGGAGAAACAGTCAGTAAGAGGAGAAACAGTCTGTAAGAGGAGAAACAGTCAGTAAGAGGAGAAACAGTCTGTAGGAGGAGAAACAGTCTGTTGGAGGAGAAACAGTCTGTTGGAGGAGAAACAGTCAGTAAGAGGAGAAACAGTCTGTTAGAGGAGAAACAGTCAGTAAGAGGAGAAGCAGTCTGTTAGAGGAGAAGCAGTCAGTAAGAGGAGAAACAGTCTGTTAGAGGAGAAACAGTCAGTAAGAGGAGAAACAGTCAGTAAGAGGAGAAACAGTCTGTTAGAGGAGAAACAGTCAGTAAGAGGAGAAACAGTCAGTAAGAGGAGAAACAGTCTGTTAGAGGAGAAGCAGTCAGTAAGAGGAGAAGCAGTCTGTTAGAGGAGAAGCAGTCAGTAAGAGGAGAAACAGTCAGTAAGAGGAGAATCAGTCTGTTAGAGGAGAAACAGTCTGTTAGAGGAGAAGCAGTCTGATGAACACTAGATCAAAGCGCTGTGACGCGATGGCTCCGCTCCCGTTAGCATTACACGCCTGCCCATCTTTCACTGGGAGTAAATGTGATTGAATGTGTTTTCCTTCTCTCAGAGGCCATTAGCAGACCGATAGTGATCAGTGGGGTTTACATCATCCGCTCTAAAGGGTGTTGGCTGCTGCTGCTTATCTAATGGCCCACAGGAAGAAGAAGCCATTCGCAAATTAGCAAGTCCATCCTCACCAGGGCTATTAGGCCGAGCCTCACGAAGTTACTGAGAAACACAAGATGAAGACCTCGAGGTCTCTGGGACATAATGGTGGGACGGGCTACAGACTGGTTTGTCTGTTTGAAGGTGCTGCATATCTTCCATAGGCAGAACATAATATCTAACCCTTCCTGTCAAACTGAACGACCTGTCTCTGCTTCACCCTTATTTCAGTGGTGAACTGGAGAATAGTCTCTCACTCTGTCACGTCCGGTTTGAACCACAGACTGTATATAAGAGGACGTAGTCGCCGTCACGTCACTCATTGGTTTGTAATAATGGTTGATATTCCTTGAAGGTTTCTCAATGCAGTAATCTAACATAAACCAGTGGTGGGCCGTCAGGGCCTTCGAGGCCTTCTCTGCTGGCCTAAACAGAATCACAAAGTTATAGCTATTTTATAATTTAATACTTTTCTTAACTACATGTACTACACTACATGTATTATAATTTATAAAAATATTTTTCCCATCATCTTATGTTCTCATTGCACAGCTCCTGTCTTCCTCAGTTGCTCTGCTTCCAGTGCAGCTTGTTTTAAGTAGAGCTTTTATCCAATCAGATCTCACCTCTGTGTCTCCAGGTAGAATTAGATGCGGTGGAATACGTGTTTTAGCTCTGCATTTTTTTTAATGCATTGTCCGTTAATGACTCAGCGTCCCATGTGCGTATTCATGTGATGTTACCTGCACTCTGCAGTTAGTGTATTTAAAGGTGTTGCGCTTCAGTTTTACACAAAACAAATAATAACCGTAGCTGTGGTGTCATAATGAGGTGATTAGGAGGTGGTTCAACTGCAGGACAGCAGTGAAGGCCCAGGTATAACATGCACGGTCCGCCACGCACATAACTAGGAGAATCCGTTTGAACAACATGTATATCTGTCGTGTTGCATATGTGGTTCTATGCTTCTACTTTCTTCATCAGAGAAAATCTCGCTTCATCCCCAGTTTGAGGTTTCCATGATGAGCAGATGGTTTAGCTCTTGCCTTCACACACCGACTATCACAGAACCTTTTGTTTGTCTGCTCGGCATGTTTTACTCCTGGTCTGCGTCCACAACACCAATGGACCACATCCCGGTTTAGCCGGAGGACCAGAAGCCAGCGACGGGTCTGTTTAAGTCTCCACCAGAGTTCAACTATTTGTTTCAACTATTGTAGCATGAGGCGGGTTTTCACAAGTGAACCATGTGAAGCCAATCGGACAACTTTTGTCCCTCACCCGTCCACCCACCTTCATGTTCTCACCCGTCCACCCACCTTCATGTTCTCACCCGTCCACCCACCTTCATGTTCTCACCCGTCCACCCACCTTCATGTTCTCACCCGTCCACCCACCTTCATGTTCTCACCCGTCCACACACCTTCATGTTCTCACCCGTCCACACACCTTCATGTTCTCACCCGTCCACACACCTTCATGTTCTCACCCGTCCACCCACCTTCATGTTCTCACCCGTCCACCTACCTTCATGTTCTCACCCGTCCACCCACCTTCATGTTCTCACCCGTCCACACACCTTCATGTTCTCACCCGTCCACACACCTTCATGTTCTCACCCGTCCACACACCTTCATGTTCTCACCCGTCCACCCACCTTCATGTTCTCACCCGTCCACCCACCTTCATGTTCTCACCCGTCCACCCACCTTCATGTTCTCATTCCCACACATGACGATTGGATCTCACTTCACGTAGACGAGGGAAGTGGCCGAGTGGTCTGATGTGATGTCAAATGAAGGTTTGATCAATGAGTTTTTGTCTGAACAAATCCACAGAAATCCACAGGACGTCCTGTGGGTGACAGCAGCCTTCAGGATGAGGACAGTGAGTTTGAGAGAAGTGACGGCGAGAGAGAAGAAATCATCCCAGAGTCAGATTTGCCTCTACATTCCACTTGTTACTCCTGGAATCAATAACTATAATCTGCAGTATGATGCACTTCATACAGTGCGAGAATCATTTTTAAAGTGTATTGCAACCAAGTGGAGGTTCTATAAAAAATGTCTCCATTGTACATTTATGCAAACCACAGATCCAGTGAATGTCGAGGTTTAATAAATACATGCAACATGTTGATGTTAAACATGTGGAACAGGAATCAAATGTAATTTACGACCGTATATAAACAAACAATGGACCATACGTATTGCTCTGTAACAGACAATAACAAACGTTATTGCCCCCCCCCCCCCTTGTTATACTTTATTCTAAGCCACTCTTAGTATCAGTTGCTCGATATATGTTACTCGCTCTGACCGAATACAAGAAAAACGTCAATATTCAACATATTTGTGGTCTTTAGAAGTGTACAAAGCCCAGCAGGCAGGACGGTATTGGTAAAGATCTGAGGTCTGTTTGGTGTAATTACCTTCACTCGGTACAGTCTGTGAAACCTTCCAGTGAAAGTATTGACGAAACGTTGCTGAAAAAGACAAGAAGTTGGCTGTAGCTCCGTTTCCTTTCACACATCAAACTTTCACGCTCTCCCTCCTCTCAAAGACTCCGGAGCCGCTAATAAGAACAAAGATGGACACGAGGTCGTCCCCTCCGGCCTGATCTGATTGGCTGAACCCTTTGGCCCCGGCGGCGGGTCGGGGCGGCCTGAGTGGCATCGTCCTGCTCTCGGGGTCACAGTTTGTCGGGTACATTTCCTGCGCTGCCCTTTGGCTCCTCCTGTCACCAAGTAGTGTTCGACGATGACAAACCAGAGCAATTAGGAAGCGCAGGGTTCCGCTCACAGCCCCCCCCGCTGTATTTCACTCATCGATTTATTTCTGTGTCACGCCAGCAGGGCCACACAGAGCCACTTCGGGGCCCGGAGCAGGATTCAATTTGATGTCCACCTGTATTAAGAAACCCGTCAATCAATCCAGGAGCTGGTGGGAATATGGTACACTCATTTATAAAATGAACTTGCTGAGGCTACGTCTGAGATGAAAGGACTGGAGATGGTTCCTTTCTCATTGTGTGCTTGTTATTGATTTGTTTCTCAGCGTTTTGTTTCACTGCGTCGTGCCTCTGAGTCACAAGCTCTCTCTGCATTGAAGAGACTTTGAAGACGACACGTATTGGCATATGGTTAGGGATGGTTTCATTTAATTTGTGTGGTATCCTACAGGTCCCCTGATTACCACTGTTGGGGAGTTAATTGGTGTCGCTCAGCCCTCTGAGGAGAACAGAAGGCGAGCTGAAGGCTGGCACACACACACACACACACACACACACCTCCAGCTCTTTTTGTTTTATTGAGCAGAGCAAAGCATTGTCTCTTCATCCATCAAACGTGTCAGATCACACAAATTAAATCCAAGCGCTCCTTCTTTTCTTTTCATCGGGAACTCCAACTACCTGACGCTGATGCAGGGAAAAGTAGGCCAGCTCCGCTCGCCAACGGAACGCTGCCCACGATGCTGTTTACTGCTCTTTCTTCTCTTCTTCTTCTCCTTTTTGACTCGGCTCCCTCGTTCGGTGGTTTAATTTGAAACCGACTTGTCTTGGTTCGCAGTCAAACTGGCAGAAGAAAGCGTGCACAGATGTGGGTATTCAGCGGCCCGGCGATCAAAGGTAAAGGACGGCAGGACCCATCGTCACCGCGGTCGTCCAGGTCTGAAGTCACCGCCAACCCATTGGAGAAAGAGCACGATCAGCAGATCTGTGACTTCGCTAATCACAAGCTGATAGCAGCCAAGAGAAGCATCCGCAAACCAAACAGTCATGTGACTGCTGAGGAAGCACAGAACCATGAAAGATCCAATCAGGAAACTACTTGTGCTCTCAAAAGTCCAAATATTAGCAGAGGATGTTCAAGGCAGTGTGTGAGCAGACAGCTCAGTGACATGATTGGTCCTTAATGTGACCAAGTTATATTGTGTGAATTAGTGAATTAATGACAACATGAGCAACCACTTTTCTGACCTGAGATTATTTTCTTGTGCTGCGGGTCCGGCCAGAGGAAACTAATACCTCATTAAAGCATCTCTCCAGCTTTATCTCTTCTTCTGCAGGTTTGAGCGGAACTAATCGATATTCATTCACCACCAAATGGACCAATGGACTGTGATGATCTCACACACAGTCTGCAGCTCCTCACGTCTTCTCTGCTTATGCATTTGTTAGTATTCATTTATCATCAACCCTCTAATTTTTTCTTCCTATAAAACCCTTAAATATTTTTGATGACTCATCTTGAACTCAGGGACAAGCTTCATCATGTAAAACTGCTCTTGACCTTTAACCCCTGGGTCCTTGTAGTTAGCAGATTGATCTCAGCGGTCAAAGATGTGAACATGGATCTCAGACTCAAATGTCGCATAAGCCAGATATATATGAAGCTATATAATTACTGTAAATACCCCAATAAGAGGGTTTTTTGGGCGTTAAGTGCAGCGTTACCTGCATTTGTTCAGGTTTGATAATTAGCTTGTCAACCAGGTTTCATGATGGAAAATGTTAAATGAGATGAAACAACGCCCTCTTCTGTATGACGAAAGCCTCGACGGAGCGCCGACAAATATGACAGCTACAGCAGCTCAGCAAACAGAAATATGGGAACGCTAACAACAGCTAGCTACCTAGCTATCGTCACAGCGTAAGAAAAGCACATCAACACCTCCAGATGATCCGCCAGGAACACGCATTCACCAGATGTTGAAATGTACGGATGAATTGGGCCGGAGCTCTTTAAATACTTTAGATTCCTCAGTTGAGGTGCTAGATGTGCTGTGTTTTTATTAATGCTGCTCTTCAGAGCTCCAGTTATCAGAACACGGTGCGTCGACTCAGCCGTCGACCAGAGTCCATCAAAGGTCCGGAGGCTAAAAGCTGCAGAGATCCAGCAGTTGTCTTCGTCAAGCGGCCTGTCAGCGCTGATCAGCTGCTGCGGACCGACAGCAGGAAGGACAGACGGGCCGGCCGGCAGCTGCATCGACATGCAGAACGGCATTCTGGGAGGACAGGGGAAGAGGGAAGGGAGGCTTCAAATTGAAAGTGGCAGCCGGAGCTGAACTCCGGAGCTGTTTCTCTCAACAGCGGGTCAGAGGTCACCAGCGTCTGCAGGTCTTCTTCTCCTGCAGGATTTCCTCCGAGCTGAACCGTCAGTGGCGGAGCGGTGACGCGACTCCTCCGACGGGATTCTGCCTTCATGCTTTTGTTTGTATTCGTCCCTCCTCCTGCCTTTGAGCAATCCATGTCATTATCCTCACGTCCCGGCGGGATTTAGATAACTTCCTGTCGTGTCGAGTCAATCTCCAGCTCATCCAGCTCGCTGTCACACGCCCGCGTCGCTGCATCTTTAATGCCGCTACAAGAGTTGTGCATCTACAGCATTTGGCAGCACGCTGTGACAGCAGTTTGGCTGAAGTAAACATCCCCGACCGAGCAGGCCTGTCAGACGCCAACGTCTGCTTCTCTACGTGGATTCACAAACAACTGTTTGTGTTTCTACACTCTAAGAGTCTCCATTATGACGCCATTGTGTGCCTGTAATTTAGTCTTGAAAGTCTTTTCCTTTCTTTAATGTAAATAAAAAATCTTTCAAGTATTTTTTGAAATACTGTCTGGAGAACACGGCACAAAGAGGAAGTATCCGGAACGTCTTCAAAGACTTCGAAATGTTGCAGTTTTCCTGACATGGCCAATCGTATGATGGCTGTAGTCTCATAGGAACCTTTACCTGGTCCTGAACCAGTCTCAGTGTAGTCCTGATCCTCCATATGAACCAGTCTCAGTGTAGTCATGATCCTCTCTATGAACCAGTCTCAGTGTAGTCCTGATCCTCTACAGACCTCCATCAGTACAGAGACCATCAGAGAGAAGATGGTCTGTTTCTATAGAGTTGTTCTTGATGCTCGTCATCGGAGCCACCGGGTCGGATTCTGGTGAAACCAGATGAACACATGCAGGTTCACCAGAACCTCCTTCAGCTCAGACTCCAGCAGAGACCGGTCCACCGTGGACAGACCCAGATCCTCCAGCAGAGACCGGTCCATCGCTGCAGCCTTGAACTGAAATGAAACCAAAAAGACACGTAGCACTGTGACGTGTACAAACACCAGCTACATTATAGAGAGCGAGTGTCGACTGTAGCTGTGTTTCCTTTAAAGCACTGAACTTATTATGTAAGAACAAACAATCTGTGATTTTCTGTTCATCACGTTGATCCTCTGCTTCTTCCTGAGTCCGGCTCCACAGCAGCAGCAGCAGGAAGCAGATGATGAAGTGGAGCTGTGATCATTTAGCTGCCAGCGTTATAAACAGGGTCCACTGAGTCTGACCCGTGGATCAACGCGCCGCCCATGAATCAGCCGAGCAGCGTAAACATTTGTGCAATAAATAACTATAATTAAAAAGTACTGGTTGTTGCATAAATTAGGTCATCAATTAGACTGTGTTTGGTATTCATGCGCTGCCTGCTCGGCCTGCAGTTTGACTTATTAGGCTGCACTGTGGTTCACTGAGATTTGGGAGCTGGTATTTTTCCTGTGTGTGTGTGTGTGTGTGTGTGTGTGTGTGTGTGTGTGTGTGTGTGAGAGTGTGTGTGAGTCCTGAGGCTTATTTTCTGATGATGCTTTCACAGTTCTTCTCTTCTTACACTAACTTTGTTTCAAATTGTTGAAAAAATAACAGTTTTTTGCAGTGTGTTGAGCGCAATTATTATTATTTTTATATTTAGTTGATTCTACTAAATCTATTTACATTGATAGAACTCAAACTGTTCAATTATAACTGTAATTTATATGGTAAAAAAGTAGCGATTGTGCCTTTAAGGGAGTGTATTGAAAGATGCTATCAGGTTGCATCATGGGAAAATAAATCCACCGTGTCTGAGAAAGATATGAAAGGGAGGAGAGGATCTGTGCCACGCTGCTTTTGTTAAGGTTCTGAGGAGTAATACAGTTTGCCGTCTTGGTTCGGTGCTCTTGTTTCATAACGATTCAACAGAACGTGAAATATCAACCCAAGAAATGACGACTGAAAGTATTTATGAGAAAAACAACAGCAGAACTTTGAAACGACGGAGCAACTCTTCTCTGGGTTTATGAAGAATACGAGGCTGGATTAAAATGCACTCTTTAGTTTTTGCAGTGTTTGCTTTTACTTCCCCTAAAATGCATCACAAACAGGTTTCCATCGAGGGTTCCTCCCACACTTCTGTCCCATGATGCACCTCACTTAGAGAACATGAATAGTTGATAGGGAAAAGAACAACAATTGTTACTTAAGTCTTCATATAATATTTAAAGGACGAGCGCGGCAGGGCTGCAGCGGCGGCCTTGTAGCTGAAAGCACTGAGGAGCTTCGTGCAATTAACTGCCAGAGGGGGAAACTGGAAGGAGGGAAGAAACAAAGAAAATAAATGTGGGTTTTTAGGTAAAAGAAGAAAAATAAATACATTAATGCCATCGTTCAAACTGCTCCGTTTCCCCTCCTAATTTAATTGCAGCTTCTGAGAACTGTGCAGGAATAGAAGCGGAGTCGATGAGCGTGTGCCGAGCCGACAGATTGCCTGATATCCATGCGGCGGGCTCAGCACGTGAAGAATGGCCTCGCCGTCTTCCTCCTCCCTCTACAGGCTGCTGGAGCCTCGGCAGCAGCTGCTTTTGTTTATTCTGCACCGAACACGTCCTCCCCCAAAAGTTTACCCTTGATCAACACGCACATTAGGTTATGCTAATATTCGTGGTCATTAGAAAGCTGCTGGCGGCGCCGGCTCCCTCTGCGCTCACTGGCTCGTTTGTTACTTCGTGTTCCCTCTCAGCGCGTTAGCGGCCAGCGTGGGCGCGTGAACACGGGTCAAAGGGTTAAATTCTGCACATCTATCTTATTGGTGTTAGCTTTCAGCTGATGTGCAACTCCTACCTCCCGCCCTTAAACATGACAGAGGTGCACTGATGGACAGCTGGAGGGCTTCAATGTATGAAGAGCATCGGGCCGCCGGCGGCTCCAGCCTCCATCTCGCTGCTACAAAACGCACTCTGTGCACTCTGAGATCCAACACCAGCTCCTCCAGGCTGAGAGTCCCACAGGTCCCCTTGCAAAACAAGTAGGAACTACTTAATGACAAGGAAACCAAGAGGAAGGAAGGAAAGCTCAGTGTTTGTATTGTGTGCTTTACATTCATCAACAAATTCAAATCAGTCACCGAAAGGCAAGAAACAAAGCTGGTAAAACCTTTTCTCAGCAGGCAAATATGTGAACAGTAGAGAAAATATCGTCTTCTACGGCTTCATTAAAACTCAAATGATGACAAATCATTGCCAGAGGAACTCACTGAAAGCTCAGATGTGTCACACCGTGGACACAAGTACATACAGTCTGTCGTTGATGTGAAGAGAGACCTGAATGCTGCAGCACACGATGCTTCAACATCTGCTGAACAGACGAACACCAGAGGGTCGGAGGCAGGAAGGGCGAGTGGTTCACGCTCGCTGGGAAATTATAAAACAGTCTCACAGCATTGACCGCAAGCTGTTGTTTCAGTCGTCAATGTGGTTTTGAACAAAGGTTTCCCACTTCTGGACCAGAGCTTTGGTTTAAATGTGGCTCTCGTCATTAGACATTGAGATTCTGAGTCACATTGAGGACTCAGTGAGAGTCTCGTCTCTTTGCTGCTTCCACGAAACACACAAATGAACACGTGTTGCAGCCGAAGACTGAGAGCTGCTGACTCACCGAGTCCCTGCAGGCCTCTCTCCTCCTCTCCTCCTCTCTCCCTCTCCTCCTCTCCTCCCTCCTCCTCCTCTCCCCTCTCCTCCTCTCCTCCTCTCCTCCTCTCCTCCTCTCCTCCTCTCCTCCTCTCCTCCTCTCCTCCTCTCCTTCTCTCCCCCTCTCCTCCTCTCCTCCTCTCCTCCTCTCCTCCTCTCCTCCTCTCCTACTCTCCTCCTCTCCTCCTCTCCTCCTCTCCTCCTCACCTCCTCTCCTCCTCTCTCTCCTCTCCTCCTCTCCTCCTCTCCCCCTCTCCTCCTCTCCTCCTCTCCTCCTCTCCCCCTCTCCTCCTCTCCTCCTCTCCTCCTCTCCTCTCCTCCTCTGCCCCTCTCTCTCTATCTCTCTTCCTCTCTTCCTCTCTCTTCCTCTCTTCCTCTCTCTCACTCTCCTCCTCTCCTCCTCTGCCCCTCTCTCTCTCTCTCTCTTCCTCTCTCTCCCTCTCTTCCTCTCTCTCTCTTCCTCTGTCTCTCTCTCTCTTCCTCTCTCTCTCGCTCTCTCTCTCTCTTCCTCTCTCTCCTCTCCTCCTCTCTCCTCTCCTCCTCTCCTCCTCTCCCCCTCTCCTCCTCTCCTCCTCTCCTCCTCTCCCCCTCTCCTCCTCTCCCCCTCTCCTCCTCTCCTCCTCTGCCCCTCTCTCTCTCTCTCTCTCTTCCTCTCTCTCCCTCTCTTCCTCTCTCTCTCTTCCTCTCTCTCTCTCTCTCTTCCTCTCTCTCTCTTCCTCTCTCTCTTCCTCTCTCTCTCTCTCTCTCTGTGAGATTATCACACAGTAAATCC
>NC_136638.1:28642783-28669309 GCF_949748355.1 Melanostigma gelatinosum
AACGCGACTGAGCTTCTGAGCAGAATTTAAACCATCAACATGAAGTACGTCGTGGGGCGCATGTCGTACATGGGGCGGCTGTGGTTTAGTGGTAGAGCGGGTCGTTCTTTACCACAAGGCTGGCGGTTAGATCCCTGCTCTCTGTCCACTGTTCCATCATCCTGATGCTGAAGATGGATTAAATGCAGAGGTCACATCTCATGTGTATATATATGTACATATATATATATATGTATATGTATATATATATATATATATATATATACATACATATAGTATTAGTTATTCAGGTTTATTGTTTGATATTATTTCTAGTCGGTTTTTTTTCGTGTTTTCCTACAGAAGTCCAGCAACACAAGTCAATTTCTGCTTGTTACATGAATGCAGTCTTTTCATAACAAACAACTAAACTACTTGGTTAGGTTGAGACAACTAAACTACTTGGTTAGGTTGAGACAACTAAACAACTTGTCATGTTGAGTGACAGCTTGTCCAATTTGCATATTTTGGGCAGGATTGAGAATACAAAGCCATCTGTAGTCCGTTGAGACCAAAGTATATAATACACTAGACCAGAGGCAGAAACAAGGAGTGAAAACATTGTTATAGATTTGATAATAGTCCAGAATAATGAGCAAACTGTAAATATGAATATTGGCTGTAAATGAGGATTATTGTCTCATCCAGAGTGTTTGGGGTCAGAGTCCTGAAAACCTTTTCTGAAGATGGACATGTTCGTTTCTCATGTTCACTACCCAACAACAACAATCAGCGTTCGCTTAGTTTTCTTCCTCTTTTCTTTTCCTCCACTCCTCAAAACGCACGTTGAACCCATCTGCTGCCGCCATCATGACATGTGACACCAACTGATTTGACTCTCTGACACCTCGTGTGGTTGCTTTGGGAGAAGTGGTGACGGACTGCATCTACGGAGGGTCGACTCACATCACATGAGGGACGCTTCAACAGCTGAGGGATTTGAGTCCTGTGTGTGTGTGTGTGTGTGTGTGTGTGTGTGTGTGTGTGTGTGTGTGTGTGTGTGTGTGTGTGTGTGAGAGAGAGGGTGCGTAGGTTTTGTTTACCTGCAACCCTTCAAAAACAGCGAACGTGCAGAATGAGGTAAATAGTAAAGAGGTAATTGCACACAAGGGGACGAGTGTGTGTGTAAAAAAGAGAGACAGTGTGCGTGTGTGTGTGTGTGTGTGTGTATGTGTGCAGCAGTGTGTTGAGCGTGTGCAGAGAGCTGTATGCTTCACACTGCCACAGAGTTAGCACAGGTGTCAAAAAAGTATTTAATTAGCAAACAAACAAACAAACAAACAAAAGAACGCGTTAGTGGATGAAGTGAAGGGAGTGAAGGGAGTGGAGGGAGTGGAGGGAGTGAAGGGAGTGGAGGGAGTGGAGGGAGTAAAGGGAGTGGAGGGAGTAAAGGGAGTGGAGGGAGTGGAGGGAGTAAAGGGAGTGGAGGGAGTGGAGGGAGTAAAGGGAGTGGAGGGAGTGGAGGGAGTGGAGGGAGTAAAGGGAGTGGAGGGAGTGAAGGGAGTGGAGGGAGTGAAGGGAGTGAAGGGAGTGGAGGGAGTGAAGGGAGTGGAGGGAGTGAAGGGAGTGGAGGGAGTGGAGGGAGTGGAGGGTGTGGAGGGAGTAAAGGGAGTGGAGGGAGTGGAGGGAGTGGAGGTAGTGGAGGGAGTAAAGGGAGTGGAGGGAGTAAAGGGAGTGGAGGGAGTGGAGGGAGTGGAGGGAGTAAAGGGAGTGGAGGGAGTGGAGGGAGTGAAGGGAGTGAAGGGAGTGGAGGGAGTGAAGGGAGTGGAGGGAGTGGAGGGTGTGGAGGGAGTAAAGGGAGTGGAGGGAGTGGAGGGAGTGGAGGTAGTGGAGGGAGTAAAGGGAGTGGAGGGAGTAAAGGGAGTGGAGGGAGTAAAGGGAGTGGAGGGAGTGGAGGGAGTGGAGGGAGTAAAGGGAGTGGAGGGAGTGAAGGGAGTGAAGGGAGTGGAGGGAGTTGGCGTGGAGTAGAGATGACTGTCACCAGAGAAACAATCACAACACTAAACACCAACATGCATGAAGACAAGTCATGTGACGACTCTGACATGAACTGTTCTCTGAGAATCAACGAGACTAAAGACGGAGACACTTTTAGAAACAAACGTTTATGTTGCAGAGAGAATGTGAGGAGGATGAATCATCAGTTCAGAACATGAGCAGATGTGTTACACACAAGGAGAGAAATCAACTACGATTCCCAAGATGCATTTCAGCTGCAAACATCCACCCGTAGAGCTTCACACCCTGATGTGCTGATGTGGTGACAGTGAGCTGAAGCTGGAACCTGCAGGTGGTCCTAACATATCACGAGTCACTTTATTTCTGTGAGGAAAGAGATGTTTGAGATGAGCCTTCACAGTTCTTCAGATGCTCCTGGAACCACATCTCCATCCTGTGAGCAGCTGCTTCACTCAACCTGTTTCCACCAGACCAACCAGAGCAGAAAGCAGCAGGTTCGACCTGAAGAAGAGTTTACATTCAGACCTGTCTGATATATTATGGATTAGTTTAAATGTTATTTAGGCAAATCCACAAGATCTCCAGAATCCAGAGGTTGCATTCAACGTTCTCGTCGTCTGTCATTTGGTGAACACGACCTTGACCTCGTTGCAGCGTCACAGTGAGGAAGTTCTTCCTCTGAAGAGGGTGTTTCTGTCTCAGGGTGATTTCCTGACAATACATTCAGAATGTATTTGTGTTTAAGAAGATATTGAGACTTCTTTCCTCCTTCCTTCCTTCTGAATGTTTGTTTTGGGACTTTTTATTCATTTTGTTCTTCAGGTTTCCATGACAGCCAGCAGTTTGTGATATTTCTGTTTCCCTGACTTCCTGTTGTCCTTGTGCTGTATGTATAAACAACCTGCAGCAGGTGGACAGGCACCTTAACACTCTGACATGTATTATCTCTGTAGGCGCTGGCAGCAGAGAGTCGGCACAAGCGGAGCTCCCGACAGCACACACCGCCGTGTGTTGGTGTGTAGGTGTGTAGGTTGGGCTCTGAGTGTGTGTGTGTGTGTGTGTGTGTGTGTGTGTGAGATGCAGCCTGGAGGACGATTGTTCCAGAAATAACCTCAAAGCACTTCTGAGCGCCCGGCTCTGGCCCCGCCCACCCGGACCGCCCGCTCTAACTGGGTCAGCAAGGTTGGCGAAAACTAATAGTGCATCATTTTTAATTGCCCCTGTATGCAATTTCCTGACAGATGCAATCACCGTTAATTAGTTACTGACAGCGTTATCAAGTGCCCGTCTTGTTGGAAAGGGGCCGGCCCCTTAACGCCGCCGCCAAATTAAAGTGTTGTGAACTAACGAGCCAATTAGAAAACAGAGAGCTGCTCGCGCTCCGTCCCCGAAGGCTTCACATGAAAGCCGAGCTCTGCTCTCTGAGCCGCCGAGAAGGAGGAAGAGGCTCCGAGACAAGATTCTTCCTGGTTAATAACGGAGTTTGGAGGCTTTTGTCATGTTGTAGACTTCTACTACACAACTCTCATCTTCACATAACTCTGGAGATTGATTTCCTTCCTTCCAGACGGCCACTGGTTTCATTAAAGTCAACATGCAGAGAAACTGGCTGCGGATTGATTACCGATCACAGTTGACATTTAGCCCCTTAAAGTAAAAACTTCTCCTGACACAGTAAAACAATGTCCGCTGATCCCATCCGTCCTCAACGTGTCCACGAGGTCACATGATGCAGCTCCCAGGCACGTTAATAAAATAACTTTTACATCAGCGGACATCTTTGCTCATGAACCGTAGAACTCACGTATGTTATCGGCTGCTGCAGCGGAACGTGAGGCCGGTTTGACTTCTCTGCCGTTCTACGCTGTGTGTTTGGCAGCACGCCGGCATCGCCATCGGAGCTCGTTACATACATGTAGTATGTGCTCAGCTGAGACTGTGAAACTACAACTTCCACTGACGAAAGCTGAGCTGGGCCCGCTGAGTCTGAGATGTCCCAACATGGCCACCGTACAGAGGGTTGACTCTTTACGTCTAGGGCACGATGTGAACTGGTCCACTCTGAAGAGCACTTCAATGGTTCCTGCATCCTAAACCTTTGCGTCAGTGCGTCTTTATTTTCAGTGGTAAAAAGTCTGCGAGCTGATGCATTCAAGGAGGCAATGAATCCATGTTTATGTCAAAACTATTGATTAATATCACTGTGACATCTGTGGATCATTTCAGAATAAAAGTTTCGCCCCCCGACGCGCACCTGAGTCATTAATAAATCTGGGCTCCTCTGACAGTCTCTCCAGTCACATAAACATCCACTGCTGCAGCGTTCTTGTTCCCTCTGCTTTTATCACACCCGTTTAATCACTCTGCTGTTTTATCACCGCGCAAATAGACTGAGCCCGAGTCCAACGAGGAGAACACAACGAGCCAGTGAATGCAGCAGTGAGCGCTAACGGGCCTCTCAGAGAGACCTTTAAATCTGAGGAAAAATACATGACTTCATCCATAAAATCATCCCTCTCAGCCGCAGCCATTAGTGGTAATTCAGCTCTCAGCTTCCCATCACAGCACTCACTAACTGCACCTCGTGCCCCAGAGCCCGCGACTAAAACAAACACGACGGCTTCACTGACAAAAAATGAAAAAACAGCGTTGTGGCTGTCAGTCGGAGTATTTTGCATGATGTATGAGGCTGGGATGAGTGTGCACCTCGCTGTGACTCTAAATAATTAAGGGGTAAAATGAAAGCTTCAAACGTTGTCTTTACAGAGGTAGCGTGACTCACTGGTTAAGCAATGCTAACAGGAAGTGTCAGGGGACCAAACAGATCAATTCCCCCGACGCAGGAAGGGAAGCCGGCGCTCTGACGGACTGACAGGAGACACACGGCGTCAGTGCAGGAGGACACAAACGCATCATTTTCACTGCTGCTTCTGCTCACCAAACAAAAGCTGCATAAAAATAAATGAAAACAGAAAAGGAGAAACAATGGAAGCTTGCAGGCTTTGGTCATTTCCGTGTCTGAACTGATAGCTGGCTGTAGCTGATACAAAGCTGGCGTCTGATGCACCTCGTTCTTCTGCTGTGTTATTATCCTCACGCGTTTTTTCCATTTTGGACAGAGCCACCTGTGTAATTTGAAAGGAGGCGGCTGGTATTATATGATATTTGTCAGAAAATCCCATAACAAGAGCCAAACCGACATTGTGGTGTCTGTCTCTCAATACTCTCTGACTTCCTGTCTCTGGCTCTCAGCTCCAAATCCCCCTGGTTCCTTCTGAAGATGAATTCATCTTTAGAATCTAAGAAGACAGCTCACATACATACAGCGTTTCATTCATGAAATGTTTCTCAATGTAGTTTGTAGCCAGCATGAGACAAACAGGAGGAAATACTGCATTTATTGGGGATTCTTTTCTGAAGGGGATTAATACCATAGAATTGTGTTGTGAAGTGGAAGTACGGTAAACACGTCATTCCAAAATAACTCAACACTTTGGGACAAAAGCATCAGTCACCTGGTTAAAAGTATTGTGATTGTTTGAGAAGCACAACATATCCTCATATAACGGTGTATATGATATGTTATGAAACGCTAGTCCTCATTTGTTGTGTTTTCCTACTGAAGGCCAGCAACACTGACAACTTCTGCTCGTACATGAATACAGGCTTTTCAAAATAAACTTCAACAACAAAACTACTTTGTTAGGTTGAGACAACAAAACGACTTAGTTAGGTTTCGACGACTAAACTACTTTGTTACGTTTAGACAACTAAACTATTTAGTTAGGTTGAGACAACTAAACTGCTTGTTAGGTTGAGACAACTAAACTATTTAGTTAGGTTGAGACAACTAAACTGCTTAGTTCGTTTTAGACGACTAAATTACTTAGTTAGGTTGAGACAACTAAACTACTGAGTTAGGTTTAGATGACAAAACGACTTAGTTTGTTTTAGGAAAAGATGGTGTTTGGGTTAAAATAACCACTAAAGTGTCGTTACTAAAGCAGGAAGTTACGTACCAATACATCAACGTAGACTTCTAGTTGTACATGAGGAACAAAAAGGTCTCCTCGCTGAAAGATTGCTGTTCATGGGGCTCATCCACCCCCCCCTCACTCCTTCGCTGTGTTTGCTTTTGCGGTCTTTGTACGTCATCGTTCATGATTAGGTGGATAACATGATCAATTATTTGGTTTGATGCCGACTTCAGGCCCATTATTTCTTGTAGGTATAGCTACGAATGCTGCATGAGACCCGTCTGTCCCACGCTGTGTGAGGCATGAAGTTGTTCATTGTACTCGTTCCCTCCGGCTCTCTACGCATCTTAACGTCACTACTTCACTGCTCGTTTTAGTCGCTGCTGTGAAAACTCACTGCAGTGAAGATGCGACTTGGTTAGTCTGTTTATTTTGTATTTATTTTATTGGGAATGTCCTTTTGACTCCTGTTCTATTTCTCTGATTAATACACATTTGGTTTTCTATATTTCTGTCAAGATGGTGTTTGTGGGATTGACAGAACTCAAATTATAGTTTCTGCATCTGCCGAGGGTCGACGTGAACCTTCCAGCATCGTTCAACTTAATTATGAATTCAGAACCATAAACCAATGAACACATCATCAACTGTTGTCATCAACATGCCCGCTGACTGGAATACATGTCACTACACGTCACATCATGCACAGGTGTGATATTTATAGCATCTATATTAGCATTCATTTCGTACGGGTGCATTATTATTTTAATATCAGAAAGATAATAAATGACTCAGTTTATAGTGTTTGTGTTGAAACAGACTTTCAGAAGAAGTAAGAAAATTAAAAGTAAAGCGATGCCAAAAGCAAACAAAAATAATGAATCAAACAGACTTAATTAATTAAGAGTGTGAATGTAAAAGGTTTTACAACTCATTATTAATATTAGAATCTGTCCCTCATGTTTTATGTCTGCTTCCCTTCATCACACTGGAGGAAACTGAGTCCGTCTGCTTCATACGATCACTCGTTTGTGTACAAACTGTTACAATACATCAACTTATTCTTCCTACAATCTCTTACATTTCTTCTTAATTCTTAATTACAATGAATGAACAAAGCTGATGAAGGGATCCTGGCTCTCATGTGAATCAGTTTAATACTCGTGATGATTCATCCTGTGAAGTTGCATCAAACTGAGTTCTCTCCGTCCGTCCACACTTTCAGGATGAAAAACAAACCAGCGTTCTCTTTGACAAACCCACATTTTTATTTTCTTCTTTTCTAGCATGTTCATCTGCACACGTGAACCCTGCCGCCGCCATACATCCCCCCCCCCCCCCCCCTTCTTCCGAGCCGTGAGAAACATCTTCTGAGTGGATCACCGGAGGGCCGCTGAGCTCGCCTCCTAAATCCTCCGACAGCAGCGTCGCTGTGATTCCTTCTAAGAGGCGAATCCCCGTCTCTGTTCTCAAACCCGACAACCTCCGCGGCACCCGGCGTCTGACTCGAATACCATCTGAGAGTTTAGAACGAGGCCGGAGAGAAAGAGCGGAGAGAATCAGAGGCGTGTGGTATTTGTTTGACAGGTACATGTCTCTATAGGCCAGTGCCTTTCCAATTTAAGAGGCCCTTAAGCCGGGAGCAGCAGCTTAACATTCCCCCCCCATCCCTCCTCGCTGCCTTCAGAACAGACCCTGCCGACCCTTCAAGGACGCTTTGCTGCAACTCTTTCATCATGTGGTTGAATAGTAATTATTTTCCAGGCTTGTTAAGCAGCAGCGGCGTGGAGCGTTCGCTGCGGAGGGAAGAGGAAGCAAAGTGACAAAAGGTATGAAGGGAAGACCGGGGGGACGGCGGGGGGGCGGCGGGGGGACAACACGTTTCATTCGCCTCTGAAATGTTGGCTCACAAACACACGGAGCTCACCGTCCGTCCACCGTGCGAGGCCGCGGCCTTCGCCTCCGCAGGACAAATGCTGGGATAATTGGGGATCCCAGCTGTTAATGAAGGATCACGCCGGTGTTTAGTTTCACTGAAGATCTCATTTAATCACCGCTGACCTTCAGCTTTGTACACTCACTTCCTTTCTTCACAGCACACGTCGGTGCATTTCTACAGAACGACACGGATTAAAACAGTCTGCAGTCAGAACCTGGGCTCGTGATGCTAAAGCTAAGCCATCAGAGCGCTCACAGTCAGATACGTGTAGCGTGCAGCAGGGTGACGGACACACCTCCTCTCACAGCGCAGTGGTTCCTCTCTTCAGTGCGTAGCGGAGTAACACGCTGCAGAATGTAGAGCGATGGCTCATTGAGATGAAATGACTGTAGACCTCCGGGGTCTTCAGCACATTGTGTGGATGGGGTCCGTGTTGGATGAGGGCTCATCCAGGCTTCTGAAAGCAGGATGAACCTTGGACCCTGATGATCCTGCACCATGTGACTCGTCGCTGTGTATTACACTGACCTCCTGCTGCTCCTCCCCGGAGGGCGCTCTCCTCCTAACAACGTTGATTACCGCTCTCTAATTGTCATTGCCAATTTACCCATGACCACCCCCTCCCCCCTCTTCATTACCAAATCCACCACCAACAACTTAGCCACTGAGAAATGAAAAGCCCTCCACGAGCGGGCCGTGGCCTCTTCCCCGGAGGACTTAAAGCCTCCAGAGTTTCATCCTCACGGAATGAGCTGCTAGCGCTGGCCGGCCGGCGTCTCCCATCAGGTGACATCAGCGTCACGGCGGCCCACCATCGAGCCCGAGACGCCAGTTTGAGCCGCTCTTTCTGCTTCATTAACAGTCGGGTCACGCCACGGCCAGCTGGATTAGCCCGGCCTCCATCAATGGCTGCTGAGCTGAGACGATTGAACGTCACGGGACAAGAGAGGAGGTGCTGGCTGCAGCGTGGCACCAGATACACTTCAGTTGTTGTGTGAGGAGCGAGCTGCAGGGAGGAGATGATGAGTAATGCCATATCAGCATTCTCCACACAGAACCCTATTCCATTCCTTCTTCTTTCTTTTCATTTAAGGTCCCACATATCTGTCTATCCATGCTGAGTAGACATCTCACAATCTTAAAACCAATTTGGCATTATCTCCATCACGGGCGACCCCTTAAATCTGCATCAGTGGAGTGGGTTTGGCAAGCAATTACCCCGATGCAGGACATTGGTAATTTGACGAGAATCTGCTCTGACAAGTCTGGACGCAGCGGAGGAGGCGTCCCCCCGGGGGGGGGGGGGGGGGGGGCGGTGGGGGGCAGAGAGCCAGGCTTGCAGATCTACCGGAGACAACATGAGGATTTATGCAGCATCGAGATATCAGACAACGCCAGCAAGGCCTTGAAAAGTCTCCCCGAGTCATAGATACATGCAAACATACAGCAGACGTGTCAAAACAGACAGAGACGCCCGCTGAGCTCTCCGAGGTCCAACAGGTCAGTTACACGGCTGAGCTCAGGCTCACAGACAGACCTGTCTCCACTACAGACAAACACTCACACGAACCTGTACGTACGAGATCATTGCTGCACGGTTAGTCACATGATGATGAATACAAGCTGGTTATGAATGACCTGAAGCAGCACCGTCTCCATGGTTTACAGCTTCATCTTCTGGTCACTTTCAAACCAACATGTTCAGAGAACATTCCTTCAATGTGTGATTTGATAATTAATTATTTATTAAAATAAAGAGGAAACAGAGTGCAATCAAGTCCCGCCCACACTGAAGTCATCGCTCTCTATTTAAAATAAAGACGCCGATCCAAAGAGTCCAACGTTTCCAGTGATGTGAAACAGAAAACATCTTCACGTCTTGCAGAGATGACCTGTAAGAAGACGACACAAAGACCCTCAGCTGATCACTACTCTGCAGTGACCTCCTTTCTGTTAGCGTAGCTGATGAAGTGGCTGGTATTTAAAAGCAGCTGCCTGCATGCAGAGACCCGCCGTGTGTCAGTGGTGAGATCGACGCGGTGTGGTTTGGGTGAACCGACCCTTTAAATGTAAATGTAATCCTGATGGAAGTGTCCTTTCAAAGGCACCGGAGCAGCTTTACCTGCATCACGGGTGACGTCCATCAGAGCTGAACGGCTCGCTGAGAGGTTTACGACGGAGCCGGAGACCTCGCTCACCTGCAGGACGAGCTGCTGAGGAGGACAACAACGCGCCGGGCCTGCATTCGTAACGGACAACAGCACTCGACTGCATCATGGTGCACTTACCGGGGTTACAGTGCATTGGGTGCAGTGCAACAACAAGGAGAATGAGTATAGAGATTAATTTATAGATAGTAATAACTAGAAGGGCGCTGGGAGAGCACAGACCAGGTCATCACGTTTAATGGACTCTCCTTTGTTCTGCTGCACCTTCCACCACGCTTCAGCCCAGAGAACCTGCAGCGCTGCCGACATACAAGCCAGAACCTCCACCGAGAGGCAATAACGGCTGAAAAGACCTGCTTCATACATTTAATGAATTCCATGTCTTCAGATCGGTTAATTGCTCTGCTAAATGTTCTTAAATGTTTTAATTAAAGTCACTGTTTCACTGACCTGTGACAACATTGTTATTCCTCGACAGCGTTCACATTAATCTGATGCTTTAATGTAAAGTCCTGAAGGAGAGTTCCTGCTTTGCTAATTTTCCTGTCAGTAAAAACAGAAACGTTGTTCTCCCAGTAAACAGCTGAGATCAATCAACACGAAACTCGAGCACCGTCTCCGTTATCCAACCTGACCAGGACCTCTTAAAGGCACATCACGTGCTGGTCGCTGCACACCGTCGCCATGGAAACAGTTTAACGTCAGCGAGGTCTAGAAGCAACTTTACGGTCGAGCTTAGAATAAGTCATGTGCGAAAACACATCACTTTACAATCACTCATCAGCACTGATGCCCGTCTCCCATCTCTGTCCGTCCGTCCAACCACTGTTCATCCCCAGTCCCTTGCTCTGAGCGTATTCACGTGTTTCCACCATCACGTAACGACAAGTCATTCTGACACGCAACGCGTTAACGTACCGCAAAGCGCCGTCAGGAGGCTGCAGTCATGTAAGGGTCTTCCTGCTGCTGAGGACCAAAGACCACCACAGTCTACTACGACTATCTACTGGCTCCAGGCACAGGGACACCAGCGGCCCCTGATGTTTGTGTCGGGGCACCACTACACTGACAATGACAGTTAGGGTTCGGCAACTAAACATTGCATTTCATTTGTGCGTCACCATGAAACGGATCCTAATTGACTTTCCATTGACATGATGTTTTATCCAGAGCGACACGGCAAAAGAACAGTATGTGTCCGTCTGCATGAGACCAATAGATGCATTTCGGGACTATTTCAGGACCTTTTATGGAACTGGGCTCCAAAGACCAGCTCTCTCCAGGTCCTAAAGGTGGCGGATCACATGGAGATATGTATCTATGTGCAGGAACATTAATGATTTCCCTCAATCTGCAGCTCAACTGAAGGCCGTGCTGGAAGACGTCTCCCTGCTTCCTGCTCCTGCAGCTCGTCCTCTGCTCTGCATCTGGTTCACTGTTCTTTTCCTCTCCGGAGTTCAGACTCTCAGACAGGCAGAGTGTGATTCCTGCTGATAGCAGGTGCTGCTGTCCTCTACTCGGCGCTAAGTGCCTCCTCCTCTGCTCTTCCATTTTCATATTTCCACGCATGGCTGCCTTGACATTTAGTACGGAGAACTTGACTGCTTCCAGGGACTCTCGGGGGAGCGCTGTATTACTTTGTGCTGTCAGAAAAAGATGTCATGGAAGGAAGGTGATGTCAGTTCCGCCGGGCTGTTTATTGAATTTACGGCGCCATTATTTCTCCGCTCAGCATGATTGTATTCATATTAAACCCCATCGCACCAAGGTCGCCGGCGCTCAGCTCGCCTGGTGACCTTGCGCTCGGGGCCCCTGGGGGGGCCGGCTTCCACCGGGGAGACAGGGACCCTTCAGCTTTCAGCTTTGATGGACAGCCGAATAAAGCCGGGAGGCTCAATGACACACCAATCAGCCCGTGTCAGAGCCGGAGGAGAGTGGCGGCCGCGGCGGCGGCGAGGTGAAAACCGGCGCTTTAGACCGCCGACTCAGCAAAGTTGATTGTCATATTCTTCAACCAATCAGATCTTTAGTTTGACATGTTGGGTATTCTTTGACGTGCCAGAGCTGCTAGCTGGCCTACAAGTACGTGATTGGTCAGTGGGCTAGCCTGACGTGTGGGGCGGTGACAATCCCAAAATCTGCTGCCTCTGTGAGCGGACATCTTCAGCCTCAAACACATTAAAATGTATTCAAGAAATACAACTGGGAGACTCCACTGTCTTCACTGGCGTCCATGAATGGAGAAGGACTTCTTACTGGAACTAAAACACACGGATGTACTGAACAACCGTGAGATTAAACTCTTTGTTATAAAGAAAGGAGGATGGACTTTAATTAGAACAGCAGCTCTGGTAAGTTAAATGCGTTTCTTTTTACATCTGCAGTAGCTTTAATATGCTTGTTTACATATTATTATTTGTACAACTTGTTTTTATGAAGACTTTTGTTTGGTTTAATATGTGATAGGAACCATTGTTGCGTCCAGTGTTGCTCTCTGGGGACATATTTAGCCGCTGCCAACTTGGCAACTCTCTCGCTAAATCTGGAGACTTTCCAAACCCTCATGGAGACGTTTTTGTGAAAAGCTCCGAGTGACAAATCTAGAGACTTTTCTGGTGTTGTTGGAGACTTTTCTGGTGTTTGGACGTTAAAGCTCGTACGTTCTGCACTGTGGTGAACGAGCAGCGCGAGCTGCCGTGAGCCCCTCCCCCGCCGCCCACAGACGCCTCGCGCTGCAGTCAGAGCAGAGACGAGACGCACTCTATCTCCAGGTGTTGGCTTCATTTAGACACGAAACAAAGAATAAGCGTCGCTGTGTTTCAGCTGCAGACAGCAGTGAAGGCCCAGGTATCACATGCACGCCCGCCACTGTCGTCTTCGGCATGAGAGGAACAATGGACGTCGTGTTATGACAGAGTTCTGTATCAATGACGTCATTCTAAAACGTCGGCATACATTTGTTTGCCACCCCCCAAAACCGCTAATGGAGAGAGTATCCACTTTGAGAATTACATTATATGCTAAATAAATATATTTCTATGGTGTTCATGTGGTAAAATAAGCAGCCCTATGAAAAAGAATCATGTCACTGATCATGACATCGTCAGAAAATGCATTCTGCAATGCATTCTGGTACATGTAGGCCCTGCCGACACGAGAACATCCACGTAGAAAGGAGATGCCCAAAACTTCAGAGAAGTACAACACCTAAACACTGTAGTACTCCTTTAAAAAGAGACCCAATGCTGTATAGAAGTACAACACCTAAACACTGTAGTACTCCTTTAAAAAGAGACCCAATGCTGTATAGAAGTACAACACCTAAACACTGTAGTACTCCTTTAAAAAGAGACCCAATGCTGTATAGAAGTACAACACCTAAATACTGTAGTACTCCTTTAAAAAGAGACCCAATGCTGTATAGAAGTACAACACCTAAATACTGTAGTACTCCTTTAAAAAGAGACCCAATGCTGTATAGAAGTACAACACCTAATACTGTAGTACTCCTTTAAAAAGAGACCCAATGCTGTATAGAAGTACAACACCTAAATACTGTAGTACTCCTTTAAAAAGAGACCCAATGCTGTATAGAAGTACAACACCTAATACTGTAGTACTCCTTTAAAAAGAGACCTGGTTACAGACAGTAACAGCCCGATAGGAGTGATGTTTTTGCGAGCAGCAGTTTTCTTCTCCAGCTGATCCCAGATCATGAGAATCAGCAGATTTGGGGAGAACTAGTTTCCAGCTAGCAGCAGAGACGTAGCGTCCTCTCTCCAGCCTTCATGCTGCATTGTTTCCTGCCAGCGCTCTGTGATGAATCGCTGCTCTGCTCTGTTCCAGCCACACGCGGCCATATTGTGTCTGATAAAGCAGCACAGACACATTATCAAATGGCAGCTATAGGCTGCAGCTCTTTAGAGGTTGTGGTGTAATTACTGCGCGGCGGCGGCGGCGGCGGCGGCGGTGGCCCTCTTTTGGAGCCCCGGACGCTCTCAGGCTGCATTCAGGGTCAACATGAGAAAGCGGCGGCCGATTTCCGCGGCCCGCTCTCGCTCCACTCTCACTCTGAAGCTAATGGGTTTCATGGAAGACACCTCTGTGCAGCAAAACAGTCAGAAGCTTCAAAGAGTTCTCCATCTAATGCACTCATCCGCAGCAAAATGGGAACATGCAATTATCGATGGCAAAATGGCACCTCCATCCGCTTCCATTTGTGGTTCACATCACACGGAGGATAACATCTATGTTTTGTAATTAGTATAATTAGCATTTCTCCTTGGCAGGTTGCACCGTGTTGTGTTCAAAGTCGAGCTGACGCGTTGGTAATGATAGCGGTGACGGGTTTATCCCCTTCATGTTTCATCAATCACACAGATCTCTCAACACAAACGTCCTTCCAGAACTGGGGTTTTACATCAGTGAAAAACAAACTGCCAGAAAAATACATTTCAGCACGTTATTTATATGCTGTGTCTCAATTTATAGGAAAATACAAAATGTTCACGTTGGAACAAAACTTACTTTGAAAATTTGAAAACTTAATTTGTGAGTAAAATGTTGATACAAGGATTTATTAGTTGATGTTTTTGTTTTTATGAAATGTCTCCTAAGAAGACAAACAACGAATCCTTCTTATCATGCATTACGTTTGTTTACGTTAGTTTCCTGTTTAGAACATATCTGCTGAAAAATGACCAATTTAGAAATCCCAAATGTACTTTAAGAGGAACTGTCTGACTTCGGTTCTCTTGTATTTAAGGAAGGAGAGAGATTGGATGATTGATTCCATACAATGTGCTGCAGCTGGATACTCTTTTATTCTTTAGTTCTTTGGTACTTTATGTTTTGTTCTCCTGTTAAATACATTTTTCATTCATCTCTTCAGTTATGATTCCCAGCTGGAATCCATTAATGAGTGTTTGAGAGTGTTTTTGTTTTGGTGGGACACATTCTGAGATGATTTCCTCCTTTGAAGATAACAGTTTTATATTTTACTGTTTCATCTTTCTGTAAATTAGCTCACCGTAAAACAAGACGTTCATCTTGTTTTGGTGAAGCAACATATTCTTGATGTTATGGTCCTGATGGAGAACAGGTGTGTCGTGTCATCAGTGAGGCAGCAGTTAATGGTACGTTCCAATAAGTATTTAAGCACATGGTTTGGTCTCAGGAGGCTTTTGAATGTAGTCACAGGAGGAGGAACGCTAACGCCTGGGTTCAGTGCAACGACACCAACGGAACTGAACGCCAGTAAAATGAAGCCTGCTACACTGTTCACTGTTTCAACCGATGACAAAACTAATATCTTTCACCAGACCTGTCGATTGATGACGAGACATCATGTCTCATGTCAAAATAATAGTAAACCATCAGAAACGCAGCAAATACAGATCCAGCTGTTGATGTAATCAACTCATGTGAATGTGTGCTGTGTGTCCACTGCAAGGGGCAGGTGGGGTGTAACGCAAGAAAACATGTTGAATTAAAACAAGTCGAACACAGATATGAATATGGTATCGTTAGCGTTCTGTCAGAGCATCGTTAGCGTTCTGTCAGAGCAGGTGATGTAGCACGGTGAGCTTTGTTGGATGTGACGTGCTATAATAAGTGCAACAAGTGTCAAAGTCCTCCAATACTGTCTTCACGCCAAAATGCGCCGCGAGTAGATTAGACGAGTAAACGCAAATTAGTGCCGGCTGGCGGCGAGTACTCAGGCGAGAAATTGACGTCATTTTGAGTGATGATGGAGCGGCTACGATGTTAGCATAGCCTAGCACGAACCCAGACAAGACGGCGGTTCGTTCCACGAGATATCTGTGACCTCCACAACACCTACAAAGCACAAGTAGAAGTTATTTCTTCCATGTTGATGGCTTAGGTGATAACGGTTTCCATCGAGATAAGCCACTCCTCTTCGGCACGTCTAGCGCCAATGAGGCGAATAACCAAAAATAATACCGCTAGTAACGCGGCGCGTTTGGTGTGAACACAGCATGAGGATGGACGTGTCAAAGAAACCCAGGACCTTCACCCAGAAGACCGCTGTTCATGTCTCACGTGAAACCAGAAGTAAACGTTGACTTCATGCTCGTTACGTAGCGTCGCGCTTAATATTCAAGAAAACCCGCTAAGGGCGGTTGTTGTTTATTAATGCTAGTTCAGGTTTTCTATCCTTAACCGAGTACTTTAGTTGCCTCACCAATCGTTACCCATGTGTCTGCAAACCACAGGATACAATGAAGGTCAACATTTCTGAACCACAAACACGTTTCATGAACATGGACTCAGCTTCTGTCCAGTTTACCTCTGAGGAGAGCTGCTGCAGGACGCTCTGCTCCGGCTGCTCTCTGCTGGGACGGCTCACTCATGGAGAAATTGGGCTGCCAGACATTTTTAAGACTGACTTTGATGGATTTTTCCTTTAGATGACAGGACGGGCCAGACATGGCTGCTCTCTGAGCCCCTCCCAACTTTTTGTTTTAAAGAAAGTAAGATTTCAGGAGTCAATCCTCTAAATGAGTTCAGCTCCGGTTGGATAGTTGAGTGGAAGCTGTGATTTGTGGAGAAATGTTTCGTGTTCCCTGCGGGGGCAGAATGAAGTGTAACGCTCAGCGACCGTTAACTCCTTCAGTTTCCTGCTAATGTTTCACAACTTTGGAGGAACTTCCTAACGGCAGCTTTAACAATGCCACCAGTATGAATGGATGTTCCTTCATTAAGAAGGTAAAGCCTCCTTGGTATACATTATGTAAACCAGCACTCAATACACCTCAGGTGTGCACTTAATTCTGCTCTCCTCAAACCTCACCAATAGCGTCGTTAAAACCCCATTACGCTCAGCGAAAGAAGCAGAGCTCCCTCTGAATAGCTGAAAGCCAAACCACATGGAATACTTCTCTGAAGTGCTGCTGGGGAAAACACTAATTCTGGGATTAACGTCTCACAAATGGACAAATGCAAAGCACTGCTTTGTATCAACACTGAACAGTTTTACCTGCTCAGAGAACTCATGAAACGATCAAGTAAACGTGAACGTGACTTCAAACCTTCCTGTTTCCTGGCTTCATGCTCGGTGTGTGTTTCTTGGTTTGTTGAGGTACAGGTGTTGTCTTCAATGTGTACACTAGGCCCGACATCACTTTGACTCCAGTGGTATCACTTCCATCAGGGAACAGGAAGGACTCGTCCACGCTGAGGAATGCAGCTCTGACCTACAGGAGACCAACAGGTGTGTGAAGCTGCAGCGATGACCAGTTTTATGTTCCAGCCAAATGTCAGAACGCTACCCTGGAAATGGACTGACTCAATGGCAACATCAAGTCACCCGAGCTGCCACGTTTCCCTCTGTGTGGCCTTGTTTCTCACTCCAATACATCGTCCTGCACCTCTATGGAAACCGAACAATCGGGGCGAGAAGTAGAGAGAATTTAACAAGTCTCCTGTGCAGTAGAACTCTTACGACATAAATCATGAAAGAAAAGAAATGTGTAAGATGAATTTCTTTGAAACAAAAATGGTCCGGTGTAATCTCTGCATTCAACATGTTGCAAGTGTTCCCAACGCTCAGACTACAGGAGCTTTAACGTCCGAACCCACTTTGACATTGCGTTGCATCACACACATGAGGAGAAACGTCAGATGTTCCTCTCAAACCTGAAACACACGGAACGGTTCGGGGGGGTTTAAGGCTGGATCTGTAAACCTCACATTAACGGTGAATCCGGGTTAAATCTGCCCGGAACCTCCTGCAGGCTGAGCCCTGCTTAAGCTTAAGATCGATATGCATTGAAGTGGCATGAATAGAACCTCGGACTCTGAGATTGTTTCATAAGAACGAGGGAACTGGCATATTTCTCGAGGAGGACTAGTAACAAACACAAGAACATCGACACGGTGCCTCCTCTTCAGTACCCGTGTGTTGATTCATTTACTGAAACTGTGGCGCGATGAAATAAGTGTTCCTAACCACCAGTACGGGTTTGTTCCTGGAGCTTTCAGGAAGCATTTAGTCAGTGTTCCGCTGAGCGAACTGTGTCTGACGAGCACTTAAAGGCAACACGAGACGTTCACTATCCGACGCAGAGAAGAGGAGGAACCAGGATGTCAGCGGGGGGCCCACAGTCCCGGGCCCCCCGGGCCCCCCGAGCGGGTTACTGACTAGTTGAGCGGCTGGTGATCTAGTTATCGTTCCGTGTGTTCATCAGACGCTCTGTGCTGAATGTCTGCAGCGAGCGAGAGCGTCCGCCCGCGCAGACAGATGAAGGTTGAGCTGTCCAGAACACCGGGGCAGGAGGAACTCATTCACCGTGACACTGATGGTCATGTGAGGGATTAATGGCCGTGATTGATTGCTCACAATGTTGAGAAATGTAAATGATAAAAGACAGAATATGCTTTTGGGGTTATTGCTTTCTGTCAAAACTCATCTCGCGCCCTATACAAGCTCACGAGCTGCAGAGGAAGCTGGCAGGAGGAGCTGCTGTTCCAGGAGGAGGACGTCCTTCACTTACGGAAGGAAGAAAGATCAAATAATGCCTCGACTGCTGCCGAGTCCGCTCGGAAACATGACTTCCTGTATGGCCGGGCGTGACAGACATGACAGGCGGAGCGGGTGTGCTGACAGTCAGAGCAGCAGGAGGTCAGGCGTCCTGACAGCTCAGACGAGTCACCTTCCACCCACCTCGCTAAACGACCCGCTTCCCCACACAACTTCCTGCCGCCGCCGATGGCCGCCGCTGCAGACGTCACCACTGTCAGGCAGGAAGGGGGGGGGGACACATGAAGGGAGACGGAGTCAATTAAAACTAAGAGGAAACGAGAGAGCGCTCAGGGTCAGGACACGCTGCTTCTGTGAGGACCAATTAGAGCTTCACAGCGACAGATATCTGCTGTTTGTTTGAGGGACAGAGGATTTACTACAGCTCGCTTTAAAAACCCTGAACATCCAGTTTACCCCTTCATTTCCCCCCAAGTAGCTTTAAAGCTGCATTTTTCCCTTCTTCTTCTTCTTATTATTATTATTATGATATGAACAATGGGTCACGTAAAGTCATATTGACAAATCCACAGAGCATCAGTGTCCCCAACTCTTTAGAAGAGACCAAAAATCCAAACAACATATTTCTCCTCTAACCTGTGGTGTTATTTATCTATCGGTGGTTTTGATATATATCTATAGATCTATATCTATATATTAAATCCAATACAACGGGACCGTGGTGCTCAGAACCAAAGACGTATACATTTGAAAGCATTGATCAGTGATGTCTGTTCCCAGAAACCATGACGCAGTAACTGGAGGTAATCCACACACACACACCTGTGAGCGGTTCATGGTGGAACTGACTCAGTCGGATTGTCTGGATGTGGATCGACATGAATAGATATCTACATATATATATATACATATAGAGATCATATATATATATATATATATGATCTCTATATATATATATATATATATGATCTAGAGAGAGAGAGAGAGAGAGAGTTTCCTGATGGCCGTCTTCACATGAAGACGTTGGTTCTTTGTTGCTGTTTCTTTTCTTTCTACTCTGGAATGTGAATCTGTTTTTTATTGAGCCCAAAAGGGGAATTGGTTTGTTAGCAGCAGCAGTGAGGAGGAGCAGAGATTACTGAGGAAACACAAGGTAATGAAGGGGATGAATACAAATAAAACCACATGAAAGTGTGCCTCTTTATGATCCTCATCAAATATTAATGAAAGACTGTAAACGTGTGGAAGCAAAGGATGAATGATTGACTCATAGATCTAGTTAAAGTCTGATGATCTGAATAAACTGTTTCCTCTGAATCATCCTCCGTCGAGTTACTGCAGCAAGAACGTCAACATTTCAGCTTTTTATTGGTTATAGTGATGTGTAACAGTTTAAACTGTCACGTTTAATACACACACACACACACACACACACACACACTCAGCTGCTTCTGCTCAACTTCCACCTTCTGCTTCACTGGATGCAAAGATAACCTGAAGAAGAACAAGCTTCTTGCTTCACCTCTTTGTTATTTCATCACTTTTGATTTTGTGATTTATTTCATTTAATTTGAAAGATGTTCCTTTGTACAATTATATACAAATATTACGTTGTGTGACAAAGCAGATTTCCCAGCACATATTAAACTCTTCATCCACCTCAATGCAACAAACACGTGAAGATAATGATCCGTCACTGCAACCTGGAGTGTGGCGTTTGGGCCTCAGCTCGCGTGTGTGTGTGTGTGTGTGTGTGTGTGTGTGTGTGTGTGTGTGTGTGTGTGTGTGTGTGTGTGTGTGTGTGTAACACTGACTTCGTACTGAGGGACTACTTTCTTTGCTTCATGTTTCATTTTTGAACATGTACATCAAAATATAAGTCATGTGATAACTTGTTTTAGGTACAGTGAATAAATCCCCCCCCCCCCCCCCCCCACAGAAACACCGAGCCTCATGTCCCAGAATGACTCGGCTTTTTATGAAAATATGAAGTTGAACAATCACATGTTCAGACAAAACCTGCCACAATATGACTGAACATCAGAAAGAGGCTTTGAAACCTCTGGAATCCTCGGAATGGCGGCGCTATTGTAACACTACTTGATATTCAGAGCTTTAGTGTCGACCTCATTGACTTCTATTCAATCTAACGCACACACGCACACACACACACACACACACACACACACACAAGAGGAAGTGCAGAGAGACAGCCAGCCACAATGCCCTCCTCATTGAGAAGCACCTTGGGATAATGATGGAGGTGCTCATAAGTGGCTCGGTGGTCAAGAGGAAGCGGGGCTTATCACGGTTGCCACGGCAACCGTTTTTAGGAGAACATCAGACGGGCGTCTCGTCTCTCCGCCCGCTCGCCAGCACCTCGTTAGGAAACAGTCTGCAGCGCTTCTCATCGAGAGTGGAAGAAGAAGGAGGAGGAGGAGGAGGAGGAGGAGGAGGAGGAGGAGGAGAGAGGAGCATTGTGTGAGCTGCTGATGGAGGAGAATGTTTCTGCATCGGCTCACGCTGAAGCAATTATTGGCAATTTCATCATCTGATGAATTCATGAACTGCACTGGAATCCATTTGTCGCGCTGCCACGGAGGAGACGCGATAGACGGTAATTGCCCTCCAGCGTCACCGAGAGGAGCGTCGCTCCTGTTCGGCCTCCAGAAACACCGGTGGGAGGTTTCAGGGGGACGCGGTGAAAATAACACTTTGACTTCATCCTGCTTCTATTATTTCAATGTGTGCGCACGACCGACCACGTCTGCACAGCATCCGTCGGGCAACACGAGGACACGCACACACAGCTGCACAACTGGACTCTGTCATTTATGCCAAACTGTCAGTTCATCTGCAGCTTCTGTAACACGTGTAATGACTTATTTCAGAGAGAAGCTGAATATGCAGATGGCATCATCTCCAGAGGGATTTGATGAAACCGCTCAGGCGCCCGATCGCTCCTCAGTCGGCACGACTTGGCGAGCGCAGCGTTCCACCCACACCTCCCTCATGAGTCTGTACATGACTGTGGATCTCACCACAGAAGGATCCTGCATCTGAGTGGATGTCTGCTTTCCCACTCCCTCTATCCACAGACACACACCTGCATGTTGTTGGAGTCTTCCTTCCTCTTCCGTCCAGTGACCATGTTCCCAACACTCTTACTCTCTGCAGTGCTCGGCAAGATGTTGAGCTTCAGGACGGACATGTTTTCAAAAGCCTCATCAGGCTCATCAGCGCTCCGTAGATATATCGACGTTCCCTAATCAACAGATATAAATACTTCATTATTGTGTGTGTGTTAATCGTGAACGAAGAAGTAAAGAGAGAAGTGCTACATAACATGAACTTTACTCCTCATACATGTCGCGTCCCGGCTGTGAGCAGCTTCCTCTAAATGAAACGTTCACGTCTTGGATGTACGATTCTAAACGGGACTAAATGAAGACATCAGAATGCAAATAGTGAAGTGCACATTGAGTTGTGGGGCGGAGGCTGTGATGGAGGCAGTGATGGAGGCTGTGGAGGCAGTGATGGAGGCAGTGATGGAGGCTGTGGAGGCAGTGATGGAGGCAGTGATGGAGGCTGTGATGGAGGCAGTGATGGAGGCAGTGATGGAGGCAGTGATGGAGGCAGTGATGGAGGCAGTGATGGAGGCAGTGATGGAGGCAGTGATGGAGGCAGTGATGGAGGCTGTGGAGGCAGTGATGGAGGCAGTGATGGAGGCAGTGATGGAGGCAGTGATGGAGGCAGTGATGGAGGCAGTGATGGAGGCAGTGATGGAGGCAGTGATGGAGGCTGTTGAGGCTAAAATCTCCTCACAATGAAAATGTAGCCGGCTAGCCCACGTGGAATGATAGCTTTTCAGACACACGGCGCTAAAAACATTACCGAAACTGATTCACAATTATAAGGAATTTAATTCCACTGATGTAAGCACGATTACAGTTATACATTGGAGTGTACACTCCTATGACATATTAAAACAATACAACCCCATTTGGAAAAAAACTACCTCTGGTCCCAGGACACAGCCGTCCCGCAGATCCACAAGCTAAGAGAGCCAGAAAAAACGCTTCTCACCCGCCCACATATTAATTCACGACTCCTCCCTTCCGTCTATCTCAATTTCTATTGGCTACCCACCCTCAGCTCAGCAAACGCCTGTCTTCACATCTCTCTCTCCTGAGCAGCTAACACATTCAATGATTGTCAGTTATTGTTTAATCCCATCTATAATAATCCTTCAAAATGAAAGTTAAACTTCTGCAACTTGGCAGAAGTTTCATGCTTCTGCATGTTTATGTTAATTATGCATTCCCAAAACCCTTATGATTATGACTAATTATGAATTATTAATTATGAATTATTAAACACTTTTATTATATCTACTAACTACAGTTTTTTTACTCAAATTTCTTACAATTCCCCCCTAACTCACAGTTCACTGTGAGTTAGCTACTCAAATGTAGTTAGTTATTCAAATGTCCCTGGAGACCTCCCCCCTACTCAATCCAGGGAGAGGCTCCCTATCTATCTAAACAGAGGCAAAGAATTCATGCACACAGATATCATTTCAAGTATTTCTGTTCAGTTCGTTTCAAGATAGAGTGCGTTGAAAGTCACTGCCTTCCATGTCTTGGGGCTGGCAGGATCAGGATACAGCCTGTAGGCTAGAGAACACATACTGAGAAGCCTTGACTGTTCATTTACACTTGACAAAATTGCATTTCTTAATCTTTACACCTTAAAATCCCTTTATAACCCAATTAAACAAAAAAAAATTTTAATCTCCAAATACTCATCCAAAACAATCCGTCTATTTTCCAAACTTCCAACATCTCACTGGATGTTTTAGAAGTCCATCTGGGCCTTTAGCAGGTCCTTCAGGATCTCCGAGAGGATGGTCAGGAACCGCTCGTGAAGTCCCTCTGGTGGCCTCATCTAGACTGTGGCCATCAGAAGCTCCAATTCGTCCTCATCCTCGTCACATAACTGGTTGCCTGGACTGGTGTCTGGCTCATCGGTGAAGCAATAAACCCCTGTAGAGGTCCACGGATGCAAGGGAACCCCCATCCACAGACAACTAGGCGGTCTATGATGACAGCACACAGAATAATTACGATTGCCAAAAATGTATGTTTTCACTGGCCAAGCATACTTCCCAACCAGTCGGTGAACGGATTCGTGACACCAGAGTTCTCCGCTAGCTCTTGGCTGAGTGCTGTCAGTCCCTCCTGAGCCCTGGTCACCGATCCATCAGGAGCTGTGTTATTTGGAATGAAAGTACAGCACGCAGACCCAAACATCTGGCACACGCCACTTTTCTCTGCTAAATCATATCTAATGCCATTCTGTTCTGCAAGGTCATTAAACTAGTCTTCGCCAGCTGTGCATGCAGTCCTGATATGGCGTCACTGGTGAAGTTTACTAAACGCTGTTGGTTATAGTAAATGCATACGTCTGTAGTGTAAGAGAGGTCAACGATCTCTCAAATATGTTTGCGCCGTCCGTGTCAAAATTGATTCTTAGGAACTGTGTAAATTAGTAAATGTACCAAAATTAGTCAATACTGGATATGTGAAGGAATCTCGAATCCAAAATTGAAGCTAGAATTCCGAAATCAAACTCAACATCTAAATCAGAATCACAATCACAATCCAGTTCCAAATCAGAATTCGAAAGGTTTAAAATTGGAAGTAAAATTAAATTAAAAAACAATGAATAATTAATCAATTAAATATTAAATTCAACTTTAAAATCAATAACTGTGTTCAAAGATATTCAATCAGAAATACCAATGCAAGTCAAACTGTTGAACTGCACTTACACTCTGGTCTGCACAATAATGAGTCACAATTAAGTTCAAGAATTGAAGAACAACTGAAACCATTAATCTTTGTTAAAATGCTGAATTAAAACCAAAGTCAACGACTAAAGTTATAATGCTTAATTAAAACTAAGGTCAGGATATAAGCTCACAGCTCTTAGACAATGAATCTCTGAAAAATTCAGATTCTAAACACTTCTTTACGGTTTCCTGCAGTTACTCCTTCTTCTGTTTAATTGTTTTTAAATCTCCTTTTCTTTGCCTTATGTTTTGATGCTTTTAATGGTTTTATGTGAAGCACTTTGAAATGTGCTTATACAAATAAACTTGCCTTGCCGTCTGCGCCAAACCGGAAGTTGTTCTGCGCCGAACCGGAAGTTGTCCTGAAACCGGCTTTTTTGTAACAGATATGCTAACCGCAATGCTAACGACAAAAACGGAGCTTCTAATAAAGCATACGCACACACAAGTATCACCAAAATCCCACACTTTAATTCCACTCATACGCCTTCTGTCTCCTCTCTCAATCCAGCCGTTATTTTATTTTATAAGCACTTATTTTACATACAGAGTACCGCAACACCGGAGCTACACGTAGCTAGCGTTAGCTCCCCACAGCGCGATCATGCAATGTTAATCATTTTAAAACGTATTTCCACGCTGCTAAAACACAGACTAGTCACACGTATTATTGGACTTATTTAGTCATCATTTTAAACGTATTTCCACGCTGCTAAAACACAGACTAGTCACACGTATTATCGGACTTATTGTCCGGTGTTATTATACCTTAAACCTCCGGTTAACAGGCTTTAGCTCATCCAGACCCGAGGTCATCGTTACGTATATGAAACGCGAGTTATTCACTTCCAGCGCCACAAACCACTCACCCAGTCTGTCTAGTTTCACCAAAAGCCCTTATTCTACGTCTTCTGAATCACCCACACGATCCACTAATTATATTCACAGCCAAAGCGAGCAAGAGTGTCTTTCCTGGAGCCTGCGGCCTCAGAAGCTAACTCCCGCTAGCCTAGCTCTCTAAGCAGCGTATGCTCAAAGCCCGAAAATTCTTGGGCCAAAACAACAAAGGATCGCACCCCTAAGCCGGAATGCCAAGATATTTCAGTCCGCCAAGTCACATACCTGCTTTAAACTAGCTATCTGCAGGCCTAACAATACTTATGTTGGGCCGAAGGAGACTCCCAGCATGAGCAAAGCAGTTCGCCCGTACCACAGCTTGTTTGATTCCAATGTGGTGATTTACTTACACAGCGCTGTCTGCCTTTAATTAATTCTTAGGATCCTTATACTCTTGACTAATCCCTTAAGTTCATCATACTTCAGACAGCAAATCGTACTTACCTCAGTGGAACGTGGCCTCCCTCGTGGAACGTCCCCACCGGCAACGGAGCGTTAGCCGTTAGCAGCGCTTAGCCAAGCAGAGATTCCCCTAAGATTCCTAGAAGCTAACTCACAGATTTCATGAAACAGCTCTGCCTACCGATATTGTGGGCCCGGGATTGTCTGCTTGACTAACGCCGCCGTCAGCACACACAGCGAGGCCGGCAAGACTGTCCCTTCGTGGATTCGCCAAATTTGTTGAGGCTAAAATCTCCTCACAATGAAAATGTAGCCGGCTAGCCCACGTGGAATGATAGCTTTTCAGACACACGGCGCTAAAAACATTACCAACTGATTCACAATTATAAGGAATTTAATTCCACTGATGTAAGCACGATTACAGTTATACATTGGAGTGTACACTCCTATGACATATTAAAACAATACAACCCCATTTGGAAAAAAACTACCTCTGGTCCCAGGACACAGCCGTCCCGCAGATCCACAAGCTAAGAGAGCCAGAAAAAACGCTTCTCACTCCGCCCACATATTAATTCACGACTCCTCCCTTCCGTCTATCTCAATTTCTATTGGCTACCCACCCTCAGCTCAGCAAACGCCTGTCTTCACATCTGTCTCTCCTGAGCAGCTAACACATTCAATGATTGTCAGTTATTGTTTAATCCCATCTATAATAATCCTTCAAAATGAAAGTTAAACTTCTGCAACTTGCAGAAGTTTCATGCTTCTGCATGTTTATGTTAATT
>NC_136638.1:28669509-28724509 GCF_949748355.1 Melanostigma gelatinosum
CTCCAATTACCAGCTGTTCTCGTCTCACTTTTAAACAAGAGCAAAGGAAATGAAGAAGAGGGAGAAGAAGAAGAAGGCCTGGGAGGATGTAGGGGAGGAGATATTAGAGGAGAGAGAAAAACACACAAGAGGTCGAAGGACGGAGAGGAGATGAAGAGGAGGAACAGAAGTCCTTCTATTCATCCCAGTGGAGCAGACGCTTCTTCTCCTGGACTCTCGTCCTGACGCTCCGTTTGCAGATCGTATCGTTTGTAAACACGCTTTCCGTCTCGCCGTCTCCCCCCGTCTCCCCCAATACTCACCCCATCGCTTCCTCGCAGTCGTTTGAAATTCAAAAACAGTTCTGTTCCTCAGCGGCGAGCGATGACACGGACGGCGCGCTGGGTTTCTGCACCTTCACTCAGATACACAGCAGCTGGTTTCCTCTGTGCTGATGTCTGACGCACCTCTTCCTGCTGGAGAGCCACGTGTTGCTGAGCTCTGCTGTTTCTCCCCAGCCTTCCACTGAGCTGATCAGTGCTTCTTTGCATTTGAAACGGCTGCATCCCGCTCAGTTTGAGCTCCGGCTCCGTCACGCCTGCTTTGCTGCTCGCATGTCCACCAGAAGGGTTCAGGGGTTTGGGTCTGCGATGTGACGTCAGGTTAAGAAGACAGAAGGCGACCGGGGGTTTGAGAACCCAACCAGTAGCCCGGTGCCCGCCGGACCGGTCCACACATGAGTGCGTCTGTCTCTGAGAGACTGCGTCTGAGAACGTTCACGATCGATGGACACGGCCGAACAAGCTCCTCCTCCATTTACTGCAATGATCAGCACTTTTCTGAAAGGTTGAGAGATTTTTAACTTGAAGCTTGCAGCAGATCAGTCCAAGTGACTTCCAGGAGCATGATGTCATAACCATCCTTCCATTTGACGTCTGTGTCACGGTAAGGACCGCTCAATGCACCGCCCTGCCCCACAGGACAAAGACTCAGAGACACGGCGGTTTTAACACTTAGCGGTTCTGGACCCGCTGAAGCAGAACTTCAGATAATAATAGAACTGCAGAATGAGTCAACTGGCTGCACGAAGAAGGAGCTGCAGAAGCTCACACATGTAAAGTGTCCTACAAGTTCTACCTCAACATGAATTACATCTTCGAAAATATTTAAACTTGCGAGGACTTTTCTTTTCTTGCCACAAAGCAGAAACCAATTTATATTCATAAAAACAGATTTTGTGGGTTTTCATGAATGCAGAACTATCATAAGACAACAAATGGACCAATCGGTGTGTTGTTGCCCACCTGCAGGACTTTAACAGGTTGAATGGACATGAAGATGGATCTACAGTCACAGAATGGGGCTAGCCTGCACAGCTAACGTTAGCATGAGTGTAAGTGTGGCGAGGACACATTTACTCTTTAGACAGAGAGTCGAACGGGCCTCGAGCATGAGGATGGAACATGGCAACACAGATAATTCTGCCTCCAGAGTCTCCGTGTCTCGGGAAAGGGAATCATCATCATGATTCATATGTTTCACATCATTTGCGCTGTTGAAACGTAACATTCCAACAGAAACGTTTAGTCTGAAACCATTTTGTCCGTTTAAACCTGAATATTTAGATGTTCACTGATATGTGGAGATATTATCTTCAGAATAGATGTTTCTTTGAAAGCAGGAGCTCAGGAAGCCTTCCGGAGACGAGGATTCCTTCCCAGCATCCTCTCTGTCTCTTAACAGGACGTACCTCCAGAGACGGCTGCTCATCCTCCTGCCTGTCAGCAGGTCTGCGTTGTGGCTGATTACTTTCCGTCATCTTGTTTCTCTCTGAGCTCTTCTTCCTTCTTTCTGTTGTCATGTTTATTTCGACGCATGGCTTTGCATTCTTCCCCGTCGTCTTCATGCTGCTGATGTATTGGCTGATTGAGCGGCGCAGAGCCGGAGCGGTTGCCATGCTAATTGCCGGCAGGTAAACAGCAGCGGTGCCCTTCCACCGTAACAAGAAAGCCTTTTTGTTTCGGTGGAAAGCGACTCCTGAGGTTCTGGCGGCTTCGTTATACTGAGAGAAGGTGGCTCTGCATCCAAACAACAGCAACAAAAGACAGGAGGCATGAAAGCGGCTGTTTACCCCCTGAAAGCTCACCGGGTCATCGTCGGCCTAATTAAACCGCTGAGTATTTTTAGACTTCTTGAGATCCTGTCAGATTGGAAAGCCTCTGTTTGTTCATCCGCGCAGGAACAAATAACAGTGTTTTAGGATTTGTTGCCAGCTGTCATGTTAGCTCCTCTCCTGTCCCGCTCTGCTGTGGAAGCGAGTCCTGCCGGAGAGCTTCACATCAAACGGGCCTTCACACCTTTAATTACTCGCTGTCTCTCGCCCTCTGAAGTCCTCGGCTGCGTTCTGGCTGTCGGCTCGGCTCACTTTCTGCAGAGCATCTGGATCTGATTCAAGCTCCTTCCTCCTGCACCTCATCCCTCCTTCTCTCACATCCAAATGAGCTGTGACTGGCTCACGTTTATTTATACATCCCTGACTGCTTCACAGGAGAGGAAGAAGAGACCGAGAAGGACTCGTTCAAACAGTTGACCTCTCTGACTGACCTGTTCCACAGTCTGCCATGCAGTTTAACCTTTACTGTCGAGAACCTGATGGATCTTTATCAAACACATGTTAGCTTAAAGCTACTACCAGGAGCTTCAACTATGTGTTGGTGCTGTCGCCCCCTGTGGACTACAGTGGTAGTGTCTCTGAGCACCAGACTCTCTTTAGAAAAAATCTCATTCTACTGCAGCAGGTCTGACAGTCTGCCCCCCTCAGTCCTGGTTCTGGTTCTCCCGTGCATCCCTTCCCTCCAGCGGGTCCAGCATTACGTCCTGGGTCTCCAGCAGAGAGGAGGAGGAGGAGGAGGAGGAGGAGGAGGAGGAGGAGGAGGAGGAGGAGGCCGCCGCCGCCGGGAGCTGAGCTCTCCTGCCTCCGGAGCTCCGACTGCAGGTCCAAGGCTGCAGGTGAAGCCGGATCTGGTCTGGAGACTGGTTCATATAGAGGATCAGGACTACACTGAGACTGGTTCATATAGAGGATCAGGACTACACTGAGACTGGTTCATATAGAGGATCAGGACTACACTGAGACTGGTTCATAGAGGATCAGGACTACACTGAGACTGGTTCATAGAGGATCAGGACTACACTGAGACTGGTTCATATAGAGGATCAGGACTACACTGAGACTGGTTCATATAGAGGATCAGGACTACACTTAGACTGGTTCATAGAGGATCAGGACTACACTGAGATTGGTTCATAGAGGATCAAGACTACACTGAGACTGGTTCATAGAGGATCAGGACTACACTGAGACTGGTTCATAGAGGATCAGGACTACACTGAGACTGGTTCATAGAGGATCAGGACTACACTGAGACTGGTTCATAGAGGATCAGGACTACACTGAGACTGGTTCATAGAGGATCAGGACTACACTGAGACTGGTTCATAGAGGATCAGGACTACACTGATAATTTGGAACTTAGAAATGCAAGGCAGTCATTCTTCTCTGACATCATAACCACAAACAAGAACAACACACGCGCCTTATTTGCTACCGTCGACAGGCTAACAAACCCTCCAGTGTCGGTAGCTGCTGAGCTCCAATCCACCTGGGCATGCAATCAATCTGCCTCCTTTGTTACTGACAATATTCAGAAAATTAGACAAGCAGTCAGTGCCTCCACACCAACCACAGGATATGTGTTGTCCCGATCTCTGAATAACATCCATTCAAATATCATGACACAATTTCATTCAATCGACCGTAGAAGCCTAGAAGACATTATACAACATCTGAAGTCATCCTCCTGCTGCTTGGATATTCTACCAACACACTTTTTCAAAAATATTTCAAACTGCATGACCACTGATCTCTTACAAATTGTAAACACATCCCTTCTCTCAGGTGTCTTCCCACAAGCCCTAAAAACTGCAGTTATTAAACCGCTCCTAAAGAAGGCTAGTTTAGACTCCGCAACGATGAAAAATGATAGGCCAATATCAAACCTCCCATTTTTAAGTAAAATAATTGGAAAAGCGGTTTTCCAACAGCTGACCAACTTCTTGACCGTAAATAACTGCTTTGATGTTTTCCAGTCAGGCTTTCGACAGCACCACAGCACTGAAACTGCTCTTGTTAAGGTTTTCAACGACATCCACTTAAACATAGACAATGGCAGAAGTTCAGTCTTAGTGTTACTAGATCTCAGTGCTGCATTCGACACGGTCGACCATGCCATACTCCTAGAAAGACTAAACATCTGGGTGGGACTCTCTGGCACAGCACTTAACTGGTTTGAATCCTACTTGAAGGACCGAGAATACTTTGTGTCTGTAGCTGATTACACATCAGAGCTGACTAAAATGACATGTGGTGTTCCCCAAGGTTCAATACTGGGGCCTCTTCTGTTCAACATCTACATGCTTCCACTAGCTCAGATTATGGAAAACAACAAAGTGTGTTATCATAATTATGCAGACGACACACACATCTACATAACTATGTCACCAGGGGACTATAATCCCATACAAGGGCTGGGTAACTGCATTGAACAAATCAACAACTGGATGTGCCAGAATGTTCTTCAATTAAACAAAGATAAAACAGAAGTAATTGTTTTTGGTACCAAGGACGAACAATTGAAAATCACCGCTCAGCTTCAGTCACTGATGTTAAAACCCACAAACCAAGCCAGAAATCTAGGTGTAGTTATGGATTCAGACCTCAACCTGAACAGCCATATCAAGACAATTACAAAATCAGCCTCCTATCACCTGAAGAATATATCAAGGATTAGAGGACTTATGTCTCAACAGGATGTGTAAAACTTGTCCACGCATTTATCTTCAGCAGACTGGACTACTGTAACGGTGTGTTTACAGGTCTCTGTAAAAAGTCCGTCAGAAAGCTGCAGCTGATTCAGAACGCTGCAGCTCGAGTCCTCACTAAGACCAGGAGGGTGGATCACATCACTCCAGTTCTGAGGTCTTTGCACTGGCTTCCTGTGCAACAAAGAATTGACTTTAAAATCCTGCTGTTGGTTTACAAAGCACTGAATGGTTTAGGGCCAAAATACATCTCTGATCTGCTGCTACCTTATGAACCATCCCGACCCCTCAGGTCGTCTGGGACCGGTCTACTTTCTGTTCCCAGAGTCAGAACTAAACATGGAGAAGCAGCGTTCAGTTTTTCTGCTCCACATATCTGGAACAAAGTCCCAGAAAGCTGCAGGTCTGCAGCTCCTTTAAATCAAGATTGAAGACCTTTCTGTTTGCTGCCTTTAATTGAACCACATTCAATTCATATATTCATCAATTTCCTGCATTTCTGCATTTTACTCCTGCATTTTATTTCTTGCACTGTTTTTTAATGTTTTAATGAATGTTCTTAATTGTTTTTAAATCTCCTTTTCTTTTGCCTCATGTTTTGATGCTTTTAATGGTTTTATGTGAAGCACTTTGAATTACCTTGTTGTTGAGATGTGCTGTACAAATAAACTTGCCTTGCCTTGGTTCATAGAGGATCAGGACTAGTACAGAGTAATCACTTCATTGAGTAAAAGCTTTGCTCATCATATTAATTGTTATTGACTCAGATGTCTGATCTCTATCTGAGTCTGTCTTCACTACTTAGCATTGATTTCATGTTCACACATATTTAAAGAATAATACTTCTTTTGTCCCTGAAGCTCTGATTCTTACCAGATGATGTTATTTCAAACCAAGAAAAGGTTATTAAGCCATGTTCTTATTAAAGTTAATGTCATAATATTCATACCATTGGGGAGTATTTTAATATGTTGTTCTTCTCTTGGTGTTTTTTTTTTTTTATCTCATTAAACTATTTTCACATTAAGTCTTTTAAGATTTTGTTCTCATTTGGAGATAAATATTACAGATCACTTCAACAACACAACACTAATTAAGTCTGCTTTCTTTTTCACTTATTCCTTGTAACATGGCAGCTTTCCCCGTAATGATTTTTCTGTCTCTCTCTCTCTGTCTCTCTCTCTGTCTCTCTCTCTGTCTCTCTCTCTGTCTCTCTCTCTCTGTCTCTCTCTCTCTCTCTCTCTCTCTCTCTCTCTGTCTCTCTCTCTCTCTGTCTCTCTCTCTCTCTCTCTCTCTCTCTCCCACTGCTCGCTCCACCAGGTGACCCCGGAGACCCAGCTCCTTTAAATTGATTCTTTCTTTTTTTTACGTCTCCACATTAAATTGAAACCAATCCCCAAATGCTTAAAAGCTCAAAGTGCACCCTGACTTCCTGCCTGTCCTCCCCCGTCTGTATGCAGAGAGAGAGGAGCGGGAGGATTGGAGGAGGAGGGGGGGCCAGGAGGAGGAGTGGGGGGGCCAGGAGGAGGATGAGGGGGGAGGGGCGGGGGGGTGGTGGTTGCAGCTCTCACACAATGAAGCGACAGGGTTCGTTTCGTCTTCGGAGGATTTGGTAAATCCGGAACTGTGTCGAGCAGCTTTAGACAGAAAGGGAAGGCCCGCCGGAGCAGAACCGCCGAGCATGACAACCAGCTTTATTTTATGTCATTGCATTCAAATTCACTACATCCCCAACACTTATCACCCCCCTCCTCAGCGCACACAGGCCCACTTTGAAGACGGATCACCGTGGAGAAAGAACATATTTTCCCCTTTTTTCCAAAGTCAGATTGGCAGAAATTGAAGCGGAGAAACTTTGTATGTGTGTCAGAACTGCACAATGCAGAGCACACTGTAAGAAATGGACACCTTCAGCTGGGAGAGCGCTGGAAACCTCTCTTTTTTATGTTGAATAATATATTGTATGTACAAGAAAGTTGCAGCTGAAGCATTTACAGAGGATCTCTCGCTAATGTGACTCATCAGGAAAAGTTTAGCCGCCATGTTTGTTGCTACTCAGCCTGTAACAAAACGTAACATTCAGGAGAGAAAGCTTGCATTACAAACTGGAGTGGAGGTTAAACGATGTGGCTCTCAAGACCTTCATACATGAAGACCGTGACGAATAAACAGCATTCAAATGTCAATCAAAACTATTCATATCTGCAGCAATGTGACTTTGTGTCGTTTGCAACTTGTTTTCCATAAGAGGGTTAAATAGATTTGTGCACAGACCCTGAAAGAAAATTACTTTTGCTTCTTAGACATGTAATATTTGCGTTCTTTGTGAAAAAGTTTTAATAAAGAAAACAACAGTTCCGAGAAATATATTAACCTGTGAAGTAACTGCTAATACAAAAAACAGCCTAGGTCGTTTAAAGACTGTGTTTAGTGATGACCACTAAGTGAGTCCCATCATGTTGAGAAATGTCTTCCTGAGAACCAACAATGTCAAGACGACTGTTCTTTGTATCCACCTCCAACATGACTATATCCTGTCATTGGATTCTGTCCACCCAAGCTGTTTACCTACATATGAGATGCTGTTCACCACCATGGAATATGTTCTTGCACTTGTTCATATTATTTGTATTATTCCAGGACACAAACAACATCACGGACTGCCGGTAAATACTCACCTCTCAGCTTACTCTGCAAGATTGATATGAATGTTGATGAATGTTTTCAATTAATTAGATCTAAATTAAATAAATGAGTTGCTATCAAGTTGCATGATGGGAAATGAAGGATCTGGTGTTTGGGGGAGCCTGACTTTACAATAGTTCTCTGCTTCTGCTACATGAATTAATATTTGTGTATTCAATGTTACTCCTCATTTTTCGTGTATTTTTCAACTAAAGTCCAGCAACATGTGTCATTTTCTGCTCATTACATGAATACAGTCAATATGCAAAGAAACTACTTAGTTATGTTTATACAACTAAACTACTTAGTTATGTTTATACAACTAAACTACTTAGTTATGTTTATACAACTAAACTACTTAGTTAGGTTGAGACAACTAAACTACTTAGTTAGGTTTAGACAACTAAACTGCTTAGTTAGGTTTAGACAACTAAACTACTTAGTTAGGTTTAGACAACTAAACTACTTAGTTAGGTTGAGACAACTAAACTACTTAGTTAGGTTTAGACAACTAAACTACTTAGTTAGGTTGAGACAACTAAACTACTTAGTTAGGTTTAGACAACTAAACTGCTTAGTTAGGTTTAGACAACTAAACTGCTTAGTTAGGTTTAGACAACTAAACTACTTAGTTAGGTTTAGACAACTAAACTACTTAGTTAGGTTTAGACAACTAAACTGCTTAGTTAGGTTGAGACAACAACACTAATTAATTTGGTCTTCATTGCTTATATCTTCATTAGATCATGATAAAAGCGAATCCATTTTTTACAGTGTATATCGTTGCTCAGTGGGCTCTTTCTGCCCAAACAGAAGCCTCAGTGTGATTTAAACATGTTCAGCGTATCTACCGGGCCTCCTGAGTGGGACACTCACACATCCACTCAGACCCTCTGGGATCGGGTCCAACTCTTTTAATTAAAGCATTCAGCATCCACGTCCGCCACGCTGGGCCCAGAAAAACAATAAAGGTGTCCAATAAAATCAGACGGCAGGCCTCGTTGGGATCCGCTGACTCTTGAGAGTTTTCTCTGCAAACACTCGACCCAATGGATGTCGGGGAGTGCGAGGCAATGAGGATGACCCTGCAGGAATGCTTTTAGCTGCCAGACTTCCCTCTTGTTACCACCCTCTCGAACACAGGAGAGGACAATGGGGGAGATGGAGTCCTGTAGGACACTCAAAGCAGACATTTTCATCTCTGCCTGAAAACAAAAAAAAACTTTCAACAACGCCTCCTGGTAAAAGCACCCTTCAGGCTTTCTGTTGGTGTGAGGACAGAAAACCCTGGAATCTAAAAAAAAGAACTGGACTCATGATTACAGTGTTTGAGTTGTGTCGTGTGAAAGCTGCCTGCTGAGCTCCGCCTGCCTGATATTCAAGTCCAGGTGGGAGGGATGTGACCTGTCAACCTCCGAGGTTGCACTTTAAGACTCCAAGAATATATTCTCTTCGTGCATTAGAGGAAATAATGTGAAGTGGACGTAGTCGTCATGACGACACCAATTGGTTTGTCGTCATTTTGCTGCCTTTTATTTATTTATTTGTTATTTATTGGTTTATTTGATAAGGGACAGTGCGCATTGATAAAATCGTTTCTGTGTATGCGCCAGAGTTAGCCAAAAGGCTATTTTTCATCTGTAGTCCCAGCCTTGAGTTTGGCGATTTCGCCGTCGCCATCTCGAATTACGGCCGTCGCCATCTTGTTTTTTAAATTTGTGTCTCCACCACGGAATAGGATCCTAGTTAACTTTCTATTCGTATTGAATTCCTACTGATGTCACAAAAAACGATGAACAATTGTTGTCCATATACACAGAAACCAATAGATTGCATGTTGTGAGACTGGGCTGACAATAACTTTTAATAATTGGTAAATCGTTCTGCTTCTTGCTAAAAGAACATTTTGACTGCAGGACTTTAAATGGAGCTCTATCCCCACGTGGTTTTGATACTTAACCTGCAGGATTTATTCTTCTTCTTCCACCTCTGCTCCTTATTACCTTCCCCCAGTCGGCGGCTCCGTCTGGCCTCGGTGTTCAGGACGGAGAGAAGTCCACGGGTCTGATTTCACCGTCAGCTGGAGCTCTAATGAAGCCCGCGGGGACTCACGGAGGAGCGAGAGGAAGCCGCTGTAGAGGAGATCCGGGTTTAACCGGCAGCTTCTCTCTGGAGGATACAGTCGGTCCATCCAGAGACATTCAACATTTCTACTTTTGTCTGTTTCAGAAAACATTTATTTCATTGGTTTTAATACTCGTCTCTCATTTAGTGAAAGGAATTATCAGTGACACAGGTTTAATGTACCTGCCCTTTAACAACAACAAATCTAAACGTTAATAAAGTGCTGTATTAGAACACAACGCCAAGAAGCACTGACATAGCTGGCATGTGTGTTATTACTTGTAGTAATGGCGGTAGTACTCATTTTATAAGCTGTTGTACATATTTCATGACTTTATTACGTACAGCACTACAATACATTGTGTTAATATCTTAATACATATCATATTCTGCTCTATTTGTATTGTTAGATGTCATACTGTATCTCTCCTCAGTGTATATTTCAAGTACATTATATTTATAACTCAAAGCGCTTTACAAAAACACAAAGCCGAGGAAATCAAAAGATCAGAGAAAAAAAACTCATGAATGAGAAAATATAATGAGATCAACATATAAAATGAAAATGAGAATTTTATTTATTTTATATTTATCTTTACAGATACATTCTTTATATGTATTGTAGGAATAATAGCGTTGGTAGTAAAAACATACCAATTACTACAATATTTGTATCATTCATTCGTAAAATCATATCGTATATTTTTTGGCAATGTTCCATTTCTTCCACTTTGAATATATTGAAATATATAAATATCAATATATATATATTCATAATATGTCTACTATTCTACTTCAAAGCTGCTTTCAGAGTTGCACGTTTGGACAAATATTTTTCAACAACTCATTAATATGATCCAATAAGACGGCGTATCGTTCATATTATGGAGAACAAATAACAATATGACTCAATATGACTTTTAATGAGGAGACTCGCCTTATGAATACCCCCTCACACTCACACACACACTCACACACACACACACACACACACACACACACACTCACACACACAGACACACACACTCACACACACACACACACACACACACACACCGCCTACTGCTGTTTGTGTGTGTGTGTGTGTGTGTGTGCGTGTGTGTGTGTGTGTGAGTGCGTATGTGTGTGTAATGCACAAAGGAAGTCCTCATGGATTCACTGTTTCCTTGTTTGGGTCGTCCAAATAAAGCCACCTTAATCTTCCGCTGCGTGTTGACTGATGTCTGAATCATGATGAAGCTTTCTAAGCCGTCCTGTCAGCACAAGAGGAAGAGGAGTGTGTGTGTGTGTGTGTGTGTGTGTGTGTGTGTGTGTGTGTGTGTGTGTGTGTGTGTGTGTGTGTGTGTAACACCTCGACATAAAGCCTTCTCTCCATGATGGTGTGAAGATACACTCTGTTAATCTCTAGCAGCTTGTTTTCAATACTTCAGCAAATAGCACCCAAACACAGACTGAACACACACACACACACACACACACACACACACACACACACAGATGCACACAATTATGCAAATGTTTTCAAAAGATTAAAAAGGACACTACATGTGCTGACACATGAACACATGACAAAGACACAAACGCTCCTCATCCATCTTTACTTCCTCTTCTTCCTCTTCCTCTTCCTCTCCAGCCTCTGGTGCGTTCAGGTGATGCTTCTCGACTTGTAAATTCCAACACCATCGGTAAACTTTCAATTCATGCTGCTGAAATTTACAAGTTGTGATGAGGGTGAAGTTACACGTGGCAGCATTTGTAATGGCTGATGGAAACACTTTATTTAGACTCAGTGCCTTCATATTTAACTTTGTGTTGGCCTAGAAATAAAGAAGTGAATTTAAAAAACTGTTTCAAAGCAGCATTTATTTCCTGTATGTAAGTCAATCCTACAGAAAGAGCTTTTAGATCATGTAGAAAAACAGATTTTACAAAAACACAGAACATTGTACTTTCTAAGTCTCTTCAAAATGATCTCAAAGGGTGGAGGATCACTTCAGTATAATTCTGTCCATGGCCTTAACTGGAGCTCCACTTCCTGTCAAAACGTGTGTAAATGATCATAACTTCAGTGATTAACAGTTCTAATGTAAAGATGTTGGTATGAGATTGAAGAAACCTGTTCTGGTAGAGCCATGACAGCATGAAGGAGGGCTCACAAAGTCTGCGGTGATACCAGTAATGGAGTCTGCTCTTCAGACGGACAGGCCGGGATAATGGTTTGATAGAGATTACAGAGGAGGGGAGTCAGAGGACACCCCTCGCTCCACAGCGGAGCACGAAAGGACATTTGGCTGAGAGTGATTAAAGGCGGTCATGGAGAGTCACGGAGGGTTTGAATTCAGCAGGTGAAGACCAGTCCGAAGCTCGCTGTCGAAGTAAATCTTTATTATCTCAAAAAGGCAATTTGTTATCCAGACAGTGGAGAATTCAGATCAAAAACATAAGAAACAGGACGGTGACACCAACGTGTTCACAGAGAAAACAGCAGCGGGGAGGAGTTCACGTATATCTACCAAAATGACAACACATACTTTGTTAAAAGTGGCGGATTATATAAACCAAAGGCAACATTGAAACACACAATGTCTTCTCACTGTTTTCATGAAAATATTCCAGGTTTTGAAGATCTGTACATTTATTAAAGGACCAGTTTGTAGCATTTCAGGGGACTTATGAGCAGAAATATAATATACATATATAATATACAGCGTAGCTAAACAACTAAATAAACTCATATGTAGTCCACGTAATTGTTAACCAGGAAGAATGAAGACCACAAAAACACACAGAGGGCTGGTGGGAGTGGAGGTGGAAAACAAGAAGTCAATGTTGATTTATTTGTCACGTAACTTGCGTACTTCAGTAACGTCACTTCTTGAGTTATTTTAACCCAAACCACCATCTTTTCCTAAAGACAACATACACAACTAAACTACTTAGTTAGGTTGAGACAACAACACTACTTAGTTAGGTTTAGACAACTAAACTACATAGTTAGGTTGAGACAACAACACTACTTAGTTAGGTTTAGACAACTAAACTACTTAGTTAGGTTTAGACAACTAAACTACTTAGTTAGGTTTAGACAACTAAACTGCTTAGTTATGTTGAGACAACTAAACTACTTAGTTAGGTTGAGACAACAAAACTACTTAGTTAGGTTGAGACAACTAAACTGATTAGTTAGGTTGAGACAACAACACTACTTAGTTAGGTTCAGACAACTAAACTACATAGTTAGGTTGAGACAACAACACTACTTAGTTAGGTTTAGACAACTAAACTACTTAGTTAGGTTGAGACAACAACACTACTTAGTTAGGTTTAGACAACCAAACTACTTACGTAGTTAGGTTGAAACAACAAAGCTTTTGCCGTCTTTTATACGTCCTCGTTCATGATCATGTGGATAACAAACGGCAAAGCAAAATTTCGTCGGATATCTACGAATTAGAGTGCATTACTTTTTGTGGAATGCCGGACGAGACTAGCCTTCGATCTACTTACAGATCAGGTCCTCTTCGAAGAGTCCACCATGTTGCACCTCCATGTTTCTGCAGCAGCCTAGAACTGACAAAGATGTTAGATGTTTCTACCACGGTGTCTGTTTGTGTCTGCACATGTCTTGTAGAGGATTGCGCTCCTGTTGTTGCAGTTTGTTGTGTTCAAACATGAAAAAGGAACTGGGAGGAAATGTGTGGAGGTTCTGGGTGCTAATAACAAGATGAGAAAGTGTATATAGAAGTTAGCTGAAAACGTCTAACCGCTCCACAAACGAATGCACAGCTGAACCACTCGTCATCACTTCATGGAGACACAATCTCTGAGTACATACACTTTATTACATGTCTATTCCCACATCTGCACAGCAGACATTACTGTATGGAAGAGAGAACAAAGCTTCGGTCAGAGTGAGACTCTCATTCCTCCTCCTCCTCTGTTCTCTCTGCTCCTCTATTGTTCTGCTTTCCCCACGCTGATTTTGTTTTTCTGCATCAAGGCTCTTCTCATTTATTCCTCTGCTTTGTCATTTGCTGCATGCCTCTCCTCTTTTCCACCATGCTGCGTTTCTCTTGTCACTCGGCGTCCTTATCGGCGCTCGGCGCGGCAGTCGCTTGTTACCGGAGTTTTGAAGTTTCCTGGCTTTCATTTCAGCGTGAGGCGTGATGTGGTTTTCATATCTCTCCTGCACAAATTTGTAATTTTCTCCTCACAGTTTGTCATCACATTTTATCACTGTACAAATCAACTCAACCAATTTCAAATGGATCAGTGGGATTTCTTTCTCTCCTCATCAGTGAGTCTGAAGACACCTGGACGATGAAGCTTTTCTCTGGTTTGACTAAAATACACATTCACTGCGACAGTGAAGTCAAATGAGTTGATCACAGAAAAACATCACATCCAGTCTGAGTGTTTTCAGTTGAAATCATGTCTCTGATTGATATACTATTAATAATAATAACTTTATTCATATCGCAGCTTTAAAAACTGAGTTTACAAAGTACTTTGACAGACAAAGCAGCAAAAACAATAACAACAGAAAGCTCAAGGTTGTCATGGTGAAGCCCCCGTCTCTCTGTCGATGGCGTTTCCTTCCAGCTCGCTGTGTTTTCAGTCTCATCCAGTTCAACTTCTTCTTCTTTTAATAACATCTTCCTCTCTTCATTCTGTACTTCACAGCGGGGAGTCGCCCTGCTCGCCTTTCTGCACGGCGGTGTGTGAACGCAGCACAGCAGGACAGTGCTGCGATATTTCCGGGGACAGTGGACCCCCCCCCCCCCCGAGAGGATGGTGACATGTTTGTTCCTGAGGCCTTCAAAGACAACAGGTCATCATGAAAAGAACACCAGAGCTGCTTTCACTGTCCTACGCTGTCCCCTATTCCATGTGTGTCAGCAGCACGAGGGCGCGACCTCAAAGTTCTAGTTTCTGTCCCGACAACTTTCAAAGTTTTGGTGAACATTTAAAATCTGCAGTGAGTCCAGATGTTCCAGATGATCCAGATTTCCCAGATGAGACAGTTGAGACAGTTGAGACAGTTGAGACAGTTGAGACAGATGAGACAGTTGAGACAGTTGAGACAGATGAGACAGATGAGACAGATGAGACAGTGGAGACAGATGAGACAGTTGAGACAGTTGAGACAGATGAGACAGATGAGACAGTTGAGACAGTTGAGACAGTTGAGACAGATGAGACAGTTGAGACAGTTGAGACAGATGAGACAGATGAGACAGATGAGACAGTTGAGACAGATGAGACAGTTGAGACAGTTGAGACAGATGAGACAGATGAGACAGTTGAGACAGTTGAGACAGATGAGACAGATGAGACAGTTGAGACAGATGAGACAGTTGAGACAGATGAGACAGATGAGACAGTTGAGACAGATGAGACAGATGAGACAGATGAGACAGATGAGACAGTTGAGACAGATGAGACAGTTGAGACAGATGAGACAGATGAGACAGTTGAGACAGATGAGACAGATGAGACAGATGAGCCAGATGAGACAGATGAGACAGATGAGACAGTTGAGACAGATGAGACAGATGAGACAGTTGAGACAGATGAGACAGATGAGACAGATGAGCCAGATGAGACAGTTGAGACAGATGAGACAGATGAGACAGATGAGACAGATGAGACAGATGAGACAGATGAGACAGATGAGACGGCCCAGAATGAACATTTACAATCGAATGCCTCGTTTCCACCGTATGGTTCGACTCCGCTCCCTGTTGGCACCAGATCCTTTTCTCCATGCCGTGTTTCCACTGAGGATGCCCCCCCCCTCCTTAGTGTATCGCCATAGCGACGCTGCATTGACACTCTCTGAATGCTCCCGTCGACCTCGCCTCGATCAATACTACAACACAGTGTCAGATGCGGGTCGGGTGGGAAGCCGTGCTCACTACTGTCGACCGCGTCACAGTTATTAACCAGCGATGACGTCATCGTACGGTGGAGAGCAGCAGGACCGCCGCCAGAGATCATCACCGTGACTTCCTGCTGGAGTAGAAATCACCAGCTCCTCTCTGTGGTCGGCTTCCTGCTATCGTGCTTCTTCTTCTGCTGCTTCTTCAGAGAGAACATGTTGTTGTATGAAAGCGCTGTGATTCCTGTGGGTTTGTTTGCTCAGCAGTAACTTCATGGTGAGCAGACCCCCCCCCCCCCCCCCCGGATCCTGCTGCTGAGCTAATGTCCGTCTGTCCCGCCCTAGAAATTTACACTGCTCACCGTCCTGTACTGCAAAATAAAAAAAGTCCTGCGAGCGAAGAGGATTAAGGTTTCCATACCGACGACAGTTTTACAGCAAGTTCACTGAGCAGTAAATCCTCCTGCTGCTGAAGACCAACCGTGTTTTCAGCCAGAAGCAGGCAGCAGAGAGGCTCGCTCACATCCACTGTTTCATTTGGTTAATATCGTCGGCTCGCTCTGTGAATTTACTGCAGCGAGCAGTCAGTGAGGAGTGGACACTAATGCAAATGCACGAGCAGCCGGTCGATACTGCTGTGTTTGCTTTCCTGCACGAGTCCCTGTTTACCCAGAGAGTGTGTGTGTGTGTGAGAGAGTGTGTGTGTGAGAGTGTGTGTGTGAGTGTGTGTGAGTGTGTGTGAGTGAGAGTGTGTGTGAGTGAGAGTGTGTGTCTGAGTGTGTGTGAGTGTGAGAGTGAGAGTGTGTGTGTGTGAGTGTGTGTGAGTGAGTGTGTGTGAGTGAGTGTGTCTGAGTGTGTGTGAGTGTGTGAGTGAGAGTGTGTGTGAGTGAGAGTGTGTGTCTGAGTGTGTGTGAGTGTGAGAGTGAGAGTGTGTGTGTGTGTCTGAGTGTGTGTGAGTGTGTGAGTGAGAGTGTGTGTGTGTGTCTGAGTGAGAGTGTGTGTGAGTGAGAGTGTGTGTCTGAGTGTGTGTGAGTGTGAGAGTGAGAGTGTGTGTGTGTGTCTGAGTGTGTGTGAGTGTGTGAGTGAGAGTGTGTGTGAGTGAGAGTGTGTGTCTGAGTGTGTGTGAGTGTGAGAGTGAGAGTGTGAGAGTGAGAGTGTGTGTGTGTGAGTGTGTGTGAGTGAGTGTGTGAGTGAGTGTGTGTGAGTGTGTGAGTGAGTGTGTGTGAGTGTGTGTGTGAGAGTGAGAGTGTGTGTGAGTGTGTGTGTGTGTGAGTGAGTGTGTGAGTGAGTGTGTGTGTGTGTGTGTGTGTGAGTGAGTGAGTGAGAGTGTGTGTGAGTGTGTGTGTGAGTGTGTGTGAGTGTGTGAGTGAGAGTGTGTGTGTGTGAGTGTGTGAGTGAGTGTGTGAGTGTGAGTGTGAGAGTGAGAGTGTGTGTGTCAGTGTGTGAGTGAGAGTGTGTGTGTGTGTGTGTGTGTGTGTGTGTGTGAGAGTGTGTGTGTGTGTGTGTGTGTGAGAGTGAGTGTGTGAGTGTGAGTGTGAGAGTGAGAGTGTGTGTGTGTGTGTGTGTGTGTGAGTGTGTGTGTGAGTGTGTGTGTGTGTCAGTGTGTGAGTGAGAGTGTGTGTGTGAGTGTGTGTGAGTGTGTGTGTCAGTGTGTGAGTGAGAGTGTGTGTGTGAGTGTGTGTGAGTGTGTGTGTGTGTGTGTGTGTGTGTGTGTGAGAGTGTGTGTGAGTGTGAGTGTGTGTGTGTGTGCGTGTGAGAGTGAGAGTGTGTGTGTGTGTGTGTGTGTGTGAGAGTGAGAGTGTGTGTGAGTGTGAGAGTGTGTGTGTGTGTGTGAGTGTGAGAGTGTGTGTGTGTGTGTGTGTGTGCGTGTGTGTGAGTGTGTGTAGGTGTGTGTGTGTGTGTGTGTGTGTGTGTGTGTGTGTGCTTGCTAATGATATGAAGGAAAAATGTAGAAACACATTCCGCATGCTGCACGCAGCTCGTTTACAAAAGCAAATGAATACGAGACTCTGGGCTCGTTTGGAAGGGAACATGAATACAGCAGCGCCGGAGTGTTCAGTCAATAAAGTAACTTCTGAGTCGATGTTTCAGAGCAGGTCGCTCTATGTGTGATATAACAGCGCACTGTTTTTTAGTTTTTCTATGTAGCTGAACCTTGGAGCATTCATCCGACACCAGACTGAAGTGTGAATGAATAACTGTCGGGCCGGAGCTGACGGACTGTGTTACTGCGTGCTCTTAATGGATCGTGCATAGAGACGACGCACACTAAAACACGCTGACCATGAAATGTGTCTCGATTGCAGCGTCTGATTGATCAGTTTCAGTTCTCAACTGCAACATTCAGCATTTAGTTTGTAGCAGCTCCGTCTCTGTTCTGTCCCTTCACTGTTGTGAGGGCCTGCAGAGCACGACGAGGACCAGGATGCTGCACTCGTAACGCTTCTGACCCTCAACGGTCGCCATCTTTGCTACATAACCCGGGAGGACGGACCAACAACCTGTCAGACTTGTGAAGATGGCCGGCAAGACAGCTGCTGCGGTTGTGACTGAAACGACTAAACGTTTCGTACGTAAGTGCCGATACGGCGTGATGGACGTGGTGACTGTCACTGGCTGATGTGATGTGTGTACGTACGGGTGTACACGGTGTACTTCCTGGACTGATGGGAGGATCCGCATTGAGACAAAGAGACAACCCATCAATCAATTGGTCAACGGAGCTGAGATTAGATCAACAGAAAAGTGACAGGTTTTCTTATTTTCTTTAAGTTTTTCAATACTTTTAATTATTATATGAAAGCAGTTTTATGATGTGAAGAACTGGTGACGTTACTGTAGGAGCTCTGGCTAAGTGAGCACTTTGTCTCCTCTCCTCTTCCCTTTGTGTGTCTGCTTGAGGAGACTTTCGCAGGATCTCGCTCCCTAAACGTCCTCTTCTTTTCGGCTGTCGTGTCCGAGTGTTGCACTCGGTCTCTGCAGGAGTGTCCTGCAGCAGGCCTGAGCCTCCTGCAGCCTCCTGCAGCCTCCTTGAGCCTCCTACATCCTCCTGCAGCCTCCTACAGCCTCCTGCAGCCTCCTGCAGCCGCCTACAGCCTCCTACAGCCTCCTGCAGCAGGCCTGAGCCTCCTGCAGCCTCCTGCAGCCTCCTGAGCATCCTGCAGCCGCCTACAGCCTCCTGCAGCCTCCTGCAGCCTCCTGCAGCCGCCTACAGCCTCCTGCAGCCTCCTGCAGCCGCCTGCAGCCTCCTGCAGCCGCCTACAGCCTCCTGCAGCCTCCTACAGCCTCCTACAGCAGGCCTGAGCCTCCTGCAGCCTCCTGCAGCCTCCTGAGCATCCTGCAGCCGCCTACAGCCTCCTGCAGCCTCCTGCAGCCTCCTGCAGCCGCCTACAGCCTCCTGCAGCCTCCTGCAGCCTCCTGCAGCCGCCTACAGCCTCCTGCAGCCTCCTACAGCCTCCTACAGCAGGCCTGAGCCTCCTGCAGCCTCCTGCAGCCTCCTGAGCATCCTGCAGCCGCCTACAGCCTCCTGCAGCCTCCTGCAGCCTCCTGCAGCCGCCTACAGCCTCCTGCAGCCTCCTGCAGCCTCCTGCAGCCGCCTACAGCCTCCTGCAGCCTCCTACAGCCTCCTACAGCAGGCCTGAGCCTCCTGCAGCCTCCTGCAGCCTCCTGAGCATCCTGCAGCCGCCTACAGCCTCCTGCAGCCTCCTACAGCCTCCTGCAGCAGGCCTGAGCCTCCTGCAGCCTCCTGCAGCCTCCTATAGCCACCTGCAGCAGGCCTGAGCCTCCTGCAGCCTCCTGCAGCCTCCTACAGCCTCCTGAGCCTCCCGCAGCCTCCTACAGCCTCCTGCAGCCTCCTGCAGCATCCTGCAGCCGCCTACAGCCTCCTGCAGCCTCCTACAGCCTCCTGCAGCCTCCTACAGCCTCCTGCAGCAGGCCTGAGCCTCCTGCAGCCTCCTGCAGCCTCCTACAGCCTCCTGCAGCCTCCTACAGCCTCCTGCAGCAGGCCTGAGCCTCCTGCAGCCTCCTACAGCCTCCTGCAGCCTCCTACAGCCTCCTGAAGCCTCCTGCAACCTCCTGCAGGAGGTTGCAGGAGGCTGCTTATTGGTTTCAGACTCTCGGTGTTGGAGGGTTGGTGGGTGATTGATGATGTCTTCCTTTATACATATATATATACTGTGTATAGATATGTATGACATCAGAGCATCAGTGGATCATTATTAACTCTGGTGTTTGATGTTACAGTTTAAATTAACGCTTCTTCACTTTTCATCATTTTAGAAAATAAAATAAACAATATTGTCGACAAAGTATTGCTTTCTAAAGAAATAACAACTGAATCAAAGGGTTTGACATGAATTGAAAAGATGAATGAACATTTAAGGCTGAAGAAGGTGGTTCGTAGAGATTAGCGTGTTCGTTTTTTTCATTTCAGAAACTAATCAAAGGTGTGATCAGGATCCCAGAAAGAGAGAAACAGCACTTATCTGCTTCTGATTGCTAATGAATGGGAGCTATGTGTCACAAACACCTGAGAGTCCTGAGAAATAAAAAGCCTGATGAATCACCTCTCTGATTAAAGGAAGACATCATCAATCACCCACCAACCCTCCAACACCGAGAGTCTGAAACCAATAAGCAGCCGACCGGGCGGATTTCTCCCGATACAGAACCACTTCATTACAAAACGTCCGGCCGGCTTCCGGGAGACGTTTTTCTGCACTTTGGAGATTAAAGACGAGTTCTTCTGGCTGCTTCCTCAACAAGCTCACATCTGGATTCCTCATATCGGACCCCGTGATGTGTTACGTTCTTCATCACATGGTGTTTTATTATTTCCATCCCACATCATGAGCATCTTTTCCCAGATGTAAACCTATATTCTGCAGCAGAGATGTTGGCTGACTCTGAGTCAGGTTCATTAAAGTGCTGATCCAACAGCCTCCTCTCTCCTGCACTGCAGGCCTTTACTTGTCTACTTGGTTCCTGGTACCCGAGAACACACTGTGGAGAAAACAGAAAACCTCCGGTTCTGTAGAGTGAATTCAAAGCTTCAAGTGTTAAAGCTGCATTCTCTCTAGTGTCCACCAGGGGGCGACTCCTCTGGTTGTATAGAAGTCTATAGAAAATGACTCTACTTCTCTCTTGATTTATTCCCTCAGTAAACATTGTAAACATGAGTTTATGTCTCAATCTCTAGTTTCAAGTCTTCTTCAATACAGCATGATGTTCATTTAGTACATTATGGTCCATTTAGAGTCACACAGACCATAAAGCAGGGGATGCTTTAGGGCGGGGCTACACGCTGATTGACAGGTCGACACCAGAGACGTATACGGCGTCTCTACGTCACTCCTCCTCAGTCCAGATGTGGTCACTTCCTGTTCACTGGTTGCAAAAAACAAGATGGCGACGGCCAAAACGCGGGAATCAAGACAAACAGACAGACCAACAGACAGACAGACAGACACACAGCAGCTCACATAACCTAGAAGTTTTCAATGTTTTGTCTTTTTGTATATGCTTGGCTTCGGGGTCATCAAATATCTTCATCAGAGCCCCCCCCCCCCCCCCCCCCCCTAGGGCTCCACAGTGATATCCAGTAAAATGAGTCTTTGCCAAACAAACAGACCAGCAACAATATTGAGAGCTTATTTTCAGTCCGCAGACGTTATTTCCCAGAGGACAATGGAAATTAAAAAAAGAAAAGAAACATTGACCCATATCAGCCACGAAAACAACACCCCCCCCCCCCCACACACACACACACACGCTCATAACCCTCCATTAAGTTCTCACAATCAGCCTTTAAGCAGCGACACACTTCACACACAGTCGGGTGAAGACGGAGCGATAATCCTCTGTGAGCGCAGTGACAGACGTCACATGACTCATCAGATGAGTCATGTGATGTCACATGACTCATCTGATGTCGGATCTCGTCAGCCACGTATAAACATGTATAAACATGTATAAACAATGTATAAACATGTATAAACAATGTATAAATAATGTATGCACATGTATAAACGATGTATAAACAATGTATAAACATGTATACACAATGTATAAACATGTATAAACAATGTATAAACATGTATAAACATGTATAAACAATGTATAAACATGTATAAACATGGATAAACAATGTATAAATAATGTATAAATAATGTATAACATGTATAAATAATGTATAAACATGTATAAATAATATATAAACATGTATATACATGTATAAACAATGTATAAAGAATGTATAAATAATGTATAAACCTGTATAAACATGTATAAACAATGTATAAACAATGTATAAACATGTATAAACAATGTATAAACATGTATATACATGTATAAACAATGTATAAACAATGTATAAATAATGTATAAACATGTATAAACATGTATAAACAATGTATAAACAGGTATAAATAATGTATAAACAATGTATAAACATGTATAAATAATGTATAAACATGTATAAATAATATATAAACATGTATATACATGTATAAACAATGTATAAACATGTATATACATGTATAAACAATGTATAAACAATGTATAAACATGTATAAACATGTATAAATAATGTATAAACAATGTATAAATAATGTATACACATGTATAAACGATGTATAAACAATGTATAAACATGTATAAACAATGTATAAACATGTATACACATGTATAAACAATGTATAAACAATGTATAAACATGTATAAATAATGTATAAATATGTATAAACAATGTATAAACATGTATAAACAATGTATAAACAATGTATAAATAATGTATAAACATGTATACACGATGTATAAACAATTTATAAACATGTATAAACAATGTATAAACATGTATAAACAATGTATAAACAATGTATAAACATGTATACACAATGTATACACATGTATAAACATGGATAAACAATGTATAAACAATGTATAAACATGTATAAACAATGTATAAACAATGTATAAACATGTATACACAATGTATACACATGTATAAACATGGATAAACAATGTATAAACAATGTATAAACATGTATAAACAATGTATAAACAATGTATAAACATGTATACACAATGTATACACATGTATAAACATGGATAAACAATGTATAAACAATGTGTAAACATGTATAAATAATGTATAAACAATGTATAAACATGTATAAACAATGTATAAACATGTATAACAATGTATAAATAATGTATAAATAACGTATAAACATGTATAAATAATGTATAAACATGTATAAATAATATATAAACATGTATATACATGTATAAACAATGTATAAACATGTATATACATGCATAAACAATGTATAAACATGTATATACATGTATAAACAATGTGTAAACAATGTATAAACATGTATATACATGTATAAATAATGTATAAACAATGTATAAACAATGTATAAACAATGTATAAACATATATAAACATGTCTCCTGATTCTTATTGCTGTCAAACTGAACAGCAGTTTCACATTCACAAACATTCCTTAAATCATCATGTTTATACATACTTTATATTTAACAAGCACTTTTATTTAAATGCAGCATTTATATTTTGTCTTCATTTTTAATCTTCCTTTTATCATGAGAAAGAAACGGAAAACATTTAACCTTTTCGAAGAAGTAGTGTTTGTGTCAGAGATAGGCGAGTTGTGAGTCCAGTGGAGACTCGGCCTCTCTCAACGTGAGACTCTCTCACATGAAGCTGTCAGACAGGACGGACACACTGGTACTGCAGGGAGCTGCTGTCACTGCAGCACACTGATACCTGGAGGCAATGAGTTGATTGTAAATGAGATGTTGCAGCTAGAAGTTGCTCTACATGGTGGAGGTTTGAGTCCAAATAGAACAACGTTTAGTGGAGCGTAAGTTTGAGCAGAAGTGACCACGTGTTTCTCTCTGTGGGTCTTCTGTAGAGTCGACTGTCAGACCTCAATATGAGCTGAGTGAAGATCAGACCAGACGGCCTCACCAGGGAGGTAACGAGCCCCCCAGTACGTCAACAGAGACTAAAACAAATGAAATGAAACGGCCGTAGTATGCAACGGTTGACTAATCACTGAGGTGACTCCCTCGACCTGAAGCTCTCGCCTCGCCTCCTCTCAGCTCTCTGTGGAACCCGGTGGTTTGGATCTGGACCGGAGCTGTGAGGCACCTACTCTAATGTACAGATGTCGTTGTGTCATGAAAACTTCAGGACTTGTTTTAATACACTGTCCTCTTTACAAAGAGCCACGTCAATGTGCGCCAATTCACCTAACGCAGTGTGGTAACAGTCAAAAACACACTTTCACACTTTAGCAGTACAAAGTTGTTAGCATAGTTAGCTTGCTCGCTAAAGAACTACACATCCCAGGTGTTCTCAGACTCTCACAGGTGCCCGTCACTCTCACATATTCAGCTGCTAGATAGAAGGACTTTTATCTTGTGACAGGTTTCGTCATTTAGCGCATCCTGTTGCATGCTGGGTACCACGGAGCCCTCTGTCCCGTTCAGACGGGAGGATCAAGCGCGATGTTTTGCTCTTAGATGTCGTCGTTTTTCAGTCCCGTAAGAATACACATGGTGTCAAACGTCACTCAAACGTTTCTGTATTTACGAAATATTGTACTTACATTATATATAGATATATATATTTTACTTTGCATTACAAATGTAAATGTAAAACCAAGTACGTAGGCCGATAAACAAGTCAATAAATAGACGGTAGCTGATTTCCTTTTGAATTAATGATTTACATTTTTCCGATGGTTTCGGGGCTCCGTTATGACGATGTGCTGACTTTCTTTGTCTCGTGTTTTAATTCCTTTGTTTAGATTCTGGATTGTTCGGTCTGCAGCTCACGACTAATTTGATTGATATTATTTTGAATAATCGGTTGATTATTACTTGAATGTAGTTCCTTTCTGGTGTTATATATAAAGTAAAGGTGTTCCATGTCTTCTTGTGCATCGCTCTCTCACTACAACATGAAATGAATGGACTCTGGAGAATAAAAGGGAAATGTTTCTGTTGTATTGGAACGTTACGAATAACATTTACTCAAGTGCTGTACTTATGTACAGTTGTCTTGTCAGGTACTTGTACTTTACATTTATCTCTTTCTGGCCATTAGCTTTAAATATTGGGGGCGTGGCTACATTCACACGTCAGCTCCCGGAGAGAGAAGAGGGTTCTTCTGTCCGTTTTTAAACTAGAGCCTTTAATGGTGTGTTTGCTGCCTCAGCACTTCCCCCGCTGTAAGGAAACAGCATCATCTCTGTGATCATGTGATCATCACACCTCAACACGTTGCTACAGCAACACCACGAGCAGCGCAACATCGACCCGACTCATCGAACTATTTACATCACGGATTGTAATCGATTAGCTGCTGCAGCTCCATTCATCACTCGACCGATTCATTGAGAGAATGATCAGAGGGGCAACATATGTAAACATGAATCAGTTATTGCAGGAAGACACTAATGTGTCCCTCGACACATACAATACCTATTTCTTATTCCCAGCATGTCTTTAAATCATACCTCTTCTTCTTTTCCTTCCTGCTACTTCATCTCCTTTATTCATCTCCTCATTTCTGCTCTTCTTCCTCTCCTCCGTCTTTATCTTCATCTCATCTGTCTCCTCCACACACCACACCTCCCAAACACCCCCCCCCCCCCCTCTGTCCCCCCTGGTGAGCTGCATGGACTCAGAGTCCTCCACTTCTAAGGGCTCTGCCACCACCGACACTATGACCCCCCCCCCCCCCCCCCCCCTCTGTGACGACTGGCCAGGTGAGAAGACAGCTGGAGAGACTCCACCAAGGCAAGGCTGCTGGACCTGATGGCATCAGCCCCAGGGTCCTGAAGACCTGCGCCATCCAGCTGTCTAATGTCCTTCAACACCTCTTCAACCTGAACCTGAAGCAGGAGGAAGTCCCGGTGCTGTGGAAGACCTCGTGCTTGGTTCCTGTACCGAAGAAGACGACACCATCTGGCCTCAACGACTACCGACCAGTTGCCCTCACATCTCATGTGATGAAGGTGCTGGAGAGGCTGGTCTTGGCTCGCCTCCGGCCGCAGGTGAGATCCTCACTGGACCCTCTGCAGTTTGCATACCAGCCTCATGTGGGAGAGGACGACGCCATCATCTACCTGCTGCAACGAGCTCAGTGTCACCTGGATAAACCGGTGGCTCTGTGAGAATCACTTCCTTTGATTTCAGTGCATTCAACAGCATCCAACCAGTGCTGCTGAGTGAGACGCTGCTGCTGAGTGAGACGCTGCGGGGGGTCGGGGTGGACGCGTCCAGCGTCTCCTGGATCACTGACTACCTCACAGCAGACCACAGTTTGTCCCACTGGGCCGTGTGCTGTCTGATACAGTGGTCAGTGATACTGGAGCCCCACAGGGAACTGTTCTGTCTCCCTTCCTGTTCACCTTGTACACCACTGACTTCCAGGACAACTCTGGGTCATGCATCTGCAGAAGTTCTCTGATGACTCTGCAGCGGTCGGTGTGTAAGGGACGGACGGGAGGAGTACAGGGCAGCAGTGGAGGACTTTGTGGAGTGGGCCGGTAGAAATCACCTGCGTCTGAACGTGACCAAGACCAGAGAGATGGTGGTCGACTTCAGGAGGAAGACGACGTCTCCACAACCGCTGAGAGTTCAGGGAGAGGATGTGGACATGGTGGAGGAGGACAAGTACCTGGTGTCTCCATCGACAGCAGACTGAACTGGAAGAACAACATCAACATGGCTCTGCTGTCCAGCTTGTTTACTTTAGTTTAGTTTACTAGTTGCTCATTTTATTTTATTAATACCACTATATTCATGGTATATACTGTGCATTTCTATTTTATATTCTATTCTAGCTTATTTTTTATTTTTTATTAATCTATTCCTTCAATTCAATATCTGCTCTGTTATTTTATTGTACTGTAGATATTGTGCATTCCAAATTGTTATATTATAAATTGCTGCTGCTACAAACGAATTTCCCCCTGGGGATGAATAAAGTTTACATATATCTATCTATCTATCTATCTATCTATCTATCCATCTATCTATCTATCTATCTATCTATCTATCTATCCATCTATCTATCTATCTATCTATCTATCTATCTATCTATCTATCCATCTATCTATCTATCTGTCTGTCTGTCTGTCTGTCTGTCTCTCTGTGTCTGTCTGTCTGTCTGTCTGTCTATCTGTCTGTCTGTCTGTCTGTCTGTCTGTCTGTCTATCTGTCTGTCTGTCTGTCTGTCTGTCTGTCTATCTGTCTGTCTGTCTGTCTGTCTGTCTGTCTGTCTGTCTGTCTGTCTGTCTGTCTCTCTCTGTCTGTCTGTCTCTCTGTCTGTCTGTCTGTCTGTCTATCTTTGTTCTCTCTGATGGTCACCTCATCCTGTATCCTCCTCTCCTTCTCTCCTTCCCTCCCTCCTCCTCCGGTTCACTATCTAACATGTGCAGAGAGACACTCGTGGTAAATTGATGACGGAGTGATACAAATATTTCAGACTTCCTCCTGAAATGTGAAGTCCACAGCAGAGCCTCTTCTGGATCAAACCGCGCAGGACTTGGCCAACCTTCAGACAGCCGTCTGAGATCGATCCAACGCGGTCTGTCGCTCTAATTGAACGCTCCCACAGGTCGAACCCGAAACCGTGGAAAACCCAAACGCGTGAACCGAGACGACCGGGGGGCCGCGGAGGAGAGCTGCTCGCTGGCTGGAGTCCAGTCAGCGTTTCCAAACCGTGCTGCTCTCCAGCGGAGGAAGCTGAGCTGCAGCAACACGCTCTCCCTCTTTAAATTCTCACTTTAACTATTCAGGTTCTGTCTGCTCGCATGTTCCAGAGGAGATCCCCCCCCACACACACTCCTCGCGTCTGAGAATGTCTTCAGAGGATCCCGGGAAACTTGTACAGCCTGCAGGAAAAGCAATCGGTGTGATAAACACTTTGTTGGCTTTGCAGCAGCTCGTCTTTTGCTTCTCTTCGTGCTGCCGCTGAGCTTCTGAATTCATAAATCCTGCTGCTCACCCTCCAGGTGTTACACGGTGAAGGCCTTGAATGAGTTACCGTCCCCGGTGTCGTAATGTGAGACGTGTAAGGTCCTCCTATCGAGTGCAGGTGCTTGTGCCTGGGCCAGGCTCAATCCAGGCATGTTGTACCGGGCATTTCCATATTTCTATGACTTTAAATGTATGACTGCTGCACGTCTATGAAGCGCAGTAGTGACAATATTCCTACCTGCAGCTGCTTGAAGCCATCTGGATCCTGGAGCTGAACACCTTCCTCCAGGTGATTCAACATGACAACAGCACAGACAGTGCAACCAGTCAGAACAGGGTCTATCAGGACCGAGGCAGGGTTCCTGCTGCTGGCACCATCGTGATCATCAGTACTGAACCTTTAACACACTGATTTGCTTAAACGTCTTGTATCAGACTCTCACAGACGAGTGGAACCGCTGTTCATTTAGAAGCGCTGATGGAATCATTCCATCTCGTGACTTTAGTGTTTCATGGCTCCTGCTTTGTGGCGTTCTAAATTGGCTGGTGGACGTCCTCAGGCCATGTTATCAAGCATGGCAAGTTCAGGACAGATTTGGACAGCTCCAGTGGAATTACATCAGCTTGATGGCCGCCGCGGCTACACCATTGCACCGAACGTAAAGCTTTTCATAACTTTTAGTCGCAAAGGTCTTTAGATTGTATTCACCAAATTTGAAGTAGATCCGATAACGTCCCTAGCAGGAGTTCGTTAAAGTATCCGGCAAAAAGAAAAGAGAAAAATGGCCTAAAATTTCACAAAATGGCCAAATTACTGTCGCGCGTTGGTTGAATTGTTTGTTTCAGGTCTTAATGTGGACATATGTTGCAAATGTCGTGTTGATAGGCTTGATGGTTTTGGAGTTAGTGTAATGATGTGCAAAGCCACGCCCCTTTGGATTTGATTAATCCATATCTTCTAAACGCATTGAGATATCAACTGTTGATTGTTTTTTTATGGGATTGATCCGATAATGAACCACAGACAATTTGGTGGCAATCGACCCGAGCGTTCAGGAGGAGTTAGCATAACTGTGTCTTTAGAAAATCTAAGTAGGCGGAGCTTAATGCTCTGATTGGCTTTCTAGTCGAGCAGACGGAGGCGGACGTGTCTGTATCCAGTGTTGCGTTGCTCACATGATTCATTGTTTGTGTTTGTGTGATAACAGAAGATAAGGAACACGGTGAGTTCAGCTCTGATCTGGACAAACAAAGCGAGTGTGTAGGCCGTCAACATCTTTACATTAACATGAAGACACGTCTGTCTCTTAGTGCTGAATGCAGAACACACAGCTTCTTAATCACCAACCTCTTCTTTAATTCTGTGGTTGATTCATGATCTCAGCCCTCCGGCTCCTAACGTAGTGTCTGACTTCATAATTCTGTTCTAAAGACTTTCTGTTTCATGAATAAAACCAGATCATGACCAACTTTAACGAGCTTGTTGATGGCAGCAGTTTTTGTTGTGAACGAGCAGCACCACTCTGGTGCTTCTAGGAAGAATACAGAGAAAGTACTGAGTCAACTACATTTATTTAAAAATGCATGAATTATGATCATAAAAGCCGGGTGATTTTCACGTTGCTCTCTGCGGTGAGTAGATATGCTCTGGTTGTGCCGGAGGAGCAGATGAAGCCTCGCAGCGCGGTGATAAGAGTCTCAGAGATACCAGCTCAACGCGGCGCTCCGCTCCCTGAAGAATGTCTGTTTTTAATGTAAATACGCATTATGGAAACTCACAGGGTTACCGCCTGGATTCATTAATCTTCCCATTAGCGCCACGGTTATTCATTTTCATTCACAGGTGCACAAAGGGGGGATTTTGTGTGAAATCGCAGCCCATTTATCAGCCGGAAGCAGGAGGTGAGAGGTGTGTAACAGCACATCAAAGGACCGAACCGCTGATTGAAATCTCAGATTGATTTCCTGTTGTCGTTCTTCACACGATGAAACATGTAGAGTTCAGTCTACTGGTCAGTGTTCCACCGCAGCAGAGTCCCTTTAGAGAACCTCTCATTCCACTGCAGCAGAGTCCCTTTAGAGAACATCTCGTTCCACCACAGCAGAGTCCCTTTAGAGAACCTCTCGTTCCACCGCAGCAGAGTCCCTTTAGAGAACCTCTCGTTCCACCGCAGCAGAGTCCCTTTAGAGAACCTCTCGTTCCACCACAGCAGAGTCCCTTTAGAGAACCTCTCATTCCACTGCAGCAGAGTCCCTTTAGAGAACATCTCGTTCCACCACAGCAGAGTCCCTTTAGAGAACCTCTCGTTCCACCGCAGCAGAGTCCCTTTAGAGAACCTCTCGTTCCACCGCAGCAGAGTCCCTTTAGAGAACCTCTCGTTCTGCTGCAGCAGAGTCCCTTTAGAGAACCTCTCGTTCTGCTGCAGCAGAGTCCCTTTAGAGAACCTCTCGTTCCACCACAGCAGAGTCCCTTTAGAGAACCTATCGTTCTGCTGCAGCAGAGTCCCTTTAGAGAACCTCTCGTTCCACCACAGCAGAGTCCCTTTAGAGAACCTCTCGTTCTGCTGCAGCAGAGTCCCTTTAGAGAACCTCTCGTTCCGCCGCAGCAGAGTCCCTTTAGAGAACCTCTCGTTCTGCTGCAGCAGAGTCCCTTTAGAGAACCTCTCGTTCTGCTGCAGCAGAGTCCCTTTAGAGAACCTCTCGTTCTGCTGCAGCAGAGTCCCTTTAGAGAACCTCTCGTTCCACCGCAGCAGAGTCCCTTTAGAGAACCTCTCGTTCCACCGCAGCAGAGTCCCTTTAGAGAACCTCTCGTTCTGCTGCAGCAGAGTCCCTTTAGAGAACCTCTCGTTCCACCGCAGCAGAGTCCCTTTAGAGAACCTCTCATTCCGCTGCAGCAGAGTCCCTTTAGAGAACCTCTCGTTCCACCACAGCAGAGTCCCTTTAGAGAACCCCTCGTTCTGCTGCAGCAGAGTCCCTTTAGAGAACCTCTCGTTCCACCGCAGCAGAGTCCCTTTAGAGAACCTCTCGTTCCACCGCAGCAGAGTCCCTTTAGAGAACCTCTCGTTCCACCGCAGCAGAGTCCCTTTAGAGAACCTCTCGTTCCACCGCAGCAGAGTCCCTTTAGAGAACCCCTCGTTCCGCTGCAGCAGAGTCCCTTTAGAGAACCTCTCGTTCTGCTGCAGCAGAGTCCCTTTAGAGAACCTCTCGTTCCACCGCAGCAGAGTCCCTTTAGAGAACCCCTCGTTCCGCTGCAGCAGAGTCCCTTTAGAGAACCCCTCGTTCCACCGCAGCAGAGTCCCTTTAGAGAACCCCTCGTTCTGCTGCAGCAGAGTCCCTTTAGAGAACCTCTCGTTCTGCTGCAGCAGAGTCCCTTTAGAGAACCTCTCGTTCCACCACAGCAGAGTCCCTTTAGAGAACCCCTCGTTCTGCTGCAGCAGAGTCCCTTTAGAGAACCTCTCGTTCCACCGCAGCAGAGTCCCTTTAGAGAACCTCTCGTTCTGCTGCAGCAGAGTCCCTTTAGAGAACCTCTCGTTCCACCGCAGCAGAGTCCCTTTAGAGAACCTCTCGTTCTGCTGCAGCAGAGTCCCTTTAGAGAACCTCTCGTTCCACCGCAGCAGAGTCCCTTTAGAGAACCTCTCGTTCCACCGCAGCAGAGTCCCTTTAGAGAACCTCTCGTTCTGCTGCAGCAGAGTCCCTTTAGAGAACCTCTCGTTCTGCCACAGCAGAGTCCCTTTAGAGAACCTCTCGTTCTGCTGCAGCAGAGTCCCTTTAGAGAACCTCTCGTTCCACCACAGCAGAGTCCCTTTAGAGAACCTCTCGTTCTGCCGCAGCAGAGTCCCTTTAGAGAACCCCTCGTTCCACTGCAGCAGAGTCCCTTTAGAGAACCTCTCGTTCCACCGCAGCAGAGTCCCTTTAGAGAACCCCTCGTTCCACTGCAGCAGAGTCCCTTTAGAGAACCTCTCGTTCCACCACAGCAGAGTCCCTTTAGAGAACCTCTCGTTCCACCACAGCAGAGTCCCTTTAGAGAACCCCTCGTTCCACCGCAGCAGAGTCCCTTTAGAGAACCTCTCGTTCCACCACAGCAGAGTCCCTTTCGAGAACCTCTCGTTCTGCTGCAGCAGAGTCCCTTTAGAGAACCCCTCGTTCCACCGCAGCAGAGTCCCTTTAGAGAACCTCTCGTTTTGCTGCAGCAGAGTCCCTTTAGAGATCCTCTCATTCTGCCGCAGCAGAGTCCCTTTAGAGAACCTCTCGTTCTGCTGCAGCAGAGTCCCTTTAGAGAACCTCTCATTCTGCCACAGCAGAGTCCCTTTAGAGAACCTATCGTTCCACCGCAGCAGAGTCCCTTTAGAGAACCTCTCATTCTGCCACAGCAGAGTCCCTTTAGAGAACCTATCGTTCCACCGCAGCAGAGTCCCTTTAGAGAACCCCTCGTTCCGCTGCAGCAGAGTCCCTTTAGAGAACCTCTCGTTCCACCACAGCAGAGTCCCTTTCGAGAACCTCTCGTTCTGCTGCAGCAGAGTCCCTTTAGAGAACCTCTCGTTCCACCACAGCAGAGTCCCTTTAGAGAACCTCTCGTTCTGCTGCAGCAGAGTCCCTTTAGAGAACCTCTCGTTCCACCGCAGCAGAGTCCCTTTAGAGAACCTCTCGTTCCACCACAGCAGAGTCCCTTTCGAGAACCTCTCGTTCTGCTGCAGCAGAGTCCCTTTAGAGAACCCCTCGTTCCACCGCAGCAGAGTCCCTTTAGAGAACCTCTCGTTTTGCTGCAGCAGAGTCCCTTTAGAGAACCTCTCATTCTGCCGCAGCAGAGTCCCTTTAGAGAACCTCTCGTTCTGCTGCAGCAGAGTCCCTTTAGAGAACCTATCGTTCCACCACAGCAGAGTCCCTTTAGAGAACCTCTCGTTCTGCCGCAGCAGAGTCCCTTTAGAGAACCCCTCGTTCCACTGCAGCAGAGTCCCTTTAGAGAACCTCTCGTTCCACCACAGCAGAGTCCCTTTAGAGAACCTCTCGTTCCACCGCAGCAGAGTCCCTTTAGAGAACCCCTCGTTCCACTGCAGCAGAGTCCCTTTCGAGAACCTCTCGTTCTGCTGCAGCAGAGTCCCTTTAGAGAACCTCTCGTTCCACCACAGCAGAGTCCCTTTAGAGAACCTCTCGTTCCACCGCAGCAGAGTCCCTTTAGAGAACCTCTCGTTCTGCTGCAGCAGAGTCCCTTTAGAGAACCTCTCGTTCCACCACAGCAGAGTCCCTTTAGAGAACCTCTCGTTCCACCGCAGCAGAGTCCCTTTAGAGAACCTCTCGTTCTGCTGCAGCAGGTCCGACAGTCTGACGAGCTTTAAGAATGAACTCTATAGAAACAGACCATCTTCTCTCTGATGGTTTACTGATGGAGGTCAGATAGAGGATCAGGACTACACTGAGACTGGTTCACATAGAGGATCAGGACTAGACTGAGACTGGTTCATATAGAGGATCAGGACTACAGTGAGACTGGTTCATATAGAGGATCAGGACTACACTGAGACTGGTTCAGGACCAGATAATAGAACAAGTGGCCTTCTGTCGTTTAGAGTTTTCTCCTAAATCTTCATGCTCATTGACTCTAAATTCATATTTTCAAGCTGATATTTAAAACGTAATAACTTACAAACCCTTTCATTGTTCTGTGTTATTCTCCAGCTCCACACAGAACCCTGAATACTAAAACTTCTAAAGGTCACACCAGTTATTTTTGTATTATCTTCAGAGCTGAAGATCAAAGATCGGCGCTGTTATCACGGGTCAATACATCAGACAGGTTGTGAACTTCAAAAGCTTCTGGCTCGGAGGACCAACTCTCTCTGCCAACGCTCTCTGTCGGCGGCCCTGGAGCTCGGCTCGCCGCCAAAACCTGCTCTGATCAGCACCAAGACCGGCCTGTCCCCCATAAACACACACACACACACACACACCCACACACACACACACACACACCCACACACACACACACACTCACACACACACACACACTCACACACTCACACACACACACTCACACACTCACACACACACACACACACACACACCTACACACACTCACACACACACACACTCACACACACACACACACTCACACACACACACACACACACACTCACACACACACACACACACACACACACACTCACACACACACTCACACACACACACACACACACTCACACACACACACACACACACACACTCACACTCACACACACACACACACACTCACACACACACACACACACACCGTGGTTTATGCTCCGGCTGCAGATGAGCTGAACCGGTGAGTCAGACACGTGACCCGCTCTGAAGAACAGCTGTGTGGACATCTAGAGGACGATGTCTTCATCATTCACCTCTTCAGGTCCAGCAGATCTGGAATCTGTTCAGATGAGCGAGAGATGAACGGGGACTGCTATGATAGTATCCCAGCATGCACTGCTCTGAGCATCATGTTGTCACCGCTGTGATATCATCAGACGCAGGTTTCATTGATGCAGATCGAACCCTCCCATGTTAATATGAGCTGCTTATCAAAGGAAATACCACCAGACGAAAACCGTCGTTTGGATGTTAAACAAAAAAGAAACATTGGAAAACAATAAACTGCAGCCGTGCATATTCTGATTCACCTAGAATGTCTCCGTGCCTCATCCTCATCCTCATCCTCAGTGAACCTCGCGGTGACGTCGTTCTCTTCTGAGTCTGACGGCTCGACGTCCTCACGCGTGGTTCATCTCGTCTCCACGCGGTGCACATCAGGAGCTCACAGATGTTCTCAGCGTGCTCCAGAGGTGGAGGACTTGTTGGACTCCTTCATTCCTTCAAACAGCTTCTCTAGAACACGTGTTCATCTCAGAAAACGTCGTATTTGCTCCTTTTTCTTCTGTTGTTCTGATCCGACCGTCTAGTTGTGATGTGATGGTTTTAAACGGGCTTCGGGCTGGAAACTGTCCATCACGTGGGAAAGTAGAAGACATTCATAGACGAAGCGAGCTGAAGACGCATGACGAACACCGACTGCTGCTCCGCCGTCTCGTGCTTCCTGCTGAGGCTTCCTTCTGATTGGCCGAGACGTTGCTTGGAGAGCAGCCTTTGAACCCGGTCAGCAGTGTTTACCGTCATGATGAACTGGCGGAATGTCTCCCGACTCATGTTCCTCTCTGTGAGTGGAACCAGCAGCTCTGCCTCTAACACGGCTCAGACCTGACTGGTTGCAGAGTTGTAATTAGCCTATGAACAGTTAACAGGCAGCTTTTATTTCATTGATTTATTCTCTACACAGCGAAAGCATTTAGACCACGACTGACTGGGATCACCAGCCCGGTTTACACTGATAATTGCCTGTTACACAGTGAGAGGGCAGAGTGGAGCCATTGTTTGTGACACTTTTGACACAGCGAGCCACGGACGAGCCGACAGCCCGAGAGCACGAGGCGGCCGAGGTCAGGTCCCCCGAGGGGATCCAGGTTCCCGCCAACCAATTAGATAATGAGTGAGGAACCTCGGCTCCGGGCGTAACGAGACCCGGAGCATGTTCCGACAGCCGGCTGACGGCTCATCTGGAGGGCCTGGTGATAACGAGGGCGCTCCGTGATTGTGACGATTCCAATTGTGGTTTAACCTGCTGAACTCTGCGTTTCCCCTGAAATGTCTCCGTCGTATCAACACTTAAAGTGACGCAGCACCGATTCTAAAAGCTTGATGAGTCATCAGATACACACACATGCTAACACGCAGCCTGCTTGTGTATGTTGTTGATGGCGTGTGCATCATGTTCACCCAAAAAACTTCAGCCTGACATTTGACATGGTTGTAAACTTCTGGATCTCCGCTACAACTTAAAGTAAAGTTTGAACAACGCTTGAGCTTCATGGAGGGTTCAGCAGAGCTGAGGAGGTGAAGCAGGAGTCATCCGCCGTTCTTATGTTTGCATCACTTACTTTATCTCAACGAATCACTTCATTCAGGGACATTTAGGTGCTTATTGACTCAGTGGTACCATTACGTCATCCTTCATCTGGAACCCTGACTTATCAAGCTGTTTGTAAGGATTAGGATCAAAGACTTGAAATAAATACGTATACCCCGTTCATCAACTGATGCTCTGCAAATATACTCGAACATATGCTATCAAGTTCCATTTTGGGAAATCTAAGAATTCCAAGTCAAAATGAAAGTGTCATCTGGAGTGTTTTACCTGGTCCTGAACCAGTCGCAGTGTAGTCCTGGTCCTCCATCAGACCTCCATCAGTACAGAGACCCTCAGAGAGAAGATGGTCTGTTTCTATAGAGTTGTTCTTGATGCTCGTCATCGGAGCCACCGGGTTGGATTCTGATGAAACCAGATGAACTCATGCAGGTTCACCAGAACCTCCTTCAGCTCAGACTCCAGCAGAGACCGGTCCACCGTGGACAGACCCAGATCCGCCAGCAGAGACCGGTCAACTGTGGACAGACCCAGATCCTCCAGCAGAGACCGGTCCACCGTGGACAGACCCAGGTCCTCCAGCAGAGACCGGTCCACCGTGGACAGACCCGGATCCTCCAGCAGAGACCGGTCCACCGCGGACAGACCCAGATCCTCCAGCAGAGACCGGTCCACCGTGCAGGAGCAGAGCTTCTCCTCTCTGGGAGCCGCCACCGCCACCACGCTGCTGGAGACCCAGGACGTGTTGCTGGACCCGCTGGAGGGAAGGGAGCCACGGGAGAACCAGAACCAGGACTGAGAGGGGCAGACTGTCAGACCTGCTGCAGTAACATGAGAGGTTTTCTAAAGAGTCTGGTGCTCAGAGACACGACCACTTTAGTCCACAGGGGGCGACACAACCAACACAAGATGGAATTTCCGTTCAGTACCTTAAAACTCATTTTGAAAAATGTTGTTTGCATTTCAGTGTCATGTTTAGGAGCAAGAGAAACGAAGATAGAAACATTACTGACTTCCTTCGTTTTAGAACCTTAAGTCAGATCATAATTCATAATCTGTTGTGGGGCGTTGCATGCTCTGCTCTGTGTGAGGCACCAACACCTTCTGTATTCAATCATATTCTCGCTGCATCTCTATCACCTCCTTTGAAAACCAATCCAGTCAGTCGGTCGGTCTCAGCAGAGGACGGTGAATAAATCCAATCGTTATCATCATCCCGGCTCCCGGCTCCGTGAACCGGGGTCGAGGAGGATGTGTGTGCTTCACCGCTGGAAGGAAATGGGTGAGGAAGACGAATGATGATGCTGTAAGGTGAGCGTGAGAGCGAGGAAGGGGGACTCAGGTGGTGGACTGATGCATGATGGGAGTGGCGGGAAGCTCAGGTGGGAGTTAATTCAGTGTCAAATGAGACGGAGAGATGGGGGGGGGCTTCTATAGAGTCCTGCATCCGTAGTGCAGCTGAGCCCCTCTGATGCTCCTGCACATAGATCACACTGACAGGTCAGAGAGTCTGTGCTGCCACAGTAATGGAGAGGAAGCAACACGACGAGCCGCAGGAGGCAACAACACCACATGATACTGTGCAGAGTACACACATGCATGTGTTATGCAACTATATTTAACTAAAGGTTACGGTTACATCAGCAGTCTGACAGGAGCTCAAGCAGCTGTTCCCAGATGTGAACATGGCCACCAGAGGGGGGGGGGGGGGTTGTTCAGGTCAGGTTTTATTTTATACAACCAGCAGATAAACAGAGAAGCTCACATTAAGCAGAAGGAACATTTCACATAATCCTTAATCCACTTCTGTCTTTATTTGTCTGTGTGTGTGTGTGTGTGTGTGTGTGTGTGTGTGTGTGTGTGTGTGTGTGTGTGTGTGTGTGCGTGAGTGTGTGTGTGTGAGTGTGTGTGTGAGTGTGTGAGTGTGTGTGTGTGTGTAAGTGCTCTCTTGTGCTTCACCAAAGTGATGGATTCAGATTCATTCATTTTCTAGAGTAGTGCTCGAGGAATTCATCTGTAGGATTTGTTTGTGTTGGATCTCTGGATGTTTCTGGAGGATCTCTGGATGTTTGTGTTGGATCTCTGGATGTTTCTGGAGGATCTCTGGATGTTTGTGTTGGATCTCTGGATGTTTCTGGAGGATCTCTGGATGTTTGTGTTGGATCTCTGGATGTTTGTGTTGGATCTCCGGATGTTTCTGGAGGATCTCTGGACGTTTGTGTTGGATCTCTGGATGTTTCTGGAGGATCTCTGGATGTTTGTGTTGGATCTCTGGATGTTTCTGGAGGATCTCTGGATGTTTGTGTTGGATCTCTGGATGTTTGTGTTGGATCTCCGGATGTTTCTGGAGGATCTCTGGATGTTTCTGGAGGATCTCTGGATGTTTGTGTTGGATCTCTGGATGTTTGTGTTGGATCTCTGGATGTTTCTGGAGGATCTCTGGATGTTTCTGGAGGATCTCTGGATGTTTCTGGAGGATCTCTGGACGTTTGTGTTGGATCTCTGGATGTTTCTGGAGGATCTCTGGATGTTTGTGTTGGATCTCTGGATGTTTGTGTTGGATCTCTGGATGTTTGTGTTGGATCTCTGGATGTTTCTGGAGGATCTCTGGATGTTTGTGTTGGATCTCTGGATGTTTGTGTTGGATCTCCGGATGTTTCTGGAGGATCTCTGGATGTTTCTGGAGGATCTCTGGATGTTTGTGTTGGATTCTGGATGTTTCTGGAGGATCTCTGGATGATTGTGTTGGATCTCTGGATGTTTCTGGAGGATCTCTGGATGTTTGTGTTGGATCTCTGGATGTTTGTGTTGGATCTCTGGATGTTTGTGTTGGATCTCTGGATGTTTCTGGAGGATCTCTGGATGTTTCTGGAGGATCTCTGGATGTTTGTTTTGGATCTCTGGATGTTTGTGTTGGATCTCTGGATGTTTCTGGAGGATCTCTGGCTGTTTGTGTTGGATTCTGGATGTTTCTGGAGGATCTCTGGATGATTGTGTTGGATCTCTGGATGTTTCTGGAGGATCTCTGGATGTTTGTGTTGGATCTCTGGATGTTTGTGTTGGATCTCCGGATGTTTCTGGAGGATCTCTGGATGTTTCTGGAGGATCTCTGGATGTTTGTGTTGGATCTCTGGATGTTTGTGTTGGATCTCTGGATGTTTGTGTTGGATCTCTGGATGTTTCTGGAGGATCTCTGGATGATTGTGTTGGATCTCTGGATGTTTCTGGAGGATCTCTGGATGTTTCTGGAGGATCTCTGGATGTTTGTGTTGGATCTCTGGATGTTTGTGTTGGATCTCTGGATGTTTGTGTTGGATCTCTGGATGTTTCTGGAGGATCTCTGGATGTTTGTGTTGGATCTCTGGATGTTTCTGGAGGATCTCTGGATGTTTGTGTTGGATCTATGGATGTTTCTGGAGGATCTCTGGATGTTTGTGTTGGATCTCTGGATGTTTGTGTTGGATCTCTGGATGTTTGTGTTGGATCTCTGGATGTTTCTGGAGGATCTCTGGATGTTTCTGGATGATCTCTGGATGTTTCTGGATGATCTCTGGATGTTTGTGTTGGATCTCTGGATGTTTCTGGAGGATCTCTGGATGTTTCTGGAGGATCTCTGGATGTTTCTGGAGGATCTCTGGATGTTTGTGTTGGATCTCTGGATGTTTCTGGAGGATCTCTGGATGTTTGTGTTGGATCTCTGGATGTTTCTGGAGGATCTCTGGATGTTTCTGGAGGATCTTGTTGGTTTCACAAAGTCCACGCTGTTTTCTGAAGGATCTTAAGGGGTTTAGTGAAAACCCTCTCAGCCGTTTCATTGGGATTCTTGGAGACGCTCAAATACTTCTTTATGAAGACCTGGCTCCATCGTGGCGTCGCAGATCAAGCTGAACTCACCCTGAAGATCTTGAAGAAGAACGTCTCTGATGAGAGGAGAAGGAAATGTCCTCCTGGATCTCGCTGTGCAGGATTTCTGGACTTGTCCAGCTGGGAGGAGACCCAGGAGGCAGACCCAGAACACACTCAAAGACAAAGTGCTGTATGTGCACCGGGAGGGCGGATGGAGGGTTTAGCCGGGAGCAACAAACCAAACCAGGCTTGAATATGTAACACGTTTACACAATCTCAACAAACATCATATAGTTTGTAAGGTGAGAAAAAGTCCTTCTGTGGTTTCACCACTGCAGCTGTTCCTCTCATATGAAGATACCTCAACTAAAGGCATCTACACATGCAGACCGATCCCATAACAGTGTTCTCTTCTGCTTTAAAAAGGTTAATTTAAAAATGTGTATTCAGAGTCACAGTACAAAATATCAGATTTTACGATGAGAAGTCAACTTACAAGCTTTGAGATATTAAAACTGGAGAGGAGGCAACTACAACTCGAAGAAGCATTCAACATCCAAGAAAGAGTGTGTGTGTGTGTGTGAGTGTGTGTGTGAATGTGAGTGTGTGTGTGTGTGTGTGAGTGTGTGTGGCCGACAGACTGATGGTGCAGTCATGCAGTAAATTATGTTGGTTTTAGGCATCATACTGCAGATTACCACCTCCTCCAGCCCTCTCACACACACACACGCACACAAACACACTTAACACACAGTCACCTCTTAATGATAATGCTCTTTAAATGGCTTTATTGATTTTAATGTAGCCTACCACACATATATTTTATGAAAGTCAATATGGTAAGAGGACCACCTCCCTAATGTAAATAGCCAGTTGGAAGTCTATTAGAATGCTTATCGATGGAGGAGTGGTAATTACCCGCCGCTGTGCTCGCTCGCTTGCTCTTTATCCAGCCGTGTCTCAGCCGGACACTTTAAAGCCACAATAGAGCCAAATACCAGGGGAAGCAGGTGAATATGCAATTCAGATCAATGCCCACAGAGTCCTTGTGCTTCTGATCGATACGGGAAGAGAGCGCCAGTTTGTTCTGCATGGAGTTAGTCTGTATCTTCAGTATGTGAGACAGTTTGTTCTGCATGGAGTTAGTCTGTATCTTCAGTATGTGAGACAGTTTGTTCTGCATGGAGTTAGTCTGTATCTTCAGTATGTGAGACAGTTTGTTCTACATGGAGTTAGTCTCAGCTTCAGTATGTGAGACAGTTTGTTCTGCATGGAGTTAGTCTGTATCTTCAGTATGTGAGACAGTTTGTTCTGCATGGAGTTAGTCTGTATCTTCAGTATGTGAGACAGTTTGTTCTGCATGGAGTTAGTCTGTAGCTTCAGTATGTGAGACAATTTGTTCTGCATGGAGTTAGTCTGTAGCTTCAGTCTGTGAGACAGTTTGTTCTACATGGAGTTAGTCTGTATCTTCAGTATGTGAGACAGTTTGTTCTGCATGGAGTTAGTCTGTATCTTCAGTATGTGAGACAGTTTGTTCTACATGGAGTTAGTCTGTATCTTCAGTATGTGAGACAGTTTGTTCTACATGGAGTTCGTCTCAGCTTCAGTATGTGAGACAGTTTGTTCTACATGGAGTTAGTCTCAGCTTCAGTATGTGAGACAGTTTGTTCTACATGGAGTTAGTCTCAGCTTCAGTCTGTGAGACAGTTTGTTCTGTATGGAGTTAGTCTCAGCTTCAGTATGTGAGACAGTTTGTTCTACATGGAGTTAGTCTCAGCTTCAGTCTGTGAGACAGTTTGTTCTGCATGGAGTTAGTCTGTATCTTCAGTATGTGAGACAGTTTGTTCTGCATGGAGTTAGTCTCAGCTTCAGTATGTGAGACAGTTTGTTCTACATAGAGTTAGTCTCAGCTTCAGTATGTGAGACAGTTTGTTCTGCATGGAGTTAGTCTGTATCTTCAGTATGTGAGACAGTTTGTTCTGCATGGAGTTAGTCTGTAGCTTCAGTATGTGAGACAATTTGTTCTGCATGGAGTTAGTCTGTATCTTCAGTATGTGAGACAGTTTGTTCTACATGGAGTTAGTCTGTATCTTCAGTATGTGAGACAGTTTGTTCTGCATGGAGTTAGTCTGTATCTTCAGTATGTGAGACAGTTTGTTCTGCATGGAGTTAGTCTGTATCTTCAGTATGTGAGACAGTTTGTTCTACATGGAGTTAGTCTCAGCTTCAGTATGTGAGACAGTTTGTTCTGCATGGAGTTAGTCTGTATCTTCAGTATGTGAGACAGTTTGTTCTACATGGAATTAGTCTGTAGCTTCAGTATGTGAGACAGTTTGTTCTACATGGAGTTAGTCTCAGCTTCAGTATGTGAGACAGTTTGTTCTGCATGGAGTTAGTCTGTATCTTCAGTATGTGAGACAGTTTGTTCTGCATGGAGTTAGTCTCAGCTTCAGTATGTGAGACAGTTTGTTCTGCATGGAGTTAGTCTGTATCTTCAGTATGTGAGACAGTTTGTTCTGCATGGAGTTAGTCTGTATCTTCAGTATGTGAGACAGTTTGTTCTGCATGGAGTTAGTCTCAGCTTCAGTATGTGAGACAGTTTGTTCTGCATGGAGTTAGTCTGTATCTTCAGTATGTGAGACAGTTTGTTCTGCATGGAGTTAGTCTGTATCTTCAGTATGTGAGACAGTTTGTTCTGCATGGAGTTAGTCTGTATCTTCAGTATGTGAGACAGTTTGTTCTGTATGGAGTTAGTCTCAGCTTCAGTACGTGAGACAGTTTGTTCTGCATGGAGTTAGTCTGTATCTTCAGTATGTGAGACAGTTTGTTCTGCATGGAGTTAGTCTGTATCTTCAGTATGTGAGACAGTTTGTTCTGCATGGAGTTAGTCTGTATCTTCAGTATGTGAGACAGTTTGTTCTGCATGGAGTTAGTCTGTATCTTCAGTATGTGAGACAGTTTGTTCTGCATGGAGTTTGTCTGTATCTTCAGTATGTGAGACAGTTTGTTCTGCATGGAGTTAGTCTCAGCTTCAGTATGTGAGACAGTTTGTTCTGCATGGAGTTAGTCTGTATCTTCAGTATGTGAGACAGTTTGTTCTGCATGGAGTTAGTCTGTATCTTCAGTATGTGAGACAGTTTGTTCTGCATGGAGTTAGTCTCAGCTTCAGTATGTGAGACAGTTTGTTCTGCATGGAGTTAGTCTGTATCTTCAGTATGTGAGACAGTTTGTTCTGCATGGAGTTAGTCTCAGCTTCAGTATGTGAGACAGTTTGTTCTGCATGGAGTTAGTCTCAGCTTCAGTATGTGAGACATTTTGTTCTCCATGGAGTTAGTCTGTATCTTCAGTATGTGAGACAGTTTGTTCTGCATGGAGTTAGTCTGTATCTTCAGTATGTGAGACAGTTTGTTCTGCATGGAGTTAGTCTGTATCTTCAGTATGTGAGACAGTTTGTTCTGCATGTAGTTAGTCTGTAGCTTCAGTATGTGAGACAGTTTGTTCTGCATGGAGTTAGTCTGTATCTTCAGTATGTGAGACAGTTTGTTCTGCATGGAGTTAGTCTGTATCTTCAGTATGTGAGACAGTTTGTTCTGCATGGAGTTAGTCTCAGCTTCAGTATGTGAGACAGTTTGTTCTGCATGGAGTTAGTCTGTATCTTCAGTATGTGAGACAGTTTGTTCTGCATGGAGTTAGTCTCAGCTTCAGTATGTGAGACAGTTTGTTCTGCATGGAGTTAGTCTGTATCTCCAGTATGTGAGACAGTTTGTTCTGCATGGAGTTAGTCTGTATCTGCAGTATGTGAGACAGTTTGTTCTGCATGGAGTTAGTCTGTATCTTCAGTATGTGAGACAGTTTGTTCTGCATGGAGTTAGTCTCAGCTTCAGTATGTGAGACAGTTTGTTCTGCATGGAGTTAGTCTGTATCTTCAGTATGTGAGACAGTTTGTTCTACATGGAGTTAGTCTGTATCTTCAGTATGTGAGACAGTTTGTTCTGCATGGAGTTAGTCTGCAGCTTCAGTCTGTGAGACAGTTTGTTCTGCATGGAGTTAGTCTGTATCTTCAGCATGTGAGACAGTTTGTTCTGCATGGAGTTAGTCTGTATCTTCAGTATGTGAGACAGTTTGTTCTACATGGAGTTAGTCTGTATCTTCAGTATGTGAGACAGTTTGTTCTACATGGAGTTAGTCTGTATCTTCAGTATGTGAGACAGTTTGTTCTACATGGAGTTAGTCTGTATCTTCAGTATGTGAGACAGTTTGTTCTGCATGGAGTTAGTCTGTATCTTCAGTATGTGAGACAGTTTGTTCTGCATGGAGTTAGTCTCAGCTTCAGTATGTGAGACAGTTTGTTCTGCATGGAGTTAGTCTGTATCTTCAGTATGTGAGACAGTTTGTTCTGCATGGAGTTAGTCTGTATCTTCAGTATGTGAGACAGTTTGTTCTGCATGGAGTTAGTCTGTATCTTCAGTATGTGAGAGGCGTCTCTACGTACCTGAAGACTGAAAGAAGACGCTTTAATGCACAGTTTGGCTTGTTTCCTGCTCACATTCCTTATACTATTACTCATACTACTGCTACTACTGCTGTTACTGATGTTAGGCTACTACTATTACCACTACTGCTACATGTACTTCAACTAGTAATACTGATACTGTTACTACTACTACCACGACTGCCATTACTGTTACTACTGCTCTTACCACTACTGCTATTGTACTCGTACTTCTTCCTTTGGCTGTTCTTGTTCGCGTTTGTCACAGCCGATCCATTTTGTCTTTGTTTTTCATTTGTAAACTTGCAAAAAACAAATATATGTATATATATGCTGCTACTGCAACTACATCTATTGGTACCTAGCTGGTACCACTAATACTACTATACTGCTACTTCTACAACAGCTGGAACTGCTATTGTGCTACTATTGCACTGCTGTTCCCTCTGCTGCTGTCATTGCACTGAAGTGAGAGTTTAGACTGCATGTCTCGACATGAGAGGCGTCTCCATTTGCGTGGAAAATAAGAAAAAGACTCTCATGCATTGAATTCATTTCGTTTCTCTCTTCTCTCTGTCATTTCCTTTAACTCTCTCTTTCATTCCTCCTCCTCTTCCTCGCTTCCAGCTCCACGACTGGGTGACGCCGCTTAATTGGCGACGACACTGAAACATGTCCTGTCCTGCTCTGCAGCCTCCTCTGCATAATTAAAACAAGAGCAACTCTTCATCTCCTCTGCAGCAGGAGGCAGATGAGAGCGAGAGGGCGGCGGGCGGAACAGAGGGAGAGAAAGGAGGCGAGGTGAAAGTGGCATCCGTTATAAAAACCTATTTTTACAGCCCGCCTTTTATGTGATGGCTTTTATCCTATTATTTTTTACAAATATATTATTTTTACCCTCCGTCTCTGTCCGTGTATCTCCCGCCGTCTTTCTTCCTTTTGCTGTTTAATTTATTTCCACTTTGATGTTTGACGGTGCACTTCAAGTGTGTCAGAAATGAACCCAGTTATTTTATTATTGATTTGATAATATTACTTTTAAGAGAGAGAGAGAGAGAGAGAGAGAGAGAGAGGCAGAGAGAGAGAGAGAGCGATGTTCAGATCCACAGTTAGCGGATAAAAGATGGAGGGGTTGTCGTGGCAACAGCAGAGTGGCTGACCCCTCCACCTGAGGATGCTCCGATCAAACCAACTAGAACACAACTAAACGACACCGAACTCCATCATCATCTGCAACGCTTTAAATATTTATCAGTAACTATTTCAAAAATCCACATGAACCACTCTTCACATCGACATCAATGAAATCCACCACACGGCACTTTTTAAAGGTGGTTCTCCTGTTACGTTGGTTCCTTCTTTCAAAACCGTGGTGAAGAACACCAGATGAAAGGGCCAGGAGTTGACTTTTCATTTTAACATGATGACTTGTGTGTTAACAAACAGCAACTGCCTCCTGTAGTCTGCTGGAGATGTATTGGACCCAGTTACAGTGTTTCCTTTGAACTTGAATCATCTATATGCCTAATGGGTGAAATTCAACTTGGTTGCGTTGAGTTTTATGTTGGCCACTTTGTGTAATTTGCATAATAAGCTCATTATCAGGTAAAATAAATTCAAAAATTGTAACAGATCACTTTTCCAAAAGCAAAATGAGGAAGCCATTTCCAAATGTCTGACCTGACGTTGACATAATCGATGGTAATTATGCTCCCAAGGAAAGGTATTCGACATCACATCATAACTTAGTTAGGTTGACACAACTAAACTACTACTAGTTCGGTTTAGAAAAATGTCGTGTTTGGGTTAAAATAACTGCAGAAGTGCCGTTACTGATGTACTCGTTACGTGACAGAAACATCAACGCTGACTGCTGGTGTCACATGATGAACTGTGGTCTCCTGGAGGAACGATCTGTGTTTGTGGAATCCATCCACCTCCTCTCCCACCAGCCCTGTTGGCTTCTGAGTCTTTACTTTTCCTCGTTCATGATTACGTGGAGAACATACAAAACAAGACCAAGTCAGATGGGAAGACATTTTGACTCATTCACCCTTTTAGACTCCACACATCTGTGATGTGCCTGCTGCTGAGTCCGGGTCTTCTTCCGGTTCTCCTCTCAGGACTGGCAGCTCCCGGTTCTCCTCGTAACCCCTAGCAACCAGCGGAGCGTGGAGTGTGTGGAGGCGGCGGAGGAGAGATCCCTGAATGTTGCTTTTTTTCTTCTTTCTCATCTCCTCTCGTGGTCTCAGCTCTGCGTTTAATACACCGGCTTGACTTTGATGAAGCGCGCCGTGGAGGCGGCTCGATTCCCGATCCGCCTATTCAGCAGAACTACAGGGTGGGCCTTCAAAGAGAGGGGGGAGGGAGGGACGGAGGGAGAGCGAAAAACAAGACAAAAGGGAAGGAGAATGGATTCAGAGACGGAGAGAGAGAGCCAATGGCAACATTTTCCGACCGCGAGCTGAACAGCTGCCATGTTCCGTGTTTCACAGATGTGCTGAAGGAGAAGATGGAGGAGGTGTGAGTGCTACATGCCATGATGTTTTCTACACAGGACTGGCTACACCGATATACCTGTCTTATCCAAATCATCTTAAAACACATCAGAGTTGCACTGATGATGTGCTCCTTCTAGTTCATGCTGCATGCTGGGATGTTAATATAAAGACACTAAATAACAGCGGAGAGGTCAAACAAGCAGCGATGTTTCAGCCAGCAGACATCTCTTTGTTCCTAATTTCAAACTTGGAATAACTTTGTACGAACCGTTGTGTGGGGATGAGTTGACGTATTACACAACTAGATAAGAACACACACGTTGCACGACCCCTCACATGCGCCATTAAAGCGGTCCTTCTCATTGATTTGCAACATTTCTAATGTTCTAACGCCGTGTTCACACCAAAAGCAAAGTCATGGCGCCGCAGGTCTCGCCGGGGATCGCCATTTGTGTTCATAGTTCGTAGACGTAAATACGGCAGCGTGTGTTCATTGTTTGTACCGTATGGTTTACACACACACATGTATACTGTAAGACATTTGAGCAAAAAACTGTAGTTAGTAGATATAATAAAAGTGTTTAATAATTCATAATTAAGAATGCATAATTAGTCATAATCATAAGGGTTTTGGGAATGCATAATTAAGATAAACATAAAGTGATGTAGGATTAGTAGCTAAAAGAAATGAAGCTTCTGCCAAGGTTGCAGAAGTCTAGTTTATATACTGAAGGATTATCATAGAAGGAATTAAGCAATGACTGAGAATTTGAATGTGTTCGCTGCTCAGGGAGAGAGAGATGTGGAGGCAGGCGTTTACTGAGGTGTGAGAGGAGGTAGCCAATAGAAATTGAGATAGACGGAAGGGGAGGAGTCGCGAACGAATATGTGGGCGGAGTTAGAAGTGTTTTTTCTGCCTCTTTCTAGCGTGCGGTTTCCTGGGACGGCTGTGTCTCATGGGACCAGAGGTAGTTTTTTTCCAAAGTGGGTTAATATTGTAATATTTCGTAGGAGTATGTACTCCAATGTTTAACTGTAATTGTACTTGCATCAGTGGGATTAAATTCCTTATAATTGTAAACCAGTCTTGGTAGATTTCTTATTGGAGCGTGTCGACTGCACAAAGCAGCCGGACACACGTGCTCCGGCCTTCTCTCTGTGGGGTGAGTTTCAGCCTCGACAATACACATAGTTTGGTCCGGTCTCTGTTGATATGAGGTATCGTAGAGCTCTGGGTGAACACAGACGGCTACAGGATTTATTTCCTGATTCAACAACGGCAGGAAGCCAGTGATGACAGGGGGAGCAACTCAACGCTGATAGGCTATCGCGCCACAGCGTCACGCGAATATGACGCTGAAGTTGAAAAATTTCAACTCGCGCGTTTGGGGCTAAATTTGCCAGTCTCATGGCGTCTGTGCATTGACTTTGTATGGAATCTACTGAACGCAGCACAACAGACAGATAGTTCAGAGACACAGTAGCATGAAGAGTAAAGCAGAATCACTGCACCGCTCAACGCTGTAACAGCAACACATACTTCTTCAGATAAAAAGAGCTTTTTCTTGCATTTCTCCGCTGTAATGTAATACTTTCACCTTCATACCCTCACATGTTATTTTAACCTTGTTCGTTCTGACATTTGATTGTTTTAGTCTGAATTTCTTTGTGCAGCAGTGGAAATGAACGCTTGTGTGACATGTGATGTACAAACACAGTGACCTCATCCCGCCGCTGAGCACTGAGACCTTCTTATTGCTTCTTCTCTGTCGTTGTGTGTTTTTGTCCCATTCTGTTGTTCATCTATTCTTCCTTTGTCCTGAACACAGTGAATTTTCATTTACCATACTTCTAATTATATTCCATTTTAGCCTTTTATTATGTTGCTGCTGCAGTGACACCGTCTCCCTGCGGGGATCAATAAAGTTTCATCTAATCTGAACCTGATGAAACTGTGTCAGACTCGGCGCGTTGCTTTATTTAGTGCACATTTTAAATTGAGTGTGGTGCTGCGTTCCTGCGCCTCTGATATGAAGCCTGATGGACTTGTTCTTTCCTTTGTCTCTGATGAGACTTTCACTGTTTCACAGCAGCTACTGTCAGTCCCGTCCTACCGCACACGTTACATGCTGAGGTTGTGTCGTGCAATGAGTTTTCTTTGCGTGCAGATAAATAGATATTTTGCTCCGTTTCTCTGACCAATCATGGATCAAAATCAATGAGGCAGCAGTGATGTAAAGCAGAAGCCTGCAGAGAGGTGCGTGTAACGAATCATCACACGAACCCTTTATTTGTGGGTACAAAGCGAAAGTATGACACTGAATATTAACATGCACATTATGAAACCATGTTGTGCACATTCTCACCTCCTTGCAGCTTGTTTGAGTCTATTTCACCCGACGACACAAGAACATCATGTTTTATTTAGTTTTATTTTCTTTACTTTATTCAGAATAATTCAGTAGATCACAATTTCTAGTCTGAATATTGATTTTACATTCCTCAAAACATAATACGAAGATTCAAAAAATGTATTAAAAATATAAATAAAATCAAGGATTTTTTACAACTATTATAATTCATAAACGTATGAAAGATACGATGAATATGCTCGACTCAAAGCAACCAGACTCTTGCACAGCGATGTTACATCGCAGATAATAAAGCACACTTCATTTAAAGTGAACAGAAACGGAATAATAAGTCTTGCTTTGTATTTCCACTCCTAACAATCACCAACTCTGTGCGATGAAACGAAGCCTCAATTCACAGTTCGATGTGAAGATCAGCGAAAACAAACTCGATGTTCTCAATGAATGAAAAGAAACCGAAATATGATCCGAACAACAACGGCAGATCTCAGTGACAAGTCTTCATTGTTGTTCATTGATTTGATCACGCTGCAAACAAAGTCCAATACCAACAAAAGTAATTTCATTTCAAATAAAAGTAGCAGAACTACTCTGATTGGAACCCTTTCAAAGATGACATTTTTCATTTCCTGAACTTCAGGATCTTTGAATGTGAAGGATACCTTTACGTCAAGTAGCTTTTGCTGCAATAATATTACTGCAATATATCTCAAGGCCAGTTTGGAAAAAGCTCCAGTGAAGAGTCGGTGGACCTTGAGTGATTTCATTTGTTTTTGTCAATTCTTTGAGCCTCCTGTGACGAGCTGAACACGTTCACTTGGTCCTGAACGTCACGCTGCAAACAAACGTGATCTGAGGATCAATAAACTCCAAAAGTGAATTTCTGCTGAAAGCGTTTCATGCGCTTCGCTGTGGACCAGAGAGTTCATAAATCTCATTTTCAAATAAACCCCTCAAATATATGTGAGTGCATGTGAATGTGTTCATAAATAATAACAGCAATAATAATATTGCAACCATAGAAAGTACATTAACACAGTGTTAACGAGCTCCACCGCCGAGAACCACGAAATAAAATCCATAATGAGGTGAAATATGATGTAAAAAATACATTAAAAGCAGCATCAGTTAACACACACACACACACACTCACTGTGAGCACATCCACAGCAACTGTGTGATGTCCCAGAATTCCTAGCGGCAGCAGCAGCCCTGGATGATGGTGGTATTAACTGTTAGAGGGGGGCTTCATTGCCGTCTTCACATGTATTTTTCGTAATGGAATGTAACTAGCATCATTACTTTTTCATCACAGCCCTCCCACAACTGTGTTCCACATCTCGAACATGACTTTCCTCTCAGCTCCGTCCCTCGCCGTTCCTCCGTCACACTGCGAGTCTATAAAGGAGCACGAGATAAAACGCAAAGAAAGAAAAAACAGGCTGCGGCAGCTCGCTCGGGGGCCCGGCAGCAGCTTCTGAGGCTCCGCACCGCTCCACTCCACTCCGGGCTGACATCTTGGATCAGGTGGTGATGAAGAGAAGAAGAAGGGAGGAAGAAAAGCATGCTGAGGTTGAAGTTGAAGAGTCTCCTGGCAGCAGTCGCCTCAGCTTGGGACAGATTTATTTCTGAGTGCTTCACTCGGCCTGCTGGGACGGACGCCACATTCATTTGTTTAGCATCAGGACTAAAAAAGGGAAATGTGTCTCTGAGCAGCACTTCTGATCACAGCTGCCGAGAAAACACGGCAGCTGGATTTTCATTCGCTGCTGGTCGTCAAACGGCAAAAACCGCCACGCGAATCGTGGCTGCGATCGATGAAGATGAGTATTTGTGTTTTATCGGTTTGTAACTTCGTGATGATGTGAACACTCCAGAGTTACAGAAGAGACCAAGAGGAGGACTAAAAATGTCGGTTTCAGGGTTTGAAGGACTGAACAACCTCAGCGGGGAGAAGTAAAAGTAAACTACTTGTATGTTGTTCTGCCTCCGTCTCAATCTTTGTATATCACCAAGCTAACAGCCAACCGCTGACCAGAGAGCAGACATCGAGGCTGTGGCTCTCTGTCCATCAGAGAAGCTCTTTATCGATGCAGTTCATGAGATCCACTGATGCGTGCAAGCGTTGAGTATGTTTTTCTTTATGGCTCTTCTAAGGGTTCTCTTCATGGTCTCACAGCTGACCAAATGTTTGCAACAGTCAAAACCAAAGTTTGAATCCAGTGTTTCTGAAGACTGTCTGTGAAACTAATGGATTGAAACGTTCACATACAAAGACACACGTCTACGTCTTCGTCTTTGATTGGTGTGTTCCACATTCTATCTGAAGAGTGTCTCACGGTGTGGGACTCAGACTGGTCTGGTCGTGGTCTAGACTCGTTCTCAACCCCTCAAAGTCTTGGTCTTGATACACTCTGGTCTTGATCTTGTCTTGGTCTTGATACACTCTGGTCTTGGTCTTGTCCTGGTCTTGATACACTCTGGTCTTGGTCTTGTCTTGGTCTTGATACACTCTGGTCTTGGTCTTGTCCTGGTCTTGATACACTCTGGTCTTGATCTTGTCTTGGTCTTGATACACTCTGGCCTTGGTCTTGTCTTGGTCTTGATACACTCTGGTCTTGATCTTGTCTTGGTCTTGATACACTCTGGTCTTGGTCTTGGTCCTGGTCTTGATACACTCTAGCCTTGGTCTTGTCTTGGTCTTGATACACTCTGGTCTTGGTCTTGTCCTGGTCTTGATACACTCTGGTCTTGGTCCTGGTCTTGATACACTCTGGTCTTGGTCTTGTCCTGGTCTTGATACACTCTGGTCTTGGTCTTGTCCTGGTCTTGATACACTCTGGTCTTGGTCTTGTCCTGGTCTTGATACACTCTGGTCTTGGTCTTGTACTGGTCTTGATAGACTCTGGTCTTGGTGTTGGTCTTGATCTTGATCACAACACTAGAAAATACTTTGGTACAACACATTCAGTGATTAATCGTTGACGAGCGAAGGTGAAGTCGCTCCGCCTCCTTTAGAGACAGAAATCCTCCCACAACGGCAGTAAAGGTCTCTTCGGTCCGTAAAGTAATGGATTCGCTGCCGCGGTTTGTTTCTGTATCTCGTCATTAAGCGCAGACTCTCTCCTGACCTGTGATGTTGTGCTTCTACCTTCAGAAGCGGGTCGAGCTCTCTGACAGGTGAAGGTCCCGCCGGCGTCACAGACGAGCCTGTCGGACGCCGCCGGCCTATTTTCAGCTCGTTGCTCGTCGTGATTGCTTCTGAGAGATCAATCAGCGCTCTGCCACGCCGCTCTGCTTTCTCCTCGCCGACACGCATCACATAAATAAACTCAAATTACTGGAAGCGCGGCTCGTTTTTTTCTGGCATGTCTTGGGCCCCCGCCGGAATGCTGGGAAAAAAAATGGTCAGTTTTTCCTAATCGCTCCATTTGACCGAGCTCACACCATTTTCTACGATACAGAAGGTCATTTGATTGAGCTCCGCCGAACGCTGCCGTCCATTTCCAAGACAAATGCTCATGTTTTCTTCATATTTCTGAGATAATAGAGAGGCAACACAAAGCATTAGCTGCTGCTCACAGTCGGTATACACACATATTAAAGCTCCAGCTTTTTCTTTTTACCTCTTTCACATATCCACTTTGTTCCAAACCACTCAGATATTACACATATCAGAAAGCCATTTCATACATTTAGCCGCTGTAGACTGTTGTGCCTTGTGCCATTAGTTCAGGCAGCAACGCTGAAAGTGGAAAATAAAGCTTTCAAATCAGGGAAGTCAACACCTGTACACACTGAGCACAAACACAGTGTGTTTTCTATGTTGCTGAGATGAAACGCCTGCACCACCAACATCCCTCTGTTTGGATAAAACCCTTCACATTAGTCATGTGTGTGCTTTAATGTCAATTCTCTCATTTGCGAAAATTGTTACTTCAAATTTGACATTTTAGTCCGTCAACTTATTAATGGCTGCCCTCAAACTATTTGCCAGCACTGTGCCGCAGACTGAAGAGGAGATTTAACAGCCAAAACCTGAAATACATTCATGGATCTCAGTCAAGGCTGAAAATAAACCAACATTAAATGAAAGAGATCCATATAGTGAGTGTTAATGGGGAAGATATATCGAATAGAAGTGTCAAAGTGCAGTCAAGTCAAGTAACTGGAACATCTTGCTTTAGAAATAAGACATCAACAGTCTGCTGTACTCGGATCAAGAAGAAAGAAAGAAAGAAAGAAAGAAAGAAAGAAGGCACGAATTTAAGTTCAATTTCTTCTGCATGATGGTCCGTACGGAGGCTCTGAAGCTCAGCATCGGCCCACCTGAGGAGCTAGAAGCAGCTTAACGATGGGTGAGGAGGGGGGCTGTTACCGTATTTAGGTCGACATCGTTTAAACATCAAACCTCCATCTGTGAAAAACGTTTTATCGTCACGCACAACACAGCAATATACAATTATTTTAATTTTGTTATCCTAAAGCGAATTCAGATATTTGTTTTCTTGAAGTCCAGAGATGTATGACTCAGTGGACCAGGGTCAGAGGGTTGAGCAACATTAACCATCGTATCCTTTCAGATCTGCTCTCCCCTGAATTTACTTTCATCTTCATGTTCATTCTTTCAAATTGTTTATTTTTTACTGTTTATATGTCTCATTTTTGAATCAATACATGTTTATATCCCACTACAAACACGTTGGTCCTCATACAGCAACATTCTGTTGCATTAGTTTCATATTACATATTATATTTTCTGTTCAGAGAAATAAAACGAGAAGTCAACTCCAGATTCACCAAACGTTCTCAACCGTCCAGATCTCACCGGCTTCACTGAATGATGAATCCTACTGTGAATCCTCATCGATCTGACAATCAATCGCTGGATTGATTGTTTTTATTGACCCCAAATTGGAACATTTTAGAATATTAGCAGTGAAAGTGTGGTTCTGTTGAATAAACGTCAATAAAGCGTCAGCTGATGGCCAACGACATCATCAAAAGGTGTTACAGTCCTAATTGGATCAATATAATTTCTTTAATGATTAAATTAATTGATCATGAATCTAAAACACAATAATCTAACTTTAGACAATGATATGTATTCTTGTGTTGGTCAGACAATCTGTGGACTGAAAACCAGAGAAGAGGAAACCAAACAGAAGAAAACAGTGAATCCCAGAAATCAATGAGCAAAATAAAAAGAGGAGAAATGTTCTTATGAATCTCAGCATGAGGCCTGTTGTCATGTGTGCTTTTAGCCAGTTTGTTAAGTGTATCTTTAACGTTCTGCTCTCAACATCCGGACTCAATATTTTATTAAATGTTGATCTCTGAAAGGTCTCATATGATCTTCTGTATTTTACTGTAAACATTGTGCACTAGGAGTCTTATTTTATTCATTGATGTATTATCTTCCTTTTCACATTTCAATAAGTAATGTGTTTGTTTTATTTGATGGGAAATATCTGTTTTGTATATGAAGTTCAATAAATAATGAATCTGCAGGTTTTTCAACCACGATACCAATGTATGAAGTAATTCTTAACTCTTTCCACTTTATTGTTATTTGTCCTTTCTTTTTTTATCTTTATGTGTTATTATATTACATCTGTATATTAGTCACTTTGTAGGTTTCATATGTATTGATATTGTATTTAGTTTACTGAACAAAATAATTATGAAATATAACCAAAAAAGATAAATTAACGGATTAAAACGGGCCTTAATTTAATAAATATTATATGAGGGCCTTTCCTCATGCAAAACCAGCGTTAATACAATAAAAAAAGTATTGTAAGTATTTTAAACTTCACATTGAAATGTCAAATGTGGTTTTTCAATCCGTGTTCGTCACTAATAGACTCAGTGGGCCTCTTCATCTTCACTGCCTCAGTTGTTCCAGCTGCTCTGACTTCTCACTCTCAACCCTCTTTAACCTACATAAGAAAATTAAAATCCTATAATTATCTTCAATTAACAGAAAGAGGGACATGCAGTGATTAAGGAAATCAAGTTCAGGGACTATTTTCATTATCTGAGCTGCCCCTACATCCCCAGCCTCCCCCTCTCCCCCACCCCGTTTCATCAACGTTCACCTTAAAGCTCACTGCACTCATTTTAATTAACTTTTTTCCTCTATTGTCTCTATTGGCGGGGCCGCGTTGGGCTGCAGGTAAACAGCAGCAATGGGGACAGAAACCTCTTTCAGGCATGCATGTCTTTATGTAAAGATTTTTGCAATTTTGCGACATCCTAACATGATGGG
>NC_136638.1:28729509-28749509 GCF_949748355.1 Melanostigma gelatinosum
TGGCTGGCAGATAAACTTCAGGACAACAGAAGCAGTTTTTCATGCTCTTCAATTCAGAGATTTTGGGCTATTTTTCCTCCATAACAAGTCATCGTTCATCGTTTCTTATTTTACTACTTCGTCTATCCGTGTCTGTAGATTTCCCCTAAATCAACCAAAAGTAGCACTAGATGAATTATTTACTCATACTCATATTCTTAAGATGATATGTGAAGACATTCACCGTTCACACTGCCCTGAATCAGTGCAGGGAACCATTGACAGGGAATTATTGACAGGGAACCATTGACAGGGAACTATTGACAGGGAACTATTGACAGGGAATCATTGACAGGGAACCATTGACAGGGAACTATTGACAGGGAACCATTGACAGGGAACCATTGACAGGGAACTATTGACAGGGAACCATTGACAGGGAATCATTGACAGGGAACTATTGACAGGGAATCATTGACAGGGAACCATTGACAGGGAACTATTGACAGGGAACCATTGACAGGGAATCATTGACAGGGAACCATTGACAGGGAACTATTGACAGGGAACCATTGACAGGGAATAATTGACATGGAACTATTGACAGGGAACCATTGACAGGGAACCATTGACAGGGAACTATTGACAGGGAATCATTGACAGGGAATTATTGACAGGGAACTATTGACAGGGAACTATTGACAGGGAACCATTGACAGGGAACTATTGACAGGGAACCATTGACAGGGAACTATTGACAGGGAACTATTGACAGGGAACCATTGACAGGGAACTATTGACAGGGAACCATTGACAGGGAACTATTGACAGGGAACTATTGACAGGGAACCATTGACAGGGAACCATTGACAGGGAACTATTGACAGGGAACCATTGACAGGGAACTATTGACAGGGAACTATTGACAGGGAACCATTGATAGGGAACTATTGACAGGGAATCATTGACAGGGAACCATTGACAGGGAACTATTGACAGGGAACCATTGACAGGGAACTATTGACAGGGAACTATTGACAGGGAACCATTGACAGGGAATAATTGACAGGGAACTATTGACAGGGAACCATTGACAGGGAACCATTGACAGGGAACTATTGACAGGGAATCATTGACAGGGAATTATTGACAGGGAACTATTGACAGGGAACTATTGACAGGGAACCATTGACAGGGAACTATTGACAGGGAACCATTGACAGGGTATTATTGACAGGGAACCATTGACAGGGAATAATTGACAGGGAACTATTGACAGGGAACCATTGACAGGGAACCATTGACAGGGAACTATTGACAGGGAATCATTGACAGGGAATTATTGACAGGGAACTATTGACAGGGAACTATTGACAGGGAACCATTGACAGGGAACTATTGAAAGGGAACTATTGACAGGGAACCATTGACAGGGAATAATTGACAGGGAACTATTGACAGGGAACCATTGACAGGGAACCATTGACAGGGAACTATTGACAGGGAATCATTAACAGGGAATTATTGACAGGGAACTATTGACAGGGAACTATTGACAGGGAACCATTGACAGGGAACTATTGACAGGGAACCATTGACAGGGTATTATTGACAGGGAACCATTGACAGGGAATAATTGACAGGGAACTATTGACAGGGAACCATTGACAGGGAACCATTGACAGGGAACTATTGACAGGGAATCATTGACAGGGAATTATTGACAGGGAACTATTGACAGGGAACTATTGACAGGGAACCATTGACAGGGAACTATTGACAGGGAACCATTGACAGGGAACCATTGACAGGGAATTATTGACAGGGAACCATTGACAGGGAACTATTGACAGGGAACCGTTGACAGGGAACCATTGACAGGGAACTGTTGACAGGGAACTATTGACAGGGAACTATTGACAGGGAACCATTGACAGGGAACTATAGACAGGGAACCATTGACAGGGAACTATTGACAGGGAACCATTGCAACACTCGTGATGCTTTAGGCTCTAACACCAGCTAACTGCTGAAACCAAACTAAGTAAAGAACCGAATGATGAGGACAATTCACTTTGAGTGATTCCTAATCTGTTGACAAGAAGTCTCTGCAGGCTCTTCACTCAGCTCGATGCCGCCGACGACGATGTTTTTATCTGTAAACCCCTCGAGAGGAAGGATGGATGAACGCTGCTAAACAGAAAATCTACAAGTCCTTTACTCAAATGATGGACCCCCTTCCTGTTTGAACGAGATGAACCAGCCAATGGGATGAGTGTTGAGCTGTTCATGAGGCTGATCTGCTTGTTGTGAGACTCATCTGAGTGTTCATGATGTATTGAGTGAGCAGCGTGGATCCTCATTAGATGGGGAACTGAACTCGGCTGAAGTGGATCCTCCACTGTGATCCAGATCCGACTGTTTCCACAACTATTTTTATCCACCACACTAATTAGCAAGACTTTAATTTCTGCTCTGTCCTCCAGACGGACCTCGGGGTCCGTCCCCCCCCCTCCGTCGCGTTGCTGAGGACGACTAACGAATGGAGAGCAAACATGAAGCATCTTATTGTGATTGTTTGAATTCCTGGTGTTTCTGATGTCCTTTGATAGCAAAGTTTAAATGTTTTTTATTACATTATTATTAAACTACTCTGACAGACTTTACGGTGAGTTGTTGTTATTTTTATGACCACTATGACTTCATATATGACTTCATATTACTTGTATGACGTACTATACTGTGGCACCTGATGACATGCTGTAATATGACTTGGTATAAAACACACGAATGCTATATCATCACTTTGTATGAGTCGATATGGCATCGTATACTAACTTTCAATTCTCTTTTTTTGTGACAGAATACACTATTTTATTAATTTTTTACATGTTATGAAATACTGGAATATGACTTTTAATGAGATAATAAAGAATGACCTTTCTACGAAACAAATACAGAGGCTTGTTTAATAGAATACATATATAATAGAACTGTTTTCGACTTACTATACCAGCATTTCTTAAACTGTGGGGCGCCCTTCTAGTGGGGCGCAGTGGTATTGCAGGTGGGGCGCAGGGGGAAATGCAGAATTTGTTTATTTCAAGAACTTTATTCATATCTGCAAACTTGTCGCTTTTCGGCGAAATTCGCATGTTTTGAATCAAAAGATATCGCATGAATCGTGTGGATCCGTAGAGAGGTCTTTTTCGGGGGGGGGGTTCAACTGGTCAGATTGGAGTGAGACGAGGAGAAACGGTGACGTCGTGATATTTGCAATAAAACATCTTTGATGTGTCGAGTCTTCAATCAGCGTCAAGATGTCTCCAGCGTCTTCATTTCCCTCCGTTCACGTCTAAATTACGTTATTTTTATGAGACAACATACTACAACATTTCATGAGATTTTTTAAGACGTACTGTATAACTACATTTTTATGACATACTGTACTGTTCATGACATTTCTCTGAATATGCTGATAAGACACTTTCTAAAGACATGTTTTTCTGTAACTGACGTTTATATATTTGTTAAACGTCGTACTGTACTGTGACACGCTAAACCTAGACTCACCTGTTTCTACTGTGAAGTCTGAAGAAGAGCTTTGACAAAGCTACGTCCAGCTTGTTCTTGGCAGCTTTTATTGTGAAACTCTTGACACTGAAACAGGAAGCTGTTTTTTCTCTTTTTCAACTGCTCAGAAGATCTTTGTCTCTTTCAGTCTCTGTCCGAGTGAAGTCCAAGTCCAGATCGATCACGTCTGAAAGGATTAACCACTCGGTGACAAATAGTATCGAACAGAAATGTCTTTTAGACGTCAAAGTGTCGTAAGTCAAACAATGGCAAAACAATTCAGACAGGTATGTCAGTAGGATGACATCTGAGACTCATGTTCTCAAATGTCCTACTGTCCTAACATGTTGCTGGGGCCATGTGCTGTGAGACAAAGGGTCTGGCCCAGAGACATCTGCAGCCTGATCTGAGTTTCAGATAAGAGCAAGCTTCAAGGAATGTTCAGATGCCAAAGCAATAAAACATCAACACTGCGATCTAATTGGCCGAGGGCCACAGACACCACGGGGCCCCCGTGGATCAGCCCTGTTTCCATCGAACAGCCTCGCTCCCCCATCGCTGCCATTTGATGTCGTTCAATTAGCATGTAAGTAGGCACGCAACGTTGCTTTTGTTCACATCCTGGAAGAGGAAGCGGACAATTCTCCCGCAGAAGTGAAGAAACAGACTTCTTCAGAGAAAGAGGACGACTTCTATTTCCCATCCAAGTCGATCCATGCTGGTTACAAGGACGGAGACCTCGACTCACAGTGAGGCAGCGTCTGGGCAGATTTAGTCTTCTGCGTTTCATATCTTCTTTGTGTTGCTGAAGTTACTGTGTCACTTTGATAACGTGGCGTTCGTGCTCAACAATCGCCGAGATTAACGACCGAGATCGTTAATGTTGCGTATTTCAACGCTGCTGCAGTCGTGGTGGGACGGTTCACCGCTGGTGAGGCCGCAAGTTGTTCCTCATCAGTTCAGAGGTCCAGAGGTCAGAAGTGTGGTGTTTCTGGAGATGACAGAACAACCGTCCGTACTCCAGCGCGACGCGGAGGATCTCATTTTGTTTTTGGAGGATCTCATTTTATTTTTGGAGGATCTCATTTTGTTTTTGGAGGATTTCATTTTGTTTTTGGAGGATCTCATTTTGTTTTTGGAGGATTTCATTTTGTTTTTGGAGGATCTCATTTTGTTTTTGGAGGATTTCATTTTGTTTTTGGAGGATTTCATTTTGTTTTTGGAGGATTTCATTTTGTTTTTTGAGGATTTCATTTAGTTTTTGGAGGATTTCATTTTGTTTTTGGAGGATTTCATTTTGTTTTTGGAGGATCTCATTTTGTTTTTGGAGGATCTCATTTTGTTTTTTGAGGATCTCATTTTGTTTTTGGAGGATTTCATTTTGTTTTTGGAGGATTTCATTTTGTTTTTGGAGGATCTCATTTTGTTTTTGGAGGATCTCATTTTGTTTTTGGAGGATTTCATTTTGTTTTTGGAGGATCTCATTTTGTTTTTGGAGGATTTCATTTTGTTTTTTGAGGATCTCATTTTGTTTTTGGAGGATTTCATTTTGTTTTTGGAGGATTTCATTTTGTTTTTGGAGGATTTCATTTTGTTTTTGGAGGATTTCATTTTGTTTTTTGAGGATTTCATTTTGTTTTTGGAGGATCTCATTTTGTTTTTGGAGGATCTCATTTTGTTTTAGGAGGATTTCATTTTGTTTTTGGAGGATTTAATTTTGTTTTTGGAGGATTTAATTTTGTTTTTGGAGGATTTAATTTTGTTTTTTGAGGATCTCATTTTGTTTTTGGAGGATCTCATTTTGTTTTTGGAGGATCTCATTTTGTTTTTGGAGGATCTCATTTTGTTTTTTGAGGATCTCATTTTGTTTTTGGAGGATTTCATTTTGTTTTTGGAGGATTTCATTTTGTTTTTGGAGGATTTCATTTTGTTTTTGGAGGATTTCATTTTGTTTTTGGAGGATTTCATTTTGTTTTTGGAGGATTTCATTTTGTTTTTGGAGGATCTCATTTTGTTTTTTGAGGATCTCATTTTGTTTTTGGAGGATTTCATTTTGTTTTTGGAGGATTTCATTTTGTTTTTGGAGGATCTCATTTTGTTTTTGGAGGATTTCATTTTGTTTTTGGAGGATCTCATTTTGTTTTTGGAGGATCTCATTTTGTTTTTGGAGGATTTAATTTTGTTTTTGGAGGATTTAATTTTGTTTTTGGAGGATTTAATTTTGTTTTTTGAGGATCTCATTTTGTTTTTGGAGGATCTCATTTTGTTTTTGGAGGATCTCATTTTGTTTTTGGAGGATCTCATTTTGTTTTTTGAGGATCTCATTTTGTTTTTGGAGGATTTCATTTTGTTTTTGGAGGATTTCATTTTGTTTTTGGAGGATCTCATTTTGTTTTTGGAGGATCTCATTTTGTTTTTGGAGGATTTCATTTTGTTTTTGGAGGATCTCATTTTGTTTTTGGAGGATTTCATTTTGTTTTTTGAGGATCTCATTTTGTTTTTGGAGGATTTCATTTTGTTTTTGGAGGATTTCATTTTGTTTTTGGAGGATTTCATTTTGTTTTTGGAGGATTTCATTTTGTTTTTTGAGGATTTCATTTTGTTTTTGGAGGATCTCATTTTGTTTTTGGAGGATCTCATTTTGTTTTAGGAGGATTTCATTTTGTTTTTGGAGGATTTAATTTTGTTTTTGGAGGATTTAATTTTGTTTTTGGAGGATTTAATTTTGTTTTTTGAGGATCTCATTTTGTTTTTGGAGGATCTCATTTTGTTTTTGGAGGATTTCATTTTGTTTTTGGAGGATCTCATTTTGTTTTTGGAGGATCTCATTTTGTTTTTGGAGGATCTTACAGTCCCGCGTCATTTTGTAGTCCTGCGAGGTGGTCATCGGCAAACTCCATTTTGGTAGTTCGGCCTGTGTTCAACGTGTAGTTCCACGTGACGTAGCTGCGTTCAGATCACATCACACGTTGTCTGAGCGGTTGTCTCGCTGGTGAACTTGGGATCTGTCATGACATTTATTTCACTTCAAAACTTCCAACATGTTAAACAACGGTGCACCTGAAGGCACCATTAAAAACAGGCCGTCAGCAGTGGAAGAGGCCAGACTAAGATAATATCGGCACTTTATTGTGATGCCATGAAGTACAAATCAGGGAATTAGATCATTTCTCTGAGTTTCTATTGGTGGACTTTTCAGCCCTGAGTAGATCCTCTCAGGCAGCCATCCAGCCTCAGAGGCTCAACGCAGGGAGACAATGTCCCTCCAGCTTGTTTTCTGAACTAAAGAAACAAAATGCTTCTTCGCCTGTTTGATGTGACATGAACCGTCTAATGAGATCTAATGTGTCACAGTTTGTCGAACGGCTACGACACCGTGTGCACTTGCTTTTTTAATCTCCATCGTTGTTTCTTTTCAGCAATTTCACAGTGAATTATTGAACTCTGCATAATGTGTCGTGCACAGGACTTGTGCATCCTGCTGTCTGTGTGTGTCTGTGTTACCTGAGGGCTGACAGCTCAACACTCTGAAGCTATTATTCCTATTATTATTATTTGACACGTCGTTTGAACACTTCCTTCCCGTCTGCTGTCTGCTGCAGCTGCTCAACTATACGACTCTTCTTTACTGTTCATGATGAGAGCTGCAGGACGTGAGTCAACATGCTTTCACTTCCTGTTCCCTCATCTGGAGGTGTGCTTCCTGAATGTGTTTCTATACTCTATAACAATAAACATATTCCTGTATAATTGATCGAGTGTGCATAATGTTTTTTAATGAAGTGAGCATGTATTTTGTATTATTGATGAAGTAATTAGGGACTGAAGCTGTCAGATGAATGTGGTGGAGGAGAACAGTGTTTGGTAAATCTTCTCTCCACAGATCTGCTGATCAGCTCACGCTCATTCCGGGTTTCCGGTGAATCCGGCCTCCGGGTTTTGTCAGGACGTCTGAACATTTGACACTCGAGCTCGTCGTCCTGAAATCGGTCGGAACAGGAAGTCGTACAACAGAACGACTGCAGAGAGACAATCAGCGTGTCGGCTTTCACCTGCTTTGCAAAAAGCAGAAAGTAAAAAGAACCTTTAACAGGCGAGCTGGCGGATGAGAGCAGAGAACACATTCAGACATGAGGAGCAGAGTCTGAGGGGAGTGATGGTACGACAGCCTCCACGCTCGCTACAGAAGCTTCACACGCTCAGAGAACAAACGGCTTCACAGGTGAGACTGAAGGGAGAAGCTGCAGCTTCACACTTCAGTTAGAGGAGCCGGCCCTCATCGCAATCAAACCAACATCTCATCTTCACTTCATGATGCGTTTACTGGCGTCTCTGCCTTTTCCTCTGCTGTTATGTCTTCACATTATTCTTCCACATGAAATAGCCGAGCCATCGACACAAAAGAGACACTCGAAACCACAGACTGAACATAAGAAGTGGACGTAGTCATGGTGACGTCACCCATAGGTTTGTGGACTAATTGAAGCATCGAGTTCTGCGATTTCGCCGTCGCCATCTTGGATTACGGCCGTCGCCATCTTGTTTTTTTTGCAACCAGTGAACAGGAAGTGACCATATCTGGACTGAGGAGGAGTGACGTAGAGACGTCGTATACGTCTCTGGTGTCGACCTGTCAATCAGCGTGTAGCCCCGCCCTAAAGCATCCCCTGCTTTATGGTCTGTGAGACTCTAAATGGACCATAATGTACTAAATGAACATCATGCTGTATTGAAGAAGACTTGAAACTAGAGATTGAGACATAAACTCATGTTTACAATGTTTACTGAGGTAATAAATCAAGAGAGAAGTAGAGTCATTTTCTATAGACTTCTATACAACCAGAGTCGCCGCCCCCTGGTGGACACTGGAGAGAATGCAGCTTTAACACATGGAGCTTTGACTTCACTTTACAGAACCGGATGTTGTCTCCTGGTCCAAAGTCATTAAAAATGTCCTCTTGTGTGATTTCAGGCCGCTGGTCGTCCTCACAGTCACTGATGTCTGATGTCCGTGGTTCTGTAAAACCATCGATCGTTGTAGCTGCTGAATGTTCTCACACATCATTATTTACATCTCTACCTGCTAAAAATATTAGAACCAAGTGAAAGTGGAAAACAATGGGCGGGGCAGCGTAAGGTGACCGAAGAGAGCTACAACTACAGATATATATTTTATATATATTATATATTTTTTCAACATAAATTTGAAATAATTTCTGAAAACAGCTGTAGATTTGATCAAACACGAACTGAAAGGAGTTGAATGTGTCGGGGACTATTTTCCGCGGTGGATGAACCAACATGTGCTCCTCTGTGAGTTTTGCATGTGGGAGTGAGTCTGAATGAAGCACATTGTTTGTGTGGATGATGATGAAGGAACAAGAGTGAGGATGTTTTAATGGAGCTCTATGAAACACACTGTACTTGTTACTAGATACATTCCATTGGGTCTGAAAAAAAGCTAAAAATATCAGCAGAAACAAATGAGTAAAGCTGAGGAATGACAGGATTAAATGAAATCAGACCCAGTTGGGCTCAGGATGCTAGAAAATGCTAAAAAACTAGAAGACAAAAAAAGTTCCAGCCACGGGAGAAGAAACTTCCCAAACATTGTTCCTCACAGCAGAGAGGAAACTTGTCGCCACAGAGAGTCGGCTTGTGAGGGAATGATGACTAATTATGAGGAGAATGAATAAGGGCATGCAGGGATACATAACTCAGCCTTCAGTCTGATATTCAGAGGGAGTCGCACTGGAAACCGGTGACGTTTCTGATTGGTAAGCGCAATATTTACTGAGTAATATTTACCGAGCAGTGCCTCAGCAGCCAGCTCTGCTTATTAGAGCACATTTCCCGGCTGTGCGGGCGACGGCGGGCGGCGGTTTTTTTTTGGCAGCCGAGACGCTCAGATGTGGATGTGAAGATAAATTCTGCCGCCGCCCTCGGCTGTCACAGGGAATACGAATATTTCACTACAGGAGAAAATGCCACAGATTGCAGATTCTCCTGAGTATACAAGCACTCTGTGTGTGTGTGTGTGTGTGTGTGTGTGTGTGTGTGTGTGTGTGTGTGTGTGTGTGTGTGTGTATTGTCATCACACCAACAAAGAAATGCAAGCGCTCACAACACAAAATCAATGCACTGCACATGAATTGCGTGTGGTTTTGTTTCAGTGCTGCTCCTCTTGTTGTCTCCCGGTGTTGTGCTTTCTTTGGTTCCTGCATGTTCTCTTTACTTAAACTCCACCACAACAACTTCCTGCTCCAAACACTCCAACACTGGTTTCACGTCCCGGAGAAAGAAGAGAGAAAAGGCAGCGATGAAACAGGAAGGGATGCGGTGGCGGTGGTTGGACGTGTACATCGAGGAGCTTCTGTTGGAGGCGTGGCTGCAGCGCTGCCGGCCGGCTGTTTACTTCAGTTCTCTGGAGATTCTGCATATTTTATGATATTATTATTTTATGTGTTTTCTTAGAAAAGTCAGGATTTTACTTGTTTTTGGTTCTTTTGAAATGTAATCAATAACTTTATTTCCAATGATGATGTTAAAATTGATAGAATACCCACTTTCATTAAGGTGGAATATTTTAGAATTTTAGAATATTTATTAGGGGATAAAAATGCATCCAATGTAGATCAAGGTTATCCTCATTCTATGAACATTGTTGGTATTAAATGAACACGTTTGGTTCTCGTTGTTTCAGATTATTTACATTTGGGTCTCTATAAATTAAAGTACTCAACAACGTAAATATATTCTGCAAACATTATTACAGTCGAGTCAGAAGGAGATGATTTCTCCAGTTCAGGGCAATGAATATTTGTGAATATTTGACATCAACTGAACACCAATCACTGGCGCGTTTGTCCCGACAGCTGTCTTCTCATTGGCTGCAGATTAACAGTTAACCGCAAGTAAGGTCAAAGGTTACTTAGTGAGTGAGAAGCAGTTTAAAGACAATTATACAACAAGGGTTTGTTCTGTGCGATACATTTGTATGTTGATATATTTGAGTTATTTCCGTCACACGGAACGGGACTACACTGCGAAACAATAACGTTGTTTGTCTGAGCAGGTCAGTTTTCTGAGCTTTCAAAACCGCAAATAAAGTTCAACCAATCAGTCAACGTTATTACTCGTTTCAAGTTTGACAAAGGAAGCACAGACCAGATCCACTCCTTCTGTTCTTACCTTTCACAATAAAAGCATTCGATACAAAATGTATACAGTATGTATATATCTGTGTGTGTACAGGCCTTAAAGCTTTACTGAACTAAACTAGACCTTTAAGATTTTTTCGTCACACAAAGTGTTCCCACCGTCAACAATCAGCGTTCATTCTCAAATGTTGGCAGCAGCAGTGAAGACAGCTGGTAGATGGAGGAAAGACACAGTGTCGTCTTCCACTTTGTCTCCAATCTGTGTTTGTAATGTCAAACACGCTCGAGTTCTGTTCGCCAAACCGAAACAAATGAGATGCAGCAGAATCTCAGTTTCCCTCCAGCTCTCGTAGCACGATCACCAGTGGATATCCAACGCTGATGGTGACAGACAACGTTCTGAATTCACTGGAATCCACATTTACTTCACCTGAGATCTGGTCGGCAACAAGTGGACTCCTGAGACGAGTGTTGACTTTGACGCATCGTCCGTCTGCAGCAAAGTCGATTTTGCAGCTTGTGGCCGTCTTTAAAGTTACGATTTGAAAAGCCATCGCAGAGAGAATTGTAGATAATACATAATTAAGGTTATGTAAAAACCTCGTAAGAACAGCTCCACGATAGAGATGAGAAGAAGAAAATGTTGCATTTAGTGAATCAGAGATCAGACGAGAAAATTGCTCTTTGTTCGTGTCAAGGACCGAAAGAGAAACGCACAAGAACCCACGAACAATGAAGGATCATCATCTCCTCTGGAAGGAAAGAAAAACTTGGCTTGATGGATTCAAACTGTCTCTTTGCATAATTCAACTCTCTCACACACACACACACACACACACACACACACACAGACATTCCTGCTAACAGTCTGAGGCCGTTCCTGAATTCAGATGAAATTGAAATGAATTTGTAATGATGAAATGGATTTGGATTGTGTTTGTATGTCTGGATTTTAGAGTCTACATTTTATCTGCTGGGTTTCATCATAATGATGAAGCTGAAAAGCTCTACAGAAATAGATTTTGAAGAAAAGTCCAACGATAAACACCAGAGGAAAGAGGAAGCATGTTTGGTGACCTATATTTTAGGTCAGAGAATCTCATCTTTTGGCTTTAAAGGATAATGACAACTGTTTAATGTATGATATTTCAACATATCCTCATGCAACGGTTCGTAGTTTCTCCTCATTTTTCGTGCATTTTCCTCTAAAAGTCCAGCAACGTGTCAATTTCCGCTCGTCACAACATCAACTTTTCTCACAGCAGAAACACGTAGTTAGGTTGAGACAACAACACTACTTAGTTAGGTTGAGACAACAACACTGCTTAGTTAGGTTGAGACAACAACACTGCTTAGTTAGGGTGAGACAACAACACTACTTAGTTAGGTTGAGACAACAACACTGCTTAGTTAGATTGAGACAACAACACTGCTTAGTTAGGTTGAGACAACAACACTACTTAGTTAGGTTGAGACAACAACACTGCTTAGTTAGGTTGAGACTGCTAAACTACTTAGTTAGGCTAAGACAACTAAACTACTTGGTTAGGTTTAGACAACTAAACTACTTAGTTAGGTTTAGACAACAACACTACTTAGTTAGGTTTAGACAACTAAACTACTTAGTTAGGTTTAGACAACTAAACTACTTAGTTAGGTTTAGACAACTAAACTACTTAGTTAGGTTTAGACACTCAGCAGGCCTCCTCCCTCCTCCCCTCCTCTCTCTCTCTTTCCTCTAATAAAGGAGGAGGTACCATGTAGGTACGTATATAAAGAGGGATGTAGGTTGGAAAAGGAGGAGGTGATTGGAGGAGTGAGGAGGAGGGTCAGAAGGTAGCAGGTTGGGAGGATAATGAATAAGGGGGAGGAGTCACAGACGTTAAGAAGGAGAAAACTAAGGAGGTAAGGAAGGGAGTGATTGGTTGGAGGTCGAAAATGGAGAATAAAAAAAGAGAGGAAGAAGGAGGGACGGAGTAGGATATAAGGCATGTAGGGAGGAAAAGAGAATAAGCAATTGAGAGGGAGGTGTAAGTAAGGAGTAAAGTAGGGAGAGAATGAGGTGAGGAAAGAAGGAAGGATGCAGCAGACACAAAGTTAGGGAGGGAGGGAAGGAGGTGACAATTGGAAATGAGACAAGTAAACACACAAAGATGGTAGGAAACAAGGCTTTTATTCTGAAGGCCTCACCAGGTAAACAGAGAGATGTCTTACTTCTCCAGAGGTAAATCATATGTATGTATATATATATATATATATATATATATATATATATATATATATATAGTTATTCTCACAGCCTTATCAAGTGAACATACTGCTCATCTCTTCAAAAAGCTAAACAGGACAACTGCAGCTTTGCCACCCAGAAATATACAAACTTTATGTCTGGATCACGAGCTGACTGAATGAATTCAACTTCAGAATAACTAGAATCCCAAACAGTTCCTTGAAGGTATAGACGGGAGGAGGACTAGGACAATGAGAGGATGGAGGAGGGTGGATGCAAAACCTCAGAAATAGATAAGTCTTAAAAGTGAAGGCGGGAGGAAGGAGGGAGTCCTCGTAGAGTTTGAGGGAGGAAAAACTGTGGCTGATGTGAAGTCTATTCATGCAGGAAAAGAGGAGAAAAAACTGAAGAGGACGGATGGAGAGATGCAGGAAAGGAGGAGGGGGGTTAATCCATGCAGGGTTAGAGGGGGAGAAGAGGAGGTGGGAGTGAAAGGTGGAGGCGTTGTGGTGGGGGATATCATCCGTCAGAATCACCCTCTCCTCCCGTCGGGTGATTGATACAAGCGCTGCCTCTGGAGGCCCTAAGGGGAAACCTCCCCCTCCTTCTCCTCCCTCCCTCCCTCCATCCATCCATCCATACCTCCTTCCAGCTCCTCATCCCTCCTCTGTTTTCTCTCCTCAGCAGGCTCCTCGACGGCCTGCCCGAGGGCCGACAGTGATGGAGAGAGGCCACGGACAACACAGACACCAGAGAGGAGGAGGAGGAGGGAGGACAGAGCAGGGAGGAGGGAGGAAGGAGGAGGGTGAGGAGGTCTGGTCGTGTCCGAGACAGCAGAGCTGTCCATCAATCACACCATCAGAAGACAAATGGTTTGTGCTAGAAATTAAAGTAAATCACATCATTAGTATTCGAAAAGCTAATTCTGTTTGTTTCAACTTATCCTCAAACAACGGTTTATATGATGTCCTACGAAAAGCAACTCCTCATTTTTCATGAGTTTTCCTATAAAGTCCGACAACACGTGTCAATATCCTCTCACTATGCATGCTGTCTTTTCAAAATAAACTTCTATCTTCACAGGAAACTACTTAGTTAGGTTTAGACAACTAAACTACTTAGTTAGGTTGAGGCAACTAAACTACTTAGTTAGGTTTAGACAACAAAACTACTAAGTTAGGTTGAGGCAACTAAACTACTTAGTTAGGTTGAGGCAACTAAACTACTTAGTTAGGTTTAATCCCCCAAAAGAAGCTCTCTTACTTTGACAGTCTGGGTGTTGGATCTTGTTTGCCGTCTTCCAGGTCTTGGATGGATAGTTCAGGTCTCGGTGGCGGAACTGGAGATCTTCTTCTGGCAGCAAACTTCTTCCAAAAGAGGAGAAAACGTCCAGTTTCATGTGTTGTCTTCTGAGCAGCGAATGTGCAGGACGTTAATAAAAGCAAATCATTCATGACAGCGTTCTAGCTGGAGCTAAAGGAGCAATTTGGCCACAAATTCACCATTGAAGTCAAATATGAATCAATGTTAAGAATAAAGAAATGAGTGCAGTGTAATTCACATGATGTGACTACAGGGCTGACGATGGAGGTAACTATCTGTAATAATAATCACAACAGAAAAAGACACATTTTAAAGACTTAAAGGCACAGGGGAATGACAAGGTAGAAATGTAAACTGCACTTTGGTGTTTAGTTTTCTCTTAAGATTTCTAAAACCATTTTTTTCTTTCTACAAAATGAACCAAAGCACTGGTGGTGAGGAAGATGTTGGGTAGATAATAATGAGACTAAATATGAAACAAAATGTAAATCATACCCTCCAAACTGCTACGCTTGATTACAAGTTCATTTAGATAATACGGATCTATAGACTAAACTATAGATATGGAACTATAACGTGCATTTTCATATGCATGAGAAAAACAACACTGAAGGGAAACAATATATTGAGTCTTTCAGCCGATAAAGAAATGATGAACAGTTACAGATTGGTTTGGTTTCCACTCACATCTAAACCACTGACTGGACTGAAAACAAATAAAACTAAACTAAATCATACAACTGCAAATAAATGAAACATACACAGAACAGGTTTAATAACCTCTGTGCTTCTGCTTCTCAGAGAGACAAACCTTAGCGCTTGTTTTTCTTTCCTTTGGTCCTCAATAAGTCTTCCTCTTGGCGCTCTGTTTCCTTCTTGATGTTTCACAGACAGAAGTACATTTGATTTAATTCATCATGTATTCATGAACTATTTAAAGAGCACCAGGAGGACGTGGCTGTGCACACTGTGAATGCAGCCAGTTTTCTTTATATTTATAAATATGTCCTGTAAAACCATAATCAATGCTCTCATGTAAATGTCAGTTTGTAATGCATGAAGTGCCCGCGGTGGCCTTCATCCCTTTGAAGAGCTCTAAGTGTGACTCCTCTTCCTCTGCAGGATGGAGCAGCAGCCGTTCTTCCCTCTGACTGTGATTCCACATGAACCCGCCGAGGTCAAGTCCGTTAGCTGCTGCTGACGCCGCCGCTGCCGCTTCACCGCTGCGCAGTGAAAGAAGCAGCTTTTGTGCGTCATTGCAGAGGAACGAAGGGCAGAAAAAGGCCCAGAACCGCAGGCGACGTGTGAAACGTTAACCTGGAGATTCGCCCGCCAGCGCAGATCTCGCTTACAATGATTAAACATCACGTCTTGCATCTCAATGGCAACACTTGTGGCTGGGAGCGCTCTGATAAGGTCCTGCTTTAATTCACACATGCAACAGGGAGAGGGAGTGAAAGGACACGCTTCAGAGACGGAGCAGGTCGTTCAGCGTCCTCACAGAGTCCACACAGGAAGACGCTGAAAACCCTTTAACAAACAGCTCTGGTCCAATCACATCCATCCATTAATGCAGGACGCGTTACAGACGGTACAACGTGCTCTGAGGCGGAGGAATCACAGGGTTGGTGCAGCACAGACTCAGAGATATTTGTCTCTGTGTTTAAATGTCTTAATGAATTAAACAAACGCGAAACAAGACTTACTAAAGAGGCAGGAGACGCAAAAACACAAAACTCAAACATTCTAAATCATTTCACGTACGACCACATCCACATCATTTCATAATTCTTTCTTCTTTTTTTGTTTATATTTGTTTGAATGTGTTTTGAATTTAACAAAAGAACATATTTTAACTAAAAATAATGGAATCAGCTCAATCAATTGAGCTCATTGCTATTTTTCTGATTGTGATAAATATGTCACATCTATATTTACATAACCTTTTAGACATAAATGAGTTTGATAAACATGGTTAGAACAGTTTAGATGTAATGAAGGACACGTTATCAAAGCGTTAGAACAGTTAAATATGTTGAAACGTACCTTCAGCAACAAAAACCGGTGGACCGGTCTCTGCTGGAGGATCTGGGTCTGTCCACGGTGGACCGGTCTCTGCTGGAGGATCTGGGTCTGTCCACGGTGGACCGGTCTCTGCTGGAGGATCTGGGTCTGTCTACGGTGGACCGGTCTCTGCTGGAGGATCTGGGTCTGTCTACGGTGGACCGGTCTCTGCTGGAGGATCTGGGTCTGTCTACGGTGGACCGGTCTCTGCTGGAGGATCTGGGTCTGTCCACGGTGGACCGGTCTCTGAGGAGCTGAAGGAGTTTCTTTGTGTTTTTCCCGCTCTGGTGATTGCATCATCACTTCCTCATCACAGGCTGGTGTGTTGAAGGTGGCAGAGCTTCCTCTTCCTCAGTGTTCTTCCATTCATCATCATCATCATCTCCTCCTGCTGCAGTAAAACCAATTACACAAACCCCCCCCGCTCTCTCTTTCTCTGCCAGAAATGTATTTCCTGACCACAAAACACCACTCTCCTCCTCCTCTCCTCCTCCTCCTCTCCTCCTCCTCCTCCTCCTCTCCTCCTCCTCCTCTCCTCCTCCTCCTCTCCTCCTCTCCTCCTCCTCCTCCTCCTCCTCTCCTCCTCTCCTCCTCCTCCTCTCCTCCTCCTCCTCCTCCTCCTCCTCCTCTCCTCCTCCTCTCCTCCTCCTCCTCCTCCTTCTCCTCCTCCTCTCCTCCTCCTCTCCTCCTCCTCCTCCTCTCCTCCTCCTCTCCTCCTCCTCCTCCTCCTCCTCCTTCTCCTTCTCCTCTCCTCCTCCTCTCCTCCTCCTCCTCCTCTCCTCCTCCTCTCCTCCTCCTCCTCCTCCTCCTCCTCGGGTGTGAAGCCGACTTTTTCGGCGCCACTTCCTGCAGAAACTTCTTATTTTTTGGGACGGCATACATTTAAAAACAGAAGTCTTAGAACTTTCTCTTACATTCTGCCACAGAACCCAAAAGACATCAGACATGTTCCGCTGCACTCTCCTCACATTCACTCGTGTTATTCCACATCCGTCTTATTTCTCCTCACCACCTTGAAATTGCTGAGTTTGCACATTTGATTCCGTCCGTTCTTCGACTGTAATTTCTCCTCGTCGCCAACGATCGATACGGTTTCATCTTCCACGATTATATTATCATCTGCTTCCTGTTGTCGGTTTGGTTTCCAGCATTGCTTCCACAATAACCACAGAGAGGAGGAGGGAGGAGGAGAGGAGTACAAAGGAAGGAAAGTAGGAGACAACATAGGGATGGAAGGAGGAATGGAAGGGAGTAGGTGAAGGACAAGAGGAGGAAGGAATGAGAGAGTGAGGGAAGGGGAGAGAGGAGGCGAGAGGGGGAGAGGACAGGAGAGACAATGAGAGAGAAGGAAAGAAAAGGAGAGGAGGAGATGAGAGGAAAGGAAAGGATGGGAGAAGAGAAATGAGGAAAGGAAAGAAGTAGAGGAGGAGATGAGCAGAGGAAGAGTAGGAGAAGAGGAGCAGGAGGAAAGGAAAGGAGGAGAGGAAAGGAAAGGAGGAGAGGAAAGCAAAGAGAAGGAAAGGAAAGTAGAATAGGAGGAGGAGAGGAGGAGAAAGAGCATGAAGACAAACAGTAAATAAAAAGCCCGAAGACGAGAAATAGGGTAAAGTGATGAAACCTTTGGGGGAGAGGAGGCAGAGGAAAAGCAACCTTCTGCAACTGTGTCATGCTCTTCAAAACAAGCTGTGATCATATTCTCCTTTTGACATTCACAGAAATATTGCGAGGCGATGAATTGAATCATCCTGCCCCCCCCCCCCCCCTGTAGTGCTGTAAGCACCGCGTCGTGAGCGCCTTCCTGCGAGTGCGTCAAACACACAAACAGCCGCATGCAGTTCGTTCTTCATTGAACCGTGATTGGCTGGCATCTCGCTTTAGGGCACGACACTCAGCAACTCGAGGATTCACGATGTTCAATTTCCTGAAGTGGAATCCAATAACAGAAGAAGAAGAAGAAGAAGCGTTAACTGCTCCTCAGGAACATCAGGAGAGCGGCGCTGAAAAGACCGTAAGTCACTGCGGAGGAACCATTTCAAGAGGAGGACGAGGGTGAGGAGGTGAGGAGGTGAGGAGGAGGTGAGGAGGTGAGGAGGGGGTGAGGAGGGGGGCGGGGGTGTACACAGAAAATATCAACTGAAAAACAAACCGACGTCTTCCTCCAGTGAGAGGACGGGACGGACGTTGTCCTCAGACTCGTCTTACAGGCGACCTGTTGAAAGTTGTACAAACCACCAACATTTAGTGGCTTTAAATGTGTCCAATGAAATGGCTCCACCCCTTTCAGGATGTTTGGTTCGACCCACAGACTGTCTATCAGAAGTGGACCTAGTCGTCGTGATGTCAGCCATCGGTTCGTGAGCGTCCGTTTTGAAGCTACGAGGTCAGCATTTTGGCCGTCCCCAATTTAGTTTTAGGTCACAGCCATCTTGTTTTACATCATCTTTGCTTTTGGTCGTCACCATTTTGGATTTCTTTATCGGCATTTAGTTTTTTGTTTATCGTCATTTTGGTTTTTGCCCGTCACCATGTTGGGTTTTGGCCGTCGCCATCTTTGTTTTCTGGTGGTTGCCATCTTGGTTTTTGGAAGCAGACGTGACTTGAGAGACTGGATCTTCACTGAATGCTAAATAAGAAATGTTTAGGACCATAATATTACAATGAACTTTGATGAGGTGAGGATTAAAGTTGTTAGATGAAACAATGTTAAAGAGCAGCTGCTTAATAGACCTCGAGGATCCAAAAGGGCAGTTGGATCCGTTTGGGTTTGGTCCAGAAGTTCATGGTTCCAGAGGATGAATCCTTCTGACTCTACGAAGCCGTTATCACTTCACTCAGCGCCTTCGTCAGCTCAGTGCTCAAGTCCTGATCGGAAGTTGGATCTGAATCTTCTGCTTTTCTAAATAAAACACTGAAAAGTGTTTTATTCTCATCATATCGGCACGTTTTCTGGTAACAGTTCCTCCTCTTTGCTACACTAGCGTCGGTCTGAAGATACGTGATGAAAGAAGACGATGAGAAGGCAAACACAGGGAGGGACAAAAGACAGAGAGACAGCCGACGCCTTCCTTTGACTGAATGTGTTTTATTGTAAAGCTATAAGGAAGGAGTAATTACAAGATATCATTTCTTTGATTTGCTCAGCAAAAATAAAAGACCACATTTTAAAATTTCAAATATGCGGATGCTGATTCAAAAGAGAACAGATGAGGATCAAAACAACGTCCTCCCAGGAAATTAAAAGACCAAAGATCGAATAATAACAACACAACAAAAGAAAAGCAGTAAATGTCGAGTTGTTCTCGGGACTGACGGACACGAGGAAGCAAAGCTACGTGATCGGAGAGACGCTACGTCCTCCGCTGACTCAGCACTCCTACATTTAATAGAGCCTACCACACTTTACACCATACAATCCGACAGGTTCAGGTTTCCTTCACGTCGTTTGAATATATATATATTTTCTCATCTTCATCTTTTTTTTTTAAACCTACACTTGCATGTACATAAAACTGTACAAAAAACAAGGCATCACTATCGTTGTTCCTCTATAAATATAACCAACAACGAGGCTGCAGACGTGGACGTCAAAGACAAAGTGATCGGCAGCCGTCTGCTGTCGTCTTCTTCTAGTTAACGAACAAACCAAGAAATACGTCCCACGCATCCTTTAA
>NC_136638.1:28754509-28777009 GCF_949748355.1 Melanostigma gelatinosum
CATTCAGTCACTTCTCCAAACGTCACTTTGTAATTCAACCAAACCTTTTATCAATAAAAGCTGCACCAACACGTCATCACACAAGAACTGATGGCAATCACTTTGTGTGTAAAATATACGCACACCGTGAGAAAGAACTTCAGTTTTCATAGTAAATACATAAACGAGAGACTAAACAATTATAATATATTGTATTTTTGGCCACTTGGGGGCAGGCAGCAGAACCAGCAGTGAACACAAACTCTCACTTTATGAAGAAGAGTGTTTGTGTGGAGTCACCTGATGGATGTGAAGTCCAACGTTCTCCTCTTGCAGCTCTATCTGGTCTCCACCAACTGCTGGCAGGAAATGTGCCGCAAAACCCAGAAACTCGGAGCTAAAAGAGGCTAAAAAACCTTATTAATTAATTAAATTATTAATTATAAATCAACGTGTTTCGTGCCAAACCACTGCATTTCAAATGGAGGGAAGCGTTTTAGATGAAAGACTAAATCAGTGTGTTTAGAAATACAGATTTCTACGGGTAAAGATAACTGCATGTTTCTACTGAACGATGATCAGAAGAAGAAGAAGAAGAAGAAGAAGAAGAAGAAGAAGAAGAAGAAGAAGGAGAAGAAGAAGAAGAAGAAGAAGAAGAAGAAGAAGAAGAAGAAGAGTTTTATCTCCACTGTTTATCCTCTGGAACCGTTTCAACGCTTTTCTTTCTTTTTGAAAGTGAAAGTGGAGGCAGTAGGACGGGAACGTGGACGCTCTGCATGCAGAGACACACACACACACACACACAGGCTGTCAGTGTGTGTGTGTGTGTGTGACAGCAGCTCTCCCGGGTTGATGGTAGTTGGTGTATTGAGGGTTCAGGTGTTCCTCCAGGGAGCAGGAAGTGTTTGCAGTCTGACAGAAAGCCTCAAGACCAAACCAACTTGATTCTTACACACACACACACACACACACACACACACACACACACACATGTATATATACATATATATATATATGTTGTATATGTACTGTACACATTCATTCACATATTGGGAATTGAATGCTATAACTGTCAATTTGTTTTCAAACCACTGCAGAATTTGAGTACTTCTCACTGATAAACAGAGCTGGAGATGGTGACTTCCATGAAAAACACAATTTGCAATAAATGTGTTGAACATCAACATCAACTGTCCATATTATATTTCATGCTTCTGTTTGTGTTTGGTCCTGTTTCAACGCTTCATGGTGCACAAAGCGCCAGTGAGGTCCTGACCCTCAGTCTCATCCAGTCCTTGAGGACGAGCTGGACCCAATGGGATCAAATCTCTGCAGCTGGCTCAACATCTGGTGGACGGACTGAAACCAGCAGACTGCCAGGAACCACTGGGTGTCCACATACTTCTGGCCATGTAGTTCATTTAATTACATTTAAAAAATCGATATCTTTTATCTAGTTTTGGCTGAAAAAAGTATTTAAAACCTTTAACAACATAATGAGCAAAACACACACACACACACACACACGCACGCACGCACACACACACACACACACACACACACACAGAAGCAGTCTTGGGTCTGAGGTGAAGCCAACAGACAGGCCAGAGGCCACCAGAGGTTGCCTTTCTTCTTCTGGGGTTAATTGGTGGCAGAGAGTTGAGATTAACTGACTCCACGACTCTCCTCCCTCTCTCCTCTCCTCCCTCTCTCCTCCCTCTCTCCTCCCTCTCTCCTCTCCTCCCTCTCTCCTCCCTCTCTCCTCCTTCTCTCCTCCCTCTCTCCTCTCCTCCCTCCCTCCGCGGGCGGACCGGAGCGTAAAATAAGCGAGTTGTTGACGGTGAAAGAGAAAGCGTGGCAGCGGGAGACGGGAGGAGAGGAGGGAAGGAGGAGAGGAGGGAAGGAGGAGAGGAGGGAAGGAGGAGAGGAGAGGAGGAGGAGAGGAGGGAAGGAGGAGAGGAGGGAAGGAGGAGATGAGGGAAGGAGGAGAGGAGGAGGAGAGGAGAGAAGGAGGAGAGGAGGGAAGGAGGAGAGGAGGGAAGGAGGAGAGGAGGGAAGGAGGAGAGGAGGGAAGGAGGAGAGGAGGGGAGGAGGAGAGGAGGGAAGGAGGAGATGAGGGAAGGAGGAGAGGAGAGGAGGAGGAGAGGAGAGAAGGAGGAGAGGAGGGAAGGAGGAGAGGAGGGAAGGAGGAGAGGAGGGAAGGAGGAGAGGAGGGAAGGAGGAGAGGAGGGAAGGAGGAGAGGAGGGGAGGAGGAGAGTCGATGTGGAGCTCCACGGTGGGCCGTCAATAATCAATCAGAGCGCCGGCGTTAAATCAGCAGAGGAAGAAGGCAGCGCCTCGAGAACGCTCCGTCTCTGTCGCCGGGCGGGTCGGATGATGGCTGATGTGTGCGGAGGGGATCCTGTGGGCAGACACTTCCACAACGGATCAAACGGCTTCAGACACCGGAGGACTCGTGTTAACATCCACACACTCATCCAACCAACATGCTCAACGACACACAATCAAGCAGCAACGAGGAGAGAGAGCGACGCGGAGCTGTTCCCTCTGTTCTTTCAGTCTCGTGTGTTTCAGGACGTTTCTATCGATGAATCCATGAGGAGGAAGAGCTGAGCTTGATTTGTGGTTTGGCTTCATGACGTACACCAAAGATTCCACTGCGCTGACTGTGAATCAAACATTCAACAGTGGGAAGTTTGGTGCAGGACTCTGCACACGGATCAACATCGACTGCATTCATGCAGACGCGTCTTCCTCAACATGACGATGTTCATTTCAAATGCTTCATTTCAGCATCGACGCGTCAACCGCAGGACAGAAGGACGTCACGCAGCACGGCCTTCACTGTGATGAAGACGAGGAGCCGGGACGGCTGCACGTGGATGTGAGTCTGAGAGGAATATTCATCTGCACTTCCCATGAAGTAGTCAACGGGTTATTATGAGTGCATTCTTTAGTGCATGTGAAGGTGGTGACTGTGGAACTGTCTTTGAATGAGACGATGGATTATGAATGTTCTGCAGGTGGACATGAGTTCAGTTGAGCTCTGTTTGATAAACGGAACTCATCTGAAGTATAAACTGCTTGTTCTCTGTGTGAAGGCTTCAGGACTCGGCCGGAGGCTGGACCAGCTCTGGATGAGCCTCTTCCCTTTCCGTCCATCTGGTCTCAGCTGGTCTCATCTGGTCTCATCTGGTCTCAGCTGGTCTCATCTGGTCTCATCTGGTCTCAGCTGGTCTCATCTGGTCTCATCTGGTCTCATCTGGTCTCATCTGGTGTGCATCTCTCATCATGCTCATCATGCTAAACGCCGGCCGGCTCGGCCTCACGCTGAGGAGGTGAAGAGGTGAAGTAACGACCGGAGAGCTCACGATGGAAACATTCAGCAGTTCTACACAAACAGACACTCGAGCGCCACAGCGGGATGTGAAGAGGGTTCAACCTGCAGGACTGTCAGCGGGACCAACTGATTCATGGTCCCCAGAGGATGAAACCCTTTTGATGTCAACGACCTCTCGGCTTTTCCTCTATCGCCACATTCAGGACAAACTTTTGCATTTTTATCTTGAATGACCGGGAAGCCTAAAAGAAGACGTTCGCACCGGATGATATAAATGATTTCATCGCTTGTTGGTTTCGTCTTTTAAAGAAGTTTAAAAGTGATTCATGCGTCACAGCTTAAGACTAAGGTGCTGCTTTTAAATCTGGTCCATGTCTTAAAAAACCCAAAATATTCTGTGTACACATGAATGAAGCTGGAACCAAAGAGTGTTTGACGCGTTTGCTTGATTTAAAGACTTCAGCAGTTTTCTTTGTTTCGTTAGCAGACGCATAGTTTCAGCTCTGGAATGAAATCATAACATCGTAAAATGATCTTTTTTAAACCAAAGTGGATCGTTTGTGGACAGTTTTCTGTGAGGATAACTTTCACTGTCACACACTTTCATGTTAAGTATATTTTATGGTGAACTACTGACTGAAGAGCATTGACAGATAATCGCTGACTGGACCCTTCTGAACAACTTGATATCGTGCAGCTCAAACGCTTGTTGTCCCCTCGTGAACCCATCGAACTGTTGTAGAGAAGAGAAACAGAATAATAAGAAAACTGAGCACCGTCGTGATGCTCAAGAGTCCAGCTTCCTGCAGCCGCGGCGCCGCTTCTCTGTACACGCGCAGGTTTCCAGTCCATCAAGATGTTACATGAAGAGGGATCCACAGCAGCTTCCTCTGCCACTGTCTGCAGTATTTACAGCTCTGTACACTGACAGAACACCAGAAGAAGAGAGACCTCCTCACGGCTAAACAACAGAAGAAGAACAGACCTGAAGAGTTCTCAGCTCCGGAGGTTCACGTGTCACGACGAGCTGCTCCTGATAGAAACGAACCCGTTGATTTGATGCAACTCGGCTCAAAAGTCTTCTTCCCGGAGTCGACGGAGAAATAAAAACGGAAATCAAAAAAATATTCAGGATAGATAGCATTACACAGTATACTGAAGTAGGATTTACAAATAGTTCTTCTCCCCGAAGGTGTTTTTTTTTCTTCATCTTTTTCTGTTCCAACACAGCAACAAAAGCCTAAAGCACAAAATCCAACTCAAATACGCGAGTAGCTAAATAGTTTCCCATTAAATTATCACAACGAAGTGGTGTAGTTTACATTCCTTCCGCAGCAGCAGGAGCCGCGTGTCTTTATCTTCCATTGATTTGACTTCATTTTATCTTACATGTGATTGGTTCCTAAGAGGGGGGGGGGGGCGTGGTGGGTGAGTGTGGGCGGAGGGTCTAAAGCCTTGTACGGTGGATGCAGTCATAAAAAAGGAAGAAGGGGAGTCGGCGCCGCAGCAAAGCGACGAATAGGCACGGGGGGGGGGGCGGCAGTGTGTTGGGCGGGGGGGCGGGGGGTCGGGGGGTGGCGAGCAGCGACGGGCGGATGACGAAGGGCGCCGAGAGGGTGTTTTAAGGTGGAGAGCCGTGCACTCACAGGTAGATCTCCCTCTTGGAGGTCTGGGCGGTCGGAGTGGTGGCAGAGTGATACTCCACCGCCTGGCTCAGCGGGATCTCCTCCAGTCCACAGTCTTTACCGGACGAGTCTCCGACCCCCGGGTAGGCACTGCTGTAGGGCGTCATGAACCGCATGTTGGCCACTTTGGAGCCGCCGACGCCACCGCCCGGCCCGCGCTCCTCCGTCAGGGGCTTGGGGCTGCCGTTGGCCATCAGCTGCTCCTGCCCGTCCATCTCCTGGTAAGGCACAAAGGTGGAGAGCATGGGGGCTTTCATGGACACCTTGTGGGTGGGGGAAGGCTCGCCGGGCATCCAGCAGGAGTCGGAGTGGCCAAACTCGGTGCACTCGTGGGTGCAGTTACCGGTCATCGCCACGTCGGGAAGAGGCCTGAGGTCTGCAAAGAGGAAGACAAAGAAAGGATGAGCGACGTGGAGGCAACAGTGGAGGATAAAAAGCTCAGAGGTGAAGATGAAGATTGGAGCTCGAGTAGTGTCAGCTGTCGATAATATGTCATTATTCTGCGTATCTTCAGTACTCAGAGTCCGATCAAGAAAATGTGGGAACTGATCATCGCGTCATCCAAATAACATCCTCATACAACGGTTCGTACTATATCCTACGAAAAGTTACTGCTCAGTTTTTGTGTTTTCCTACGACATCCAGCAACAGGTGACAATTCATGCTTGTAACATGAATATAGTATTTTCAAAATAAACTTCAGTCGTCACAGGAAACTACTTAGTTAGGTTGAGACAACTAAACTACTTAGTTAGGTTTAGACAACACTACTTAGTTAGGTTGAGACAACTAAACTACCTAGTTAGGTTGAGACAACTAAACTACTTAGTTAGGTTGAGACAACTAAACTACCTAGTTAGGTTGAGACAACTAAACTACTTAGTTAGGTTGAGACAACTAAACTACCTAGTTAGGTTGAGACAACTAAACTACCTAGTTAGGTTGAAACAACTAAACTACTTAGTTAGGTTTAGACACCACTACTTAGTTAGGTTTAGACAACACTACTTAGTTAGGTTGAGACAACTAAACTACCTAGTTAGGTTGAGACAACTAAACTACCTAGTTAGGTTGAGACAACTAAACTACTTAGTTAGGTTTAGGCACCACTACTTAGTTAGGTTTAGACAACACTACTTAGTTAGGTTGAGACAACTAAACTACCTAGTTAGGTTGAGACAACTAAACTACTTAGTCCGGTTGAGACAACTAAACTACCTAGTTAGGTTGAGACAACTAAACTACTTAGTTAGGTTGAGACAACTAAACTACCTAGTTAGGTTGAGACAACTAAACTACTTAGTTAGGTTTAGACACCACTACTTAGTTAGGTTGAGACAACTAAACTACCTAGTTAGGTATAGACAACTAAACTACTTAGTTAGGTTGAGACAACTAAACTACCTAGTTAGGTTGAGACAACTAAACTACTTAGTTCGGTTTAGACACCACTACTTAGTTAGGTTTAGACAACACTACTTAGTTAGGTTGAGACAACTAAACTACCTAGTTAGGTATAGACAACTAAACTACTTAGTTATGTTTAGACAACACAACTACTTAGTTAGGTTGAGACAACTAAACTACTTAGTTAGGTTGAGACAACTAAACTACTTACTTAGATTTAGGAAAATATCTTTGTTTTGGTTAAAATAACTGCAGAAGTGTCATTACTGAAGTAAGAAAATGACGTGACAAAAGCATCAATGTTGACTTCTTGTTTCACACGAGGAACGAACAGCGGTCTGTGTTAGTGGTCTTCATATCTCCTCTTTCAAGCTTACGTGGATAACATCTAAAGAAATTGTGGGATATCTACAAATTACTGTGCATTATTTTTCTTCTGTATATCTACAAAGGCTTTATGAGACCAGCCTGGTCTAAAAGTCTTTTATTTGTCTCTATTCATTGATATTGATGTTCTTTGTTGTTGTGTGGTCTTGTGAATGGATGTGTTTGTGCTCTGTGGTTCGGTTCAATGCCCGGCTGCAGAACAATTTCCTTCAAGATGTGAACAGTTAAAGTTGACTGTAAACACAGCTGTATTCGACAAAAGACAGATCCAGCCACAAACGTTGGTATTTTTTCTCCGTGTAAATGTTACTTTAGTCCCCTAAAAACCAAGAAACCTGAGAGCAGAGTCACAGTTCAGCTTGGTATTGTCTGGCTGGCACGAGTCTTTATCCCTTTATCCACACACAGCTCTCCATTTTAATTGAAATGAATTAACGCTCAGTGTGTATTTTTAAAGTCACTAATAGTTCACAAAGTGCCAGGAACGTTGCTTAATTTGTTGCTGAAAGACGGAAACCACATATCAAACGGGGGTGCAGAGCGTGAAACAGGATCAGATGATTTAAAGGAGGCAAAAAAAAGAAGAAACGCATTGAGATTCATTAAGACGTTAATTATGTCGCACAATTAAAACAAAAAGAACAACACCGTCGCTGCTTTATTCTGCACCTGCAAGAAATGACAGAAGACGCTTCAACAGTCAATTGATTTCTGTATTTTTTCAAAAAGATATTCATTGTTCTGAGTATTAAGCGTGTGAGATTGTCTTCACTGTCTCATGTTGGTTGTGTAGGAGCTTTAGTCCTGAGACATGCAGACGGACAGAAAGTGACGGACAGGCTGAGTTCGCATTTAAAGAATCACAGCTTCGACCGGAGAAAGGTCAGCGATGGAAGCAGAAATATCAATGCGTATGCAGAAAGTAACCTTTCTTCTGTACGTGACATCAGATCATTCTGTGATACTGGAGGCTGGTGGGGGGGGGGGTACCGGTCCTCTCGGGGAATGGCGCTTATTTCCCAGAATGCCCTCTGCTTCATGCATAATTTAAATTCATTGCCTCCTTTTTTTGACAAAGGGCGCTACAGTCGGCTTTTCCGTCTGCTTGCGGGGTGATGTGAGCGTTGTAATCCCGGGGAGTGAGCAGCGACCGCTCGCCTCCACACATTCTCACGGCCGCCGCCGCCGCCGTGGATTTTAGTTTTTTAAGCACTTACCATGCAAAAAGCAAGGTGCTTGCAGAAATGTTAAGTCCTGTGCGAGTGTCTGCTGAGTTGAGAGCGGCTGTTTAATAAGTGCTTTGCCTCTAAACGTGGTGTCAGCAGGAGGCTTATAAAGCACGGACGCCCTGAGAGCTGCTCGGCTCAACAAACAGCAGAGAAAAGACTCGGCGGCCAAGTTGAGCCGGACCGCAGCCTGGAGGCCGACTCGGTCCAGCAACTAGCAAGACCTCTGACTCTGAGTACGAGAGGCCTCCAGCTGTTGCCTCCAGTTTAACATTCTGCAACCTTCTCAGCTTCTTCAGTGTGTATTGTGTGACTGCTGCGTGTAGCTTCAGACATTAAATGCTTTCTGTTTATTATCGAGCCATTGTTCTGACTCCTGTGTTTCCCTGCTTGTACTTTCATTCTGCTCTGTTGTCTTTCAAGCTGCGTCTGTTTCTTTCTAACTGCTCTGGTTCATTTTGACCTTTTTTTACGTATTTTTGTCCATAAAATAATGAAAATGTACAAAGTGTTTGAACTGAAGCTGATGAATCCGAACGAACCAAAGTCACACAATAACACAAACTAAGCGATGGAGTCGACGGCAGACCGGCTCACCTTCATCACTATGTGGATCATATTTCGTGGGCTATCTACAAATTATGGCGCATTATTTTTTGCAGATGTTGCTGCAAATCCTGGATGAGAGCAGCAGAGTCCTGTTTTCCAAAAGGTTAAATTACAGTTTCTGTGAATGGAGTCCGGTGTCTCTAAAGAGAGCCGCGCTAACAGAGAGGTTCACATATTCAGGATTCAGCGTTCACTGTTTAAAATACGTCCTCAGTCGTACATTACTTTGCTTTACCTGACTATGGAGAAGAACCTCATACAAACACATCTAAACCCATCGAAGACATGTGGGAGTATCCACCACTAGAGCCAAATACCACCCAACATGATAAGAGCACGCAGACCTGATGACTTGCTCTGATCTCAAGCTTCTGTTTTCTGGAGATTCGCTGAATCAAAACCAGCTTTAAGACTGAATTTGTGGATTTAGCACAAATCAAACTGGTATTCCAGCACATTGAGACTGGGCCGGATGCCTCGCCCTGAGGCCACTGAGCACATCCATCATGTCTGCCTTCAAGTCTTTCCATCAGCTTTTTATACAACTCATACATTCATTTTTTTAAAGGCTTTAGAATCCGTGAAAACGTGTCTTGCTCTGTATTTTCTGAGCATCCTTCTTCTTCTCGCTCACCTTCCTCAGTTCCGTTTACAGACTCTCCTCTCTGTTGATGTCTGTCACTTATACGAGCAGCGTCTTTCTCAGGGGAGCCATCTTTGAACAGCTGATGTTTACGAGAGGAAGAGGAGGAAACAGGCTGATCTCATCAAACTGTTGCTTCAGTACAACCTGTCTGCTCCACGACTCAATGTGTCACTAAGACGCAACAAAAACGAGATAGATATAAACATGATAATATGATAACTCAAACGTATCATTCTCACCAAGATACGACTCAAGTTCTCACACTTTTATCTCCAATTGCTTCCTCTTTTGTCACGTTTGTAACACCTCTTATCTCTTCCTGCTTAAGTCAGATTTTTCACAGTAAAAGCCTTCTAGCGGTTCAAAGGGCATAATCACGCCCATTCCTGGCATTTAATGCGCAACAACTACAAGTAGTGGTGAGTTTCGGTCGAGACTAAATAAACTAGTGAATGAAAACAGTTTGGTCAAACAGAGATGTTGCACAGAAAACAAGAACCTCTGAGAAGGTTCACTGCAAATAGGAAGTGGATGTAATCATAGTGGCGTCACCTTGTGCTTTGTGGACTGCCGCTTTGAAGCCTTCAGTTCGGCATTCAGGCCTTCGCCATCTTGTTTTTTTGCAACCAGAAGTGACACAAAGAAGGTGACGCTAAGTAAAAGTAAACGCTGAAGAATAGAAATGAACTTTCATGAAAGGAGTAAAGTTGTAAGACAACTCCCATAGCCATATGTACTCTCTGGTAGAGACCTGTCAATCAGGGGTGTAGCCCCGCCCTAAAGCGTCCCCTGCTTTATGGTCTGTGTGACTCTAAATGGACCATAATGTACTAAATGAACATCATGCTGTATTGAAGAAGACTTGAAACTAGAGATTGAGACATAAACTCATGTTTACAATGTTTACTGAGGTAATAAATCAAGAGAGAAGTAGAGTCATTTTCTATAGACTTCTATACAACCAGAGGAGTCGCCCCCTGGTGGACACTAGAGAGAATGCAGCTTTAACTCATGAAGCTTTGACTTCACTCTTCAGACTCGCAGGTTAATGTCTGGGGTTAACTAGTGAATGAAACATGCCAGCCCTTTGAGGCACTAGGAGGCTTTTAATATGAAACATATGGCCACACTACAGTAGGGAGGAAAAGCTTGACGGAGATTAGAAAAGACAAAGTAGAAGAGGCAGGAATAGGCTGTAGCCTGGTGTGACTGTTGTACTGAATTAGTGCTGTGGAAATATACCTTTGAATGAGTTAATCAAGACAAGAGGTAAACAAGGAGGAAGTGTTGAGACTTAAAACACGGAACCAGATCGGAAATAGGAACAGGTCTTACAAGAGAGTGAAACTGGAAATAAAGTATGTCTCTGATAGAAATACAAGTAAACGAAGGCCTGACTTGACTCGATATATAACAACTGAGAGAGCGGAGGCAAATCAGAGTTCGACCCTCGTTCGGGCCGTCGGCACCGATCTGGAGCTCTAATCACAGAGTTTAGCATCGGGTTGATGGGGGTCATGTTCGTCCTAATTAAGCACAAGAACTAATTGGCTCTGGTTTGAGATGAAGCTAATTGGCGAGCATGATGAGGGGCTTTGGGCGGATTGTGGCTAAGATGTAAGATCAATAACGGGGGTTTGGCTAATAAGGCCTTCCTCTGGTGGTGGACATGAGTCACTACTCACCTCGAGCCCACATCATCATCATCATCATCATCAAAGGAGAGCCGGAGATCGGATGCTGATCAAGCAGTTCTTACTGCTGCTGACCCTCATGAGTGACTGAAGCAAAAACATCTTCGTCATCGTCTGAGAAGTGATTTTTACCTCAATAATTGTTGGAATGCTGTTAAGCATTCCAACGATTGTTATCCTGTTTCTTTATTGTTGGAATGCTGTTAAGCATTCCAACGATTGTTATCCTGTTTCTTTATTGTTGGAATGCTGTTAAGCATTCCAACTATTGTTCTTCGAATCTTGATTCAACTTCTATTTCTTCCGTCGCACCGCTTCTCCTCCTTCATTTTTTAAGCTACAGAAACCGTTCAACTATTAAAATGTTCAGCTCTTTCACCAGAGGGGTGCTATGACTTTTCATATTTCTAACCTTTAAACTTTTTGAATTATTAAGCTTTTTATTTTCAATGGGATCTCTATGGAGAATATTTTCAAATGGCTTCAGGCACACAGGTGTTCGCGATTGAGCCAATTAGTGATGTTGATAAACACACAGACTCACAGACACACGCGCACATACACTCCTCTCCCTCTCTCTCTCTGTGTCTCTCATACAGTCATTAAAAAATGAAGAAGAAGAAGCGTTGCGACGAAAAACAGGGGGGACGGAAGAAATAGAGGAATAAAGAAACAGGATAACAATTGTTGGAATGCTTAACAGCATTCCAACAATGAATGCTGTTACTAATACTGCGACAACTACTACTGCTGCTGCTAATATAGTATTACTACTACTGCTACTACTACTTCTACTATAACTTTTGCTGTTGCTACTATTACTACTACTGCTACTACTGCTACCATCAATATTATTACTACAACTACTGCTATTACTACCACTACTACTATTACTTATACTACAACTGCTACTACTGCTATTCATGCTACTACCAGTACGAATACTACTACAGCTATTAGTACAACTGCTACTAGTACTACTACTACTGCTACTTCAAATACTGCCATTACTTTTACTACTACTATGACTACTACTACTGTTATATTAAATACTACGACCACTACTACAGCTATTACTACTACTGCTGATACTAGGCTACTACTTCTTCTAAATACTAATACTTCTTCTAAATACTAATACTTCTGCTACTAATAATACTTCTACTTCAACTACAACTTCTACTACTATTACTACAAATATCACTACTTCTGAAATTTGTTTAAGCTACAGAAATTGTTCAAATATCAAAATGTTCAGCTCTTTCAGGAGAGGGGTGCTTTGACTTTTCATATTTGTAATCTTTAAACTTTTTGAATTAAGCTTTTTGCAATTTTCTTTTGAATGGGATCTCTATGGAGAAAATCTTCAAATCCTGTTAAACTTCTTCAACTTTCAAAGCCTTCTTCTTCCTCATACTTTCAGCTACAGACACCACAGTTACACATTTCAACTAGAAGGTTTTTCAGCAGTGCAGTTTAAATGCTTTCGGGCTTCAACATTTTTCAGACAGATAGTCTCCCATTTCTTAAATTTCAGCAAATTTCACAATTAATTTCAGCTTTCAGCATTCCAACGCATTTTCAGCAGGAAATGCATTTACTAGTTAGATACAGACTTTGATTTAAAGTGTCCTCTACTTTACTTCATATTGACGTGATTAATGTAATGATTGTTTTCTTTTGACATCTTGATCTGTTGTGATAACATTAACGTGGCCTCTTCATCTGCACTCAAGTTCTTCGCTGAAATTTCAAAAGTAGGATCGAGCTTCAGAGGATCGAGCTCATTGATGAACTTTCTGGTGTTGTTGGTGTTGGTTCAGGTTCACGCTGAATCTTTGGCCCCTGGTTGTAGTCCTGATGGAAGGCATGTTCATCAGTAGTAGTCCTTGTTTCAACGCGTTATCTAAAAGGTCTTTCACTATTTCCACAATGCGGATGAGGTCTTTGAATCCGATTGGTCGCCCGTATTTATAAAAGGTATACGGACGAGGAAGTAGAGGGTGACCCAGCTGAAGAAAAAGGTTTTATTTCTCCGTGGGTTCTTTCCATGATCTCGTCACACACGTATCATAACTGAGCCTCTCAGCAGCAACAACGAGCGCTTTCAGTTCATCTTGCAGCTCATTTAGCGGCGGCCGTCTGCAGCGTTCTCCCTCAAAACTGGACCAAATTCATAAATACTCGTCACTTAGACACAAAACTCAGGAAAATAAGTTGCTCTTTAACCTTAAACAAGCGTTGGAGTTGCCGAACCGTAACCGTACCTTAACCATAAAAAAGCGAACTTGGCTAAAAACAGCTCGTGCCGGTTCAACCAACCGCTTTATGTTTTCACTTTCCTCCATTTACAACCGGCGCAGTGCAAAGGTCCTTCACTTCCTGCCCTCCATCGGAATTGTGCGCGTCATAATAGTCACGTGAATGCAAGCAAGCTATTGGACGCCATGAGAGAGTCACATGACAGAAGTCTCACCAGTATTTAAGGGAAGTTTGACAAAGTTCTGGGTCAACCCACCGGAGGAGGCCGGCGCTATCTCCCTCCGGCGGTTCCCTCGGCTGCCGTGACGTTGAATTGAAGGTTGCCTCTATTAGTGAGGGCGGTTTAAAATGGAGGAGCCCTCCTGAGTTTTTTATCTTTTTATTTATTTTTATCTGCACTCCTGAGTTCCAGTTAACCTGGGGGGACCCTCGTTCGCCCCGACGGCCCCTCTCTCTCTGCATAATACACTCCGCTACCTTGGTCACCATTTTTCCGGTCAAACTAATTAGATTTCAGAGCGGCTCGCTGGGGAAGAAGTCAGCGGTATGAAATGGAAATCATTTCCAGACGAGTGTCTGACATTCGACGCTGTCGACTGAAGTAAAGAGCCCAGTCGGATTGTCTCTCTCTCTCTCTCCCTCTCTCTCTCTCTCTCCCTCCCTCTCTCTCTCTCCCCCTCTCTCTCCCCTTCAGTCTCAGAGATATATGCTAAACCCTCGTGCTCCTCTTCTCTCTGGCTGATAAATGGAAGCCAACGTACACAAAAGAGAGCTTCTTTTTCTGCTTCCGCTTGAAGTGTTAATGTGTTTAATTACTTTGAAGCTCGTTTTGTGTGTGTGTGTGTGTGTGTGTGTGTGCGCGTGTGTGCGTGTGTGTGTGTGTTAAAGTTGCAGCAGGATAAAGAAAACCTTCAATTAATGCCTTTTTCTCCGTCGATGACAATGGCTCTAATTTATCTTATAGGAACAATAGAGGAGTGAGAGGAGGTGCAGCTCAAAGACATCCAGGCTCTGCTGCTTCCCCCGCGGCAATCAGTGGTGACGCCAACAACCACCCACACACACGCACACACACACGCACACACACACACACACACACGCACACACACACACACACACACACGCACACACACACACACACACGCTTAGCATAACGACTGGCAGCAGGGGGAAACAGCTAGCCTGTTAGGAGCTAAAAAGTTGATTCTGTACACAAAGACTAATGTAATGCCAACACTGTCTAGACGCAGCGGGTCGGATGCGGCCCGCTGGAAGGCTTCTAAAGTGCAGAGAAGTCAATCATTGTTGGAATGCTGTTAAGCATTCCAACTGTTGTTATCCTGTTTCTTTATTCCACTATTTCTTCCGTCCCCCGTTTCGTCGCAACGCTTCTTCTTCTTCATTTTTTAAGCTACAGAAACCGTTCAACTATCAAAATGTTCAGCTCCTTCAGCTCATGTCTGCTATGACTTTTTATATTTCTAACCTTTAAACGTTTTGAATTATTAAGCTTTTAGCAACTTTATTTTTGAATGGGTTTCTATGGAGAATATTTTCAAATCCTCTTAAACTTCTTCAACTTTCAAATCCTTCAACTTCCTCATACTTTCAGCTACAGACACCATTTCAACTTTCAAATGTTGAGAAAACCCTCAACTATTGCCAACATGATTCAACTTTCTGATATCTTTTAAACTTTTTGAACTGCAGCAATTTAACTTTTATGATTTTTCAGCCCTTTTCTGACTTTATAATGGGTGTGTATTGCGCAGCTTAGAGTGCGTGATGTCACCGCTAGAGTGAAGAGCAGCTTGAGATTCTTGTGAAAAAACATTTGTATTTTGCCACTGTGTCCACAATCTTCACTCTTCATGCATAATTTCTGGATGTAGAAGTAGCTAATATTGTCCTTGTCGTAGAAAAATTACTGTAGAATCCCACAGATTTCCACATTTGACACGGAAGCCGTTAATTGAGAGGAAAACCAACTTTCTGCTCCATAAAATAAGATAAGATAATCCTTTATTAGTCCCTCAGTGGGGAAATTACAGGATTACAGCAGCGTTGCTCACAAGTAACTAAAATAAAAGATAAAAATCAAGTAATATCAAGTAATATAATAAAAAACGAAAACAGTAGACAGTAAAACAGCAATAAAATAAGACAGTAAGAAGAATATTAAATAAATATCCAGTATATCCAGAAAATACAAACGGATCAGATAAATACTTAAACGTATTGGATATTGCACGGATTAACTATTGCACCAGGTGAATGAATTAAAGTGTTAAAGTGTTCAGAGTGTTCAGAGTGTTCAGAGTGTTCGTGTTCAAAGTGTTCAGAGTGTTCGTGGTCCACCGAGAGCAGTTTGTTGTGCAGCCTGACAGCAGCGGGGAGGAAGGACTTGCGGTACCTCTCCCTACACAAAACACACAAAACTCACAAAACTCACAAAACTCACAAAACACACAAAACACACAAAACTCACAAAAGTCACAAAACACACAAAACTCACAAAACACACAAAAGTCACAAAACACACAAAAGTCACAAAACACACCAAACACACAAAACACACAAAACTCACAAAAGTCACAAAACACACAAAACTCACAAAACACACAAAACACACAAAACTCACAAAACACACAAAAGTCACAAAACACACAAAACTCACAAAACACACAAAACACACAAAAGTCACAAAACACACCAAACACACAAAACTCACAAAACTCACAAAACACACAAAACACACAAAACTCACAAAACACACAAAACACACAAAACACACAAAACTCACAAAACTCACAAAACTCACAAAACACACAAAACTCACAAAACACACAAAACACACAAAACTCACAAAACACACAAAACTCACAAAACACACAAAACTCACAAAACTCACAAAACTCACAAAACACACAAAACTCACAACACACAAAACTCACAAAACTCACAAAACACACAAAACTCACAAAACACACAAAACTCACAAAACACACAAAACTCACAAAACACACAAAACACACAAAACTCACAAAACACACAAAACTCACAAAACTCCCCCGAAAGTTTTGTATTCCCGGTTGTGTAAAAGTTAAACAAACGGGACACATTACGAGTCAACGAGGTAATGGTGGGTGTCATCTTGTAAAAAAGGCGGGCTGGATGTCTTTATGCTAAGCTAGGCTAACCGTGACCACAGATCATTGTCCAGGAAATACAGATTATAAAGCTTTTTTGGCAGGAAACCAGACACATGGTTTTCAGCTCATGTGTTTATCCCCCCCCCCCCCCCCCCCCCAGTGTGGAAACCTTGCCGGCTCTAATTAAACTTCGGGCAGATTAGAACTTTGCCTTGTCAGTCTCTATTCGTGCTTAAACAAGTTATTACTTTTTGAGAAATTAAATTAGACGGCAATTAATTAATCGACACAGAGCTGGGAAAGAGGACGGGGGGGGGGGGGGTGAAAGTAGAGTGAAAGAAGACAGGAAAAAGAGAGAGGGGGGGGCTCTGGTTTGGCAGAAAATGAAGGAAGTGGAGACATAGATTCATCAGAGACGGAGGAGAAGAAAAAGAGAACTACAGATATTTAAATGTCATCTGTTCTTTCACTAATTAGCAGGAGAGAGCGATGAAGATGAAATCCTTTCTTCCAAACATCTACATTTGATGCTTTCAGAAGTCAAAACTACCCTCTTCCTCCCCCCCCCCCTCCCCCCCCCCTTCGTTTTCCCAAATCCAAAATAATTCACTCTCTGACAAGTGTATCTACTGTGTTCCTCGCTCTGATGCTTTCCTCGTTGGTTTCTCAATATGACAGAATATCGCTTCCACAGCTCAGGGTTTAAAATGACAGAATATATTTTCTAATAACATCACGTATCGTTCTTCTTTGAAGCTTCAACCTGTTTCCAGAGTAAAATGTTTCTGATTCAAAATGAGTCTGGAATGATTTGATTTAACATTTTCACCAAATTTCAACCGTGCATATTTAATATCTTTGGAAACGTTGGAATCTCCACCAGAATTAAAATCTTAAAGTCTGAACGTTACAATCGAGCAGAAGTTGTTGTTTCACAGTCTCTGACCTGAAGAAGACTTCCTGTGTTTCCTATCATCTGATTAATGAACTCTTTTTGGGGTTGAACCTCCGGACATCAGATCGAAACTCCGGCTCAAGAAAACCAAAGTTTATATTTGAAGCGTTTTGTGTTTGAGTTCAACGGCCGATTATTAATAGTCCAGAGGAAGAAAAAAAGAGATCACACACACACACACACCCACCCAGACACACACACACTCACACTCACACTCACACACCCGCACATACGCGCACACACGCAACACACACACAGACACACGGACCCACACACACTCATACTTACACACACACACACTCACACACATACACACTCACACACATACACACTCTCACACACACACACACTCACACACATACACACTCACACACACTCACACTCATACTTACACACACACACTCGCACACACTCACACACACACTCACACACTCACACTCTTACACACACTCACACACACACACACACACTCACACACTCACACTTGTACTTACACTCACTCACACTCACACACACACACACACACGCTCACACTCGTACTTACACACACACTTACACACACACTTACACACACACACTCACACTCGTACTTACACACACTCACAGTTGTACTTACACACACACACACACTCGTACTTACACACACACACACACACTCGTACTTACACACACACACTCGTACTTACACACACACACACTCGTACTTACACACACACACACTCGTACTTACACACACACACACTCGTACTTACACACACACACACACACTCGTACTTACACACACACACTCGTACTTACACACACACACACACACTCGTACTTACACACACACACACTCGTACTTACACACACACACACTCGTACTTACACTCCTGTGTAATCGGCCTACTATGAAGGAAAAATTCAATTATCCTAGAAAAGTGAATAAATTTGCAGCATCGCAGCCCCGTGGCTGTAGCTTCTCCTGCCATTTCCCAGGATGCATTTGAGAATCGGGGGTGAAGGCGGGGGCTTATTAATGGTGGATTGCCATCTCTTAACTGTGTCCCAGTGAATGACTGTCTGTCTGTCTGTCTGTCTGTCTGTCTGTCTGTCTGTCTGTCTGTCTGTCTGTCTGTCTGTCTGTCTGTCTGTCTGTCTGTCTGTCTGTCTGTCTGTCTGTCTGTCTGTCTGTCTGTCTGATGTTCCAGTTTTAAACCAACTGTTTCTGTTTCTGTCTCATGAAAAAAAGAAGAAAAATAGGACTCAACATCAAAAACTCAGTTAAACTGAATCAGACTGAATTAAACCCAAACTGAAACAAGTAAATAGATAAAAAATCTGAATAAGTTTCCTCTGATAAATAAAAAACATGGAGTAAATATGCTCGATGTATTAAGGGCAGTGGTGGGCCATCAGGGCCTGCAAGGCCTTCTGGTCTTGACAGAATCACAAAGCTATATCTATTTTATTATTTAATAATTGTTCTTAAATACACTACATGTATTATAATTTATAATAATATTTTCCCCATTATCTTATGTTCTGATTGCACAGCTCCTGTCTTCCTCAGTTGCTCTGCTTCCAGTGCAGCTTGTTTTAAGTAGAGCTTTCATCCAATCAGAGTTCACCTCTGTGTCTCTAGGTAGAACAGAGCCAGAGGCCTGCAGACTCTCAAGTGCATCATGTGCACTTTAAGTGAATGGGGACGATATTGTTGATTGTCATAGTGTTCAACCAATCAGATCTCTAGTTTGACATGTTGGGCGTATTCTTTGATGTGTCAGAGCTGCTAGCTGGCCTACAAGTACGTGATTGGTACGTGAAAAAGTAAACGAGCGTACAACAACTCAGAGGCTCCGTATTTTGAACCAAGACGGAAAACTTTATCACTCCTTTCAACCTTGACAAAGGCAGAGCAGATCCACTCCTTCCACCCATACCTTTCACAATAAAAGTCCTAGACATGCTCCGTTCACCAGATGGAACTCTAAAAAAGGACTCGATACAGAACACAAACCGTCTGAGATGATGATCCAGGACAAACTTTATTCTATTTCGGAGCAAAGTTAACCGTTTAATGTGGAACACGTTCAACATGCTGGATGCCAACGTGCTAACGTGCTAACGTGCTAGTGTGACTCTCAGTCTTTCCGCTTCAGTTTACCAGTTTAATGTGTTTTGTGTTTGTCAGAAGCAGCTTTTTCATGTTTCCTCACCGATCATTTTCTGTCTTTTCATGACTCCGAACCGTGTGACGACTGTCAGCCCGCTTCCTGTTTGATCCGGCGGTAGCGGCGTATACCGGCGGCTGATTGATGGCGTTCTCATGCGGCTGAGCGACGCCGCAGACAGATTGATGCTGACGGTGCGACCAGAAAAAAACCACATGTGACAGGCGTGTTGAGGAGCGGCGGCGGCTCAGTTATGCTGCGTTCAGGATGAATCGGGTGATTCTGATCTCTGGGGAAATATATACTTGTTTATGCTACAAAGAAATGCCAGCATTGTTTTGTTTGTTTTATGTGCAGAAAGTGAAGGAGTGATGATGAATTCAATAAAAGAAAGCTGAAACAAATATATATATATATATATATATATATATATATATATATATATATATATATATATATATATATATATATTTGTGGAATTCGTTTTCTCTCCTTCAAGCATTTAAAAAAAGTCATTAAAACGTCCTTTTTTTTATCCTCATTCGTGTCCATATTTAACAATTTAAATAAAATTTAAATAAAATACAAAAAAAAACTGGAACAAGGGAAGAGAAGATTCATCCTCCGTCTCCTCTGAAACACTGAAGCAAAACGAGGAACATAATAAATTTGAACGACCCTCCTTTTATATGTTTACTCGTGAATTCAGACGACACCAGAGATTTACATCAGAGCACGTCCTTATTTCAACAGTGATATTTCCTGCTTCCTCACACTGAAGGGAAGCGGCTCTAAGGACTTTAAACTCGTCCTGAAAAAGGGAAACTGTGCAGAGAGATCATTTTTCTGAGGAGATGAGGAAGGCTGCAGATAAACTTCCCTGTCAGACTTTGTGTCACTTCCTACAGCGAGATGAAGTTTGCAGAAGATTCTTTTTTATGGAGGAAATGAAGTGTGACAGACGTTTTTTTCTTTGCCTTCTCCTGCTGGAAATCTAAACGTAAAAAACCCTCAAACAGAAGTGTTGTCCGTCACTGTGCATCCAGGCTGCAGCTCGGCGATGCTGCTCTCTGGAGGAAAACTCCTCCACCAACTAAACTTCATGTGGAAAAACTGGTTCAGTGCAACTACAGCTGGTGAGAGAAGAAGCGACATAATGTACAAGTCAGAAACTGTTTTTACTGCTGTATGTGGCACCTTTCTGGAACAGATGTCACAGAATTATTTATCGGCACAACGTACAACAGACTCATTTTAAATGTAATAATTACGATAGAAATGACGAGAAAAGGGCTTTTTCTGGAGTGGGTCTGCTTTCTCCTTGAGTTTCAAGTCTGGATCACAAAACAGCCAACAAGGTGTTTGAGGTCAGAAGCTTGATGTCCTGAAGGTGATAAAGTATTTCTCCAATGAAGACATGTGTCAGACCTCGCAGAGCCCTGGAAATGAATCGTGTACTTGTACTTTTAAGCAACATCTGTGCACTTTTTTACTGAGAATAGGACCTGGTTCAAAAACCTTGAGATCAAAAAATCCTCATGCAACAGTTGTTATGAAAGTTTCCTACAAAAGTCTTGCAACACGTGGCAGTTTATTTTCATAACATGCATGAAGTCTTTTCAAAATTAACTTTACAGGAAACTACTTAGTTAGGTTTAGACAACTAAAATACTTAGTTAGGTTTAGACAACTAAAATACTTAGTTAGGTTTAGACAACTAAAATACTTAGTTAGGTTTAGACAACTAAAATACTTAGTTAGGTTTAGACAACTAAAATACTTAGTTAGGTTTAGACAACTAAAATACTTAGTTAGGTTTAGAAAATTAAAATACTTAGTTAGGTTTAGACAACTAAACTACTTAGTTAGGTTTAGACAACTAAAATACTTAGTTAGGTTTAGACAACTAAAATACTTAGTTAGGTTTAGAAAATTAAAATACTTAGTTAGGTTTAGACAACTAAACTACTTAGTTAGGTTTAGACAACTAAAATACTTAGTTAGGTTTAGACAACTAAAATACTTAGTTAGGTTTAGAAAATTAAAATACTTAGTTAGGTTGAGACAACTAAACTACTTAGTTAGGTCTAGAAAATTAAACTACTTAGTTAGGTTTAGACAACTAAAATACTTAGTTAGGTTTAGAAAATTAAACTACTTAGATAGGTTGCGACAACACAACTACTTAGTTAGGTTTGGAAATATATCGTGGTTTGTTTACTCTTCGGGGTCTCAGTCAGACAGACGGCTCCACGCTGCTTTCTCTCGTTGAAGCATTAATTCATTAAATGACAGGGAATGATACAGAATAAAGCTAAAAACATTTGACTTTGACCTCCATTCGCCTACAGAAATGTGTATGCGGTGAAACTACAAACTAGAATGACAGCCAGTTCTTTCCCCTCCATCTTTTCTCCATCGCTTCCTGTATTCTATCCTTCATCTGCTCATTTCTGTTTCCTACTTTGTTTCCTCATTCCGTCCCTCGTCTTTTTTCATATTTTGTTCGTCCTTCTCATTCTTTTTTCTTCATCTTTCTAAAACTGTGTTGCAGCTGCATCTCTCTCGGCCCTGATGTCCCATCAGCCTTTGTTCTTCCTCTCTGCAGCATCTACAGCCGGCGGGGAGGAAGAAGGACCAGACCTGCTGACATCAAAGTTTACTCCACTACTTCATGTGAGTGTGTTTTATGAAAAAGTAAAGTACAGAGGGGGAGAGGAAGGTAAATATTCCAGGTAAAGTTAGGAAAGAAACTAGTGCTCTGCCCAAAGAAACAGCGTGACAATGAAATGGAGCTGCAGTACTTGAACATAAGCCTCAATCTGTCTGTCTGTTGACCCTCATTTACCTGCATATGTTTTATATATTTTACATACTTTGCATGCTTCCATGTTTCGTGCGTCTGACATATTTGCTTTTAGTTTCTAACAATGCAACATAGTCTTGTGTCTAGTCCATGTTTCTATTGAACATAATTGTTCTTCATTGTGTTGCATGTCTTAAT
>NC_136638.1:28782009-28797009 GCF_949748355.1 Melanostigma gelatinosum
CCCCGGGGCACATTACACCCAGAATGCAATGTGGCAGACGACTCCTTCAGCGGAGGAGATACGATGCACTCCGGGCTCAAATGAAGCAGAAAGTTTGGACCTAAGGGATAGCGGTGAGGGATGGTGTAGATCTATGATAACATGTAGTTTTGTATTGTCAGTGTGTGTGTGTGTGTGTGTGTGTGTGTGCGTGTGTGTGTGTGTGTGTGTGTGTGTTGGTGATTAACAGTAAATCACAGTGACGACCTGTCGAACAGCAGCGGCCTCATTACAGCTCAGTTTATAGAAAGACTAGAAGAAGAGATTCTTATATTTACAAGACTAAAGTCTGGATGTTTTCCTTCTCTTTTTAAAATCCATGTATTTTACCAAAGATCAACTGGATCCCGTTCGATAATTCATACCAACAATCGAGAAAATAACTCCACAACTAGACACCCTGAATTCAGGCAATAACAGGCTGTTCAAATGTTGCATCATTCTCATGCAATGCCATCTAGAGAAACTACATCAGCAGATCATTCGTTTCAACTACAACAACTTCAAGTTGTGTCTGAGTTTAACATCAGGACGTTAAGGCTGCGTGGAGTTTAGCTTCGTCCTCTGGCTCGATCAATAGGGACAATTGAGTATCATCTGTATAACAATGAATGTTTATGGGGTCTTTTTCTCATAATATTGCGTAAAGGAAGCATATATAAGGTGAATAAAATGGGTCCAAGCACAGAACCTTGTGGAACTCCATCACTAACGTTGGTGTTTATGGAGGATTCACAGACACAAACTGGGATGGATGTGATGAAGAGGACTTAACCAGCTTAGTGCGGTTTCTTTAATGGTAATCAAATGTTCTCGTCTCTGTAACAGGATGTGATGGTCAATGGTGTTAAATGCATTAAGATCTAACAAAACAAGTACAGAGACAAGTCCTGTCTGATCCATTTCACATGAAAGAAGACAAGCAGCCGTTTAGCTATTGTGGCTCATAGGAGCTCGTTGGTTTTAGAGGTCTCAACTGTTGGTCTGGTGTAAATCTGAGGCGTTGGTGGCACAAGTTATAAAGTCAGAGGGTTACCAGAGCGAGTAGGATTCATAACCAGTGTGAAGTGTAGCAAAGAAGACAATGCTTCATTTTATTCAAAAGGGTCATAGAACAAGAGAGATCACGCTCACCATGCAGGGCCACGTTATCTGTTTGTAATCTATGAACCTCTTGTGCTGTTTGTCAACTAAGAGATCAGTTCACAAAGAACCAATCGGAAGTCAGGGATGTAACATGACTGAAAGTTAATATTTGATGTTAAAAACAAAAGTTTTTAAAAGACGATTTAAAGCACAAAAGGATGCTGTCGTTGCGTCTGAGACAGAGTTCACAGATCACGCGTGTCAAAGTCTTCTTTCTCAGGCCGTGTCTAACAGTTCACCCTCCGGCAGCCATGTTGGAAAGTCATCTGATCGAGTCTCTGAACACGAATCCGCTGGAGCACTCGCGGTTAGTTCAGGTTCCGTTTGATCGGTTCGGACGGCTGCTCTGTGTACCTGCTGCTGTTGTCGTTTCCTGTTTGAACTCAAACACACTCGCGATGCTCCTAATGGAGCCGTCAGCTCAACGTTACAGCAGCCGGACACACATTCAAACCAGATGTTCAGACGCAGGAGAGCTTCAGATGCTGCTGCGAGGGCCTCGGAGAAAAAACAAAAACCGCTCGGACGCTCTTAATTGGCTGGCGCTCACTGGAGCCAGGTCGTTAGAGTCACCTCCATCCTCATTAGATATGCAGATTTACTGGAAGGACGGAGGGAAATTATGATTATTCTATTTGTGTTTTTTATTTGACCTTTTATGTAACCAGGAGGGTCTCTGGAGATCCAGATCGCTCTCTGGAGAAACTCCTGACCATGAGCTCAATTAAAGACAAACCGAGCCAACACAAAGAAGAGGAAGAATGAGAAAAACAGATTCAAATCCTGACATTAAAAGCCGTAAAAGACGATTCATCTCACGATTTACAGCTTTGAATTTCACCGCTGTACTTTGTAAACCTGTAACCAGTTTCAGACTTCAATCAGATTTGCAAACAGCGTCTAAATTGTATTTAATTGTGTGCAGATGAGTCATAATCAGAATCAGGTTAAGAATGTGTGCCCATAAAAGTAATTTGACTCCACACTGCAACAGCAATAACAGCTAAGAGAACAACAGCTGGACGGATAAAGGTAAAGAAACGACAGGACTGTGTGAAAATATGACGAGTATATAAATATACACAAAAAGCACCAACTATAAAATAATTAAAATGTCAAGTGTTCTGTAAGTTATGAACAAAACAAATATAGTAAATGAATAAATCCTGGATGGATAAACATTGATGATGAATATAAAGCGTGTGTACATGTGGAGATGTCTCCAGTAGGATTCATATTGACAGTGACAGACGTTATGCACATATTAACAAATGTGCATTAAAATAACTACGATTATGATCCATAATGGCAGCACTGAACATAGAGGGAAGAAACAGATCTTTTTGCTGTTCGTTGTCTATTTTTACATTCCTTTCATCTTTGGAAGTAATCAGCAACGATGCTGATTCATTTTCATAAATACACATATCAACCTTGTCACACTGATTCAACTTCATCTCATGGAAAGCTCTGGGAAATGCAAGGAATGGATTTTGTCAAAGTACTCTGAATCAAATCATAACAACAACTGAGCATGAAAACCATGAATTACGGCTGAAAGCTCCGGAGAAACCTAAGTGGACCTGGAGTCTGGACTGATCACATGACCACATGATCTCCTGCAGGTGGACTTTTCTCAGTTATCGTTAAAATTATGTGTTTAATTTTCCATCGAAGACCTTTTTTGAGCATCTTTAATATAAATCTACAAAAATGAACCTTCTGATGGGGATTTTGCCAGCTGACTAGAATTCTATGAATGCCTTAATATTCAAGGCCTTGAGCCATTTAAAGCAGCGTCGGTGCAGCTGCTCCACTATAAACCACAAGAGCCTGTCAAGTCCCACAATGCACTGTTATTACTGCCGTCTAACATCATCTGTGAAGCTGAAAATATCGAAGAAACCACAATAACAATGTTACTTTAGTAATAAAATCCTGTAGCATCTAGTCTGCGTGGTTCCTAGAAACAACAGCCAAAGTGCTGATTACAATAAACGCAGACAGTGACACTTGCGGTCTGATCTGGTTCAGGAGGAGTTTAGCCGACCTCTCTAACACCAAGCCAAGCAAAACATGTGACAAAGTAGTGAGGAGGTCCTGGTGGAGGAATCCAACTCGTTGCGTTTCTCTGTCACCATCCAACGTATCCTCGTACAACGAATGGTTCATCCTCATTTTCTTGTGTTTTCCAACCAAAGTTACTTATAGGTTGAGACAACTAAACTACTTAGTTAGGTCGAGACAACTAAACTACTTAGTTAGGTTTAGACATCTAAACGACTTAGTTAGGTTTAGACAACAAAACTACTTAGTTAGGTTGAGACAACTAAACTACTTAGTTAGGTTGAGACAACTAAACTACTTAGTTAGGTTTAGACAACAAAACTACTTAGGTTGAGACAACAACACTACTTAGTTAGGTTTAGCCATCTAAACGACTTAGTTAGGTTTAGACAACTAAACTACTTATGTTTAGACAACTAAACTACTTAGTTAGGTTGAGACAACTAAACTACTTAGTTAGGTTTAGACAACAACACGACTTAGTTAGGTTTAGACAACAAAACTACTTAGTTAGGTTTAGACAACTAAACGACTTAGTTAGGTTTCGACAACAACACTACTTAGTTAGGTTTAGACAACTAACCGACTTAGTTATGTCTGGACAACTAAACTACTTAGGTTGAGACAACAACACTACTTAGTTAGGTTTAGCCATCTAAACGACTTAGTTAGGTTTAGACAACTAAACTACTTATGTTTAGACAACTAAACTACTTAGTTAGGTTTAGACAACTAAACTACTTAGTTAGGTTGAGACAACTAAACTACTTAGTTAGGTTTAGACATCTAAACGACTTAGTTATGTTTACATATCTAAACTACTTAGTTAGGTTTAGACAACTAAACTACTTAGTTAGGTTTAGACAACTAAACTACTTAGTTAGGTTTAGACAACTAAACTACTTACACAACTGGACTTCGTGGGATATCTACAAATTACAGGGCATTCTTTTTTTGTAGGTATATCTAGTCATGCTGGATGAGACCGGCCTGCACCGTCACAGTTCGTTTGAAATGTGAAGGAATGACGTGATGGAGGCTGCTAAAGAAAAAGCCCCGTCTGTCATATGAGTGAAACGATGGGGGCGGGATAATGAAGGGACTTTTATGGAAAGCGGCGGGTGTTACGCGCTCGCTCGTCTCCGTGAAGTTATAATGATGCATGAAGGGCCCCTTCATGTTTATGACATGATTGTGAGTGATTTATCGGCACCCTGTGGTAATTAACATCAGATTATCTTCTCCGGGAAGCTGTGAAGTCTCACGTCGACGCTGCTGCTGCTGCTGCTGGAAGTTCACTGCTGGCTGTTAACAATATAGACTGGAGGGCTCGATTAGCACATAGCCATATGTTAACAGCAGCAGCTTCAGGTGCCACCGCGTCAGCTCCCACCTCCTCCGACCGCGATCAACCATCATTCAACCAGGCAGCGCCATTAAGTTCTCACTTTTTCACTTGAAAGTCGCCCGAGGAGCGAGCGAGCAGCGCCGCCAAGACACATCTGTCTGAGCGGGACGTTTAGGCTCCGACTCAAGCTGCCACATTTATTTATTTATAACCGTAAACTCAGACTCTGACTCATCGCCGGCTTAAAGTCACAGTCACTCGGAGCATTCCTCAAACATGCAGAACTTTGTGTTGTTTATTCTGCATGCCTGTATCGGTATGTTAGTGAGCACGTCCTGTGTGAGGTGAACTCTATCGCAGCATCAACGTTCACGTATGAACTCAGCGGAGCAGACGGACGCCTCGTGGTTTTTAAAATAATGAAACAGACTATTTCTAATTATACATCGAACAAGCAGCTTTCTGAAGTCAGACAAATATTTCAGTTTTTGCTTGAGAACATAAGTTGCATTATGGGAAATGTGGGATCCAGGTTTTTAGGGATGTAACTCATAATAGGGTCTGAAAGAAAACGACATCTTTTTCGTTCGAAGCTTTCTTTCACAAGCCCTCCGACTTGTGATTCAACATGTAACTCTGATAGTCACACGTATGTGTTTAAAGTGTTATTGCAGCCAGAACTACAAGAGGTAACGTTCCTGCTTCCATCAGCAGACAGACGGGATGTGAACATATTCTGCCGTGTGTTTGTGGGGGTAGTATCAGGTACAGGCCCAGTTGGAAACCACTGATGAAGTTCACAGTTTTAACAAATTCCTCCTGACGTGTGGAGCAGCCCCCCCCCTCCCGCTGAGACCTCCCAGCATTCATCAGGAGCCGTCCAGCTGCTTCCATCATCCTCAGCCGGCAGTCGCTCGGTCCACATTATGCAAAATGTCAGCAGGCGAGCGGGGCGTAAAACTGCAAAACAACATCAGTCAGAGTCCTGGAGACGGAGACAGAGATCCTCCGTCCTTCACGGCCCCGAGTCCTGAAAAGTTTCCACCCGTCTGTGTGCCTGAAAGCAGCAGTGGAGGCTGAGAAGTAGGCCTCTCAATATTTAAGGCCAAGTATAGGAAACGTACGAGGCGCTCGGAGTGTGTTTGATTCATTATTCAGCTCTCGCCTATTCTCTCTCTCGCTCTCGTGCTGCGTTCAAGAGATAACAGCTCGGCGCCACGCTTTAATTCTTTTGCATCGCAGATTAGAAGAAGGAAAAAATAATAAAACAATCCTGGAGAATATAAAACGACTTCTTTACTTCTTCGTTCTGTTTGATAGAAGCCAGAGACGGGTCTTGCAGGGCGTCGTCCTGATGTGAAGTCACTCGCTCTCTCTGGTTCTCGGCAACTTTTTCATTATCTCAACGTTTACAGCTGAAGAGAAGAAGACGGTTGGTTTTCTCCCCAAAGCTCCTTCTTCTGGAGAATCAGGCCCGACACAAGAGGAGGAGGAGGAGGCACATGAAAGGCTGCTGCTTTGATAATAACATAAATAAGCCACGAAGAAGAAGAAGTGATGATGATGGAATCGCCATAACCTCATCTTCATCATCGCTTCGATGACTTTCTATATTTAGTTTTTTGTTTTTCTCTCTGAGGATCTACGAAGGCACAGAAAAGCTGGAAGAAACCAAATAAAATGAAAAGAAATCTCTTTTCTCTCCGTCTACGCTCGCAATCCGACGCATAATTGGCTTCCTGGATTGACTTCAACCGCTGGGGGAAATCTATGACAAAACCATAAAACCATACATAAATAAATCCTTTTCCCCGTGTTTTCTGTTTCCCTGGCTGCCTGCAGAAAAGACCTCGTTATATATGGAGATGAGATTCCCCCCCCCCCTCTCTCTCTCTCTCTCAGCCGTCCCCCCAACCAAACGCCTTATTGGCTCCCGCCCATGCAAATGCAGGCCAGCGCCAAGGATCCACTTACAAAGGAGACACTATGAGAGAGAGAGAGCATTCAAGAACGTGATTGAAGGAAAGAAATCGGTATCAAATCACTGTGAAGAGCAAGATGTGTGTGTGTGTGTGTGTGTGTGTGTGTGTGTGTGTGTGTGTGTGTGTGTGTGTGTGTGTGTGTGTGTGTGTGTGTGTGTGTGTGTGTGTAGGAAGCAGTTCTGAGTGGCAGACGAGGGCGAGAGTGTATTTGAGTAAACACACTCTAATTGTATCACACACATTCACAGAACACGCTGACCTGATATTTACATGCATATCTGCGTCTGAATATCTGGTCTGGAGGACGCTGCGGTCGTGATGCCGGCGTAAACAGCAGCAGAACACAGATTATAGGCTCAACGTGGGATTCATTCCCACCACGGCTAACTATCAGCCTACGGCCACTCCCAGAGACGTGAAAGTCTTTTCCTCTTGTACACCAGAGGAAATGTACCGTATGCATGCCAACAGCATGCTAACAACATGCTAACAACATGCTAACCACGCTACGAGCAGGACATCGTCTGACGTGACGTGGAGCCTGAACACTATATGACCACAAACATGAGAACTCACTGTGTGACCTGAGTGACTGACGTCTCTCTCTTGTTACTGAAGATCAACAGTGTAACACTGATCAATAACGATCATCTCTGTACAGAGGAGCAGTCCAGCTGACCAGCTCACATAGCGCACGTGAGCAAGCCTTTTTAGTGCATGTTAGTACATGTTAGTACATGCTAGTGCACGTGAGCAAGCCATTTTAGTGCATGTTAGTGCATGTTAGTACATGTTAGTGCACGTGAGCAAGCCTTTTTAGTGCATGTTAGTACAAGTTAGTACATGCTAGTGCACGTGAGCAAGCCATTTTAGTGCATGTTAGTGCATGTTAGTACATGTTAGTGCACGTGAGCAAGCCTTTTTAGTGCATGTTAGTACAAGTTAGTACATGCTAGTGCACGTGAGCAAGCCATTTTAGTGCATGTTAGTGCATGTTAGTACATGCTAGTGCACGTGAGCAAGCCATTTTAGTGCATGTTAGTGCATGTTAGTACATGCTAGTGCACGTGAGCAAGCCATTTTAGTGCATGTTAGTGCATGTTAGTACATGTTAGTGCACGTGAGCAAGCCATTTTAGTGCATGTTAGTGCATGTTAGTACATGCTAGTGCACGTGAGCAAGCCATTTTAGTGCATGTTAGTGCATGTTAGTACATGCTAGTGCACGTGAGCAAGCCATTTTAGTGCATGTTAGTGCATGTTAGTACATGTTAGTGCACGTGAGCAAGCCATTTTAGTGCATGTTAGTGCATCTTAGTACATGTTAGTGCACGTGAGCAAGCCATTTTAGTGCATGTTAGTGCATGTTAGTACATGCTAGTGCACATGAGCAAGCCATTTTAGTGCATGTTAGTGCATCTTAGTACATGTTAGTGCACGTGAGCAAGCATTTTTAATGCATGTTAGTGCATGTGAGCATGCATGTTAGTGCACGTTAGTGCCATTGGGTGCATGTTATTGCATTAAACTCTGCTAGCGCTGTTAGCTGCTAGCTGTAGCCATGTTGAGAGCCATTGAGAGGCAGTGGGTCACTGGGAGACATCTGCAAACATGCAGAGACGTGTTGTAAGAGGACGAGGATGACGAGGAGGACGAGGAGGATGATGGATGAGTCCGTTACTCTTTGATGTTTTTATTCTTATCAGCTGTTCAGAGCTTGTTCATGCACTGGTGTCAGATCGCTCCGCGGTATCGCCATCTGTTCAGGTTCAGGAACACGACTCGGTATCGAGAAGTCGAGAAGAAAAATATTATCGGAGCATCTCCACATATTTGTTATCAAACAAACAGGAGCAATTTGTTTTTCTATTCATATTTGTAAATTTACTTTACAAGATAGTGTACGTTCTCTAGGTTTAATATTCAAGTCGCATAATTTATTTTAAATATTGTTTATTTACAGTAAATATAGATTTTATGAGCTGTATTATTATTTGTTATTTTCTGTGAGTGAAAGTCGACACAGAGGGGAAATAATTTGGTCGTCCTCCGTTTTCGCTTCATTAATTTCTGCTTTTTGCCTCCAAGGTTTACATCCCCTCACACACACACACACACACACACACACACACACACACACACACACACACACACACACACACGCCATCCAAACCCTCAGGACCGCAACTCAGCCAGAAGGGGTCAACAGGAAATGGACAGGAAGTGGACGGTGGAGGACTGTGCTGGTGTCTGACCGGTATAACTGGAGCAGAAGAAGATCTCCCCTCTGGACAGCACTTCCCGTCATGCAACACACACACACACACACACACACACACACACACACACACACACACACACACACACAACACACACTCGCTGGAGTTACATGATGTGATGTGAAAGCCGTTTACAGTCCGTCACAGACATTCTCTCCCTCAGCTTTCCCTCCCAGGTTTTGGCGCACACACGCACACACACACACACACGCACGTGCACACACACACACACACACACACACGCACACACACACACACACACACACACACACACAAACAAGCACCAAAACAAGCTCGACCAATCAAACGCTTTGGGTTATAGGAAGTTAGATTTACCCAGAAGCAACACACACGTCTGGTTGTCCACACGGAAACTCACACACGCACAGAAACATGACAATCTGAAAACAGGAAGTTCAGACTTCTTCTTCTTCTGCTGCTTTGTTGCTTTGTCATCGCTCACCTACAGGCAGTTCAATGTCCAGTGTGTGTGTGTGTGTGTGTGCGTGTGAGTGTGTCTGTGTGAGTGTGTGTGTGTGTGCGTGTGCGTGTGTCTGTGTGTGTGTGTGTGTGTGTGTGCGTGTCTGTGTGTGAGTGTGTCTGTGTGTGTGTGTGTGTGTGTGCGTGTGAGTGTGTCTGTGTGTGTGTGTGTGCGTGTGTGTGTGTGTGTGCGTGTGCGTGTGAGTGTGTGTGTGCGTGTGAGTGTGTGTGTGCGTGTGAGTGCGAGTGTGTGTGTGTGTGCGTGAGCGTGTGAGTGCGTGTGCGTGTGTGTGTTTGCGTGTGTGTTTGAGTGTGTGCACGCGCTGCGTTAGAAGCACCAGCAGCATCACTGACCCGTGTTCGCCTCGGTGTGTTTTTATCTCTGCTTGTGTGACCCGAATTGTAAATACAGCATCCTCCGCTAAGCTGTGTGTTTTACCCTGTGTGTGTGTGTGTGTGTGTGTGTGTGTGTGTGTGTGAGTGCGTGTGCGTGTGTGTGTGTGCGTGTGTGTGTGAGTGTGTGCACGCGCTGCGTTAGAAGCACCAGCAGCATCACTGACCCGTGTTCGCCTCGGTGTGTTTTTATCTCTGCTTGTGTGACCCGAATTGTAAATACAGCATCCTCCGCTAAGCTGTGTGTTTTACCCTGTGTGTGTGTGTGTGTGTGTGTGTGTGTGTGTGTGTGTGTGTGTGTGTGTGTGTGTGTGTGTGTGTGCGTGTGTGTGTTGGCCTGTGTGCTATGAATTATGAGCAGCAGCCTCAACCTGACCCGATCTGTGTTTGGTCTGTATGACTTTGTATCTTGCATATCAATGCGTGAGTTATCACTCGATTGTGTGTGTGTGTGTGTGTGTGTGTGTGTGTGTGTGTGTGTGTGTGTGTGTGTGTGTGAGCCATGCCAAGAGGTTAATTGCAGGGAGGGCCTCTAAACCGTTACCCAGGGTACCGCTCTCTCATCCATCCCCTCATTGTCTATTCATCACCACTCGCCCAACAAACAAACTAGCTCGGTATCTCTGCTGCAGGACGGAGGTGGGGGGGGGCCTGCGGTGGGTCGCCGTGCCCGCCGTCGGAGGCTCCTGGTCGGGGAGCAGGGGCGGCCCCCCCCCCTGCTGGAGCTCAGACAACAGGCTAATCCTTACAGCACACAGAGGAGCCGCTAATAGGAGAGGATTAACCCGGCGAATACACCCGCTCCCTCGGCCGCTCCTTCTGCTCCTCCTCTGCCTCTTCATCTTCATCACTTTTACACCTCCTTCTCTGTCATCTTTTGTCCTACGTTTTTTTTTAACTACATATTTTGCTTGTCTTGATCTCGACTCTGCTCCTCTTCCTCCTCCTCATGATCTGCATAAAAGGTTTGCTTCTCCTCCTCCTCATTTTGCTCTTTCACCTCCTCTCCTCCTCCTTCATCTCCTGCGCTCCTCTCCTGTTCCTCCTCTTCCTCATTTTGCTCTTTCACCTCCTCTGCTCTTCTGTTCACCTCCTCTGCTCCTCCATGTCTTCATGCTCCTCCTTCGCCCTCCCAGGTTTTCTGTTGAAGCAACTCGTTCCAATGTTCCTTCTGACCTCACCTCCTCTTTCACTCCTCCTCGCCTCCTAAATCTTTTGTTTACACAACTCTGGATGAGGAAGGAAGGAGGTGATCTGTGGAAGTGAGTATGAGGAGCACACGCACTCATCCTCACTCCTCTTTTCATACCCCTCACTTCCTCCTCACCTTCCTTTTTCTTCATCCCTCCTCTCCTCTATATCCCTCTCCTCCTCATCCTTTCCTCCTTTAATTACTCAACCTGAAACACTGCAAATATTATGTTTCCACCTCCCTTTCCCGTGTTTCTGCCGACCTTCCTCTCTGCCTCCTCTTCTTCCTCCTCTCTTATCTCTGCTTCTCCTGCTTCTCCTTCCATCTTTTTCTCCCTCGAGGTGACCGTTGAGTTGATACAAGGGCTGTAAGTCAGCAGGCGGGAAAGGGCTTTCTGTGCGTGCGTGCGTGCGTGCGTGCGCGCGTGCGTGCGTGCGTGCGTGCGTGTGTGTTGGGGAGTGTGTGTGTGTGTGTGTTGGGGAGTGTGTGTGTGTGTGTGTTGGGGAGTGGATTATCCAGGTTCCAGGACTCGGCGCTCGCCGGCAGCGGAGCGGAAAGCTTTAATGAGAAGTCGCTGTTTACTGAGGACAGAGTGGGACACACACACACACACACACACACACACACACAACATAGAGACGTATATAGACTCACAAAGACAAAATGAACACACAACAATATGTACAAACACACACAGTGTGACACACTCCTCGTGAAGACACACACACACACACTACCCAGTGCAGTAATGGGATTTGGAAGGTTTCTCTATAAACCAGTCTGTCCTCTGTTTGCTCATTAAGGACGACCGTCCAACACACACACACACACACACACACACACACACACACACACACACACACACACTAACACACTGCTGCCTCTACAGTGCTGCAGACTTCTGGGCTCACTAATTATTTGGAAGCTCTGTATCTTTCTTTTCTGTGTGTGTGTGTGTGTGTGTGTGTGTGTGTGTGTGTGTGTGTGTGTGTGTGTGTGTGTGTGTGTGTGTGTGTGTGTGTTAGCTTGCTGCTAACAGTAACAGTGTGCTGGAGGTTTGGATGAGGGCAGCAGAAGAACACTAACGGCCATTGATCCAAAAGTATATTTCTCCTCTCTGATCGTCAGAAAACAAGACGTGACCTCATCTCGTTATTTTTCTTTTAATTGTTGGAATGCTGTTAAGCATTGTTAACCAATTTTTAAGCTACAGAAACCGTTCAACTATCAAAATGTTCAGCTCCTTCAGCTCATGTCTGCTATGACTTTTTCTATTTCTAACCTTTAAACTTTTTGAATTATTAAGCTTTTAGCAACTTTATTTTTGAATGGGTTTCTATGGAGAATATTTACAAATCCTCTTAAACTTCTTCAACTTTCAAATCCTTCAACTTCCTCATACTTTCAGCTACAGACACCATTTCAACTTTCAAATGTTGAGAAAACCCTCAACTATTGCCAACATGATTCAGCTTTCTGATATCTTTTAAACTTTTTGAACTGCAGCAATTTAACTTTTATGATTTTTCAGCCCTTTTCTGACTTTATAATGGGTGTGTATTGTGCAGCTTAGAGTGCGTGATGTCACCGCTAGAGCAGCTTGAGATTCTTGTGAAAAAAACATTTGTATTTTGCCACTGTGTCCACAATCTTCACTCTTCATGCATAATTTCTGGATGTAGAAGTAGCTAATATTGTCCTTGTCGTAGAAAAATTACTGTGGAATCCCACAGATTTCCACATTTGACACGGAAGCCGTTAATTGAGAGGAAAACCAACTTTCTGCTCCATAGAGACCAATGTTAAATTTTGCTTCAAAAACATCTTCCACAGAACACGGTACCCCATTTCTAGATCGCCAGTTAAGCCACATTTTTTACAGGATCTTCAATACTGACTGTCAGCAGTTTGTTTAAGGTCCACAGAGTCGGTCAGGGTGGTGTTATGGGATGGCAGCGCAGTAGAGGAGTAAATGAGACGCAGCTACAGGAGCCAACAATGGAGGAAATCAAATTTGTAGTTTAGTTTTGGCCGATAAACTTCTTCATCACTGGAATGAAGGAAATGTGAGAGAAAGAACGACTTCCTGCCAGGAGGAATATGTGTCTCGGTGGAGGAGGAAGTGCTTCTCCACTCAGAGTCAGTGCTCTGTGGGCGGCCGTGTCTCTTCATGTCCATTCTCCACAGCCAGTTAGAGCTCAGTGAGGCCGAGCGTGCTGAATAAACCCTCCGTTCTGTTCTCAGCTTCACAGAGTGACAACAGCCGAGTAGAAATGCAGCGTTTTGTTTTTGATTAATATTTTAAGGCAGTAGTATTTCATAGCTAAATGAAATGTTACTGTATCAGTTCCTAATAATCCGAGAGATTCTGTTCATCCACCTTCAGGGGAAACTTGGCTTTTGTCGAGTTTGGCTTTGTCGTGCACCTCTGCATTTGTAGCGCAATCATGTGACACATATAGTTCACGAATAAAAGAACGCACATTACATGTTAAGGGATTTTATAATCCCTTAACATTTATCTTTTTTCAGAAGCTTCAGAAACAGGAAGTGTTAAAATGACTACGTTTGAGTAAATATTTAGCAGCCAGATTAAATAGTTTACAGGATGTTTGTTTCTTTACAAAACATTCAATACTTGACGTGTTTCTCTGCAGGGCTTGTATGAAGGTAATGAAGTAGCTTATGAACATGAGATATGAGTTTACAGATAATTACAATCCCTCCTCTCTACAGTGGAGGTTTATGGTGTTTTGTCGGTTACATCTACAGTCTGTGTAGATCTCTGAGTTCCACTGGTGTCTTTATGATTCTTCACAGTTCATTTTGTTTGTTCGTCGTCTGCTGTTGAAGATAATAATGCAGCGCAGAGCTTATAGAGTATAAAAAGCTGCTTTCATGGTCGGAGCTCGTCCTGTTAAAGGACTACAGACTGCTTTGGTATCAGCATTTATAAATCAATTTCATTTTGGATTTTCTTGTCATAACATAAAACTGTACAGAATATGTGCTGCAGCTGCTCAGAAAGATTGTAATTTGTGATATTTTCAGTTTAAATGTTCATATCAGATGTTTTATGGATTAAAAAAATCATTCCAGCTCATTGCAACTTGCTTTCTACTTTGACTTTAAACCAAAGTCTCCTTGCGACTTCACATCATGAGGAACTAATTGTTTCATTTAAAGTCCTGAAGAGACAAATGCAAAAACTAAAACTGAACATGCATCATTTTTTGCAACACGCAATATAGATATAATTATCTCTGGACCAACTACCACTAAAGAAGAACCACTGATGTAAAGCCCTTTATGTGGAGATCAAACGGAAGGTGAACACTCCTGAGATGTGGCTAATAATAAGGATAATCATAATAATAATCAAAGCACAGTAAGTGGGTCTATATTGAGCCTCCTTCACCTTTCTTACAATGGAACTGAACCAGCTGGTTCTTTGTCACGGACACTTTCTGATCTCACACTGAAATGTGTTGAATATTTGCAGATGTGAAAACTACAGCTGTTGTCTCTTGGTGAAAATGATGATGATGAAGCAGAAGTGTCTGAAATCTTAATTAACAGATAACTACGGAGTAAACAGTTGGTCTGAGGTGTTGATTCGTTTCCAATCTGTTGATTCCTGTTGTCCCCTTGTTTTCCAGATATTAGCTGATTGACTTAATGGACAAAACGATGAAAATGAGACACAAGTAGTCGAAAAGCTAAAAGATCATTTGATTATTTGTTACATTTTTTACGCACTGAGTAAGGCATTAACAATCATTGTGTGAATTAATGAAAAAAACAATGTTAGCTTGAGAACTGCAGGTATCCAAGATCCACTTATTTATCACACGAGGTGACGTCAGTCACCGTGTCCTCATAACTGTTCATATGACATATTAGTTAGGTTGAGACAACTAAACTACTAGTTAGGTTGAGACAACTAAACTACTAGTTAGGTTGAGACAACTAAACTACCTAGTTGGGTTGAGACAACTAAACTACTAGTTAGGTTGAGACAACTAAACTACTAGTTAGGTTGAGACAACTAAACTACTAGTTAGGTTGAGACAAC
>NC_136638.1:28802009-28812009 GCF_949748355.1 Melanostigma gelatinosum
AGGAGGAGGAAAAAAAGGAAAAATTTCATTTAAAGTTTTGGCTGAAGGAGAAAAAATTAAAATAATGCTGCAAAAAAGAAGCTAATTTAAAAAATGCAGGAGCGGTTTTGCAGAGAGGCACAATAACGCAAAATGTAGAAACAATTGCAGATGAACTGTTAAAATGCAGCACTTATACTATGAACTGGTACATATAGAAAGTAAAATACCTGACACATTTTAAAGCCGTTACTTCAAGTGATAGAAAATACATGAAATGGACAAACTGGATGCAAAACTCAGAAAACCTGAAACAGATTAAACTACGGTTTGGCTAATTTATAGCTTATTAAATGATTTTATTAATATTAATCAAAGCATAAAAACAGTTCTGTGTGAATTCAGCAAGTTCAGCAAAAGTCAAACTAAACAATGTGTGCTGGCAATAGATTCTCTTTCTATCTTTTGTTCATCAGTGTTGTTTTAAACTAAATGATGTGATGTTTTTGTTGGATCTATTTTCAGTCAGATAAAAGCTTCTAAAAATGTCTCATTCAGGTCAAACTGATGCTGAAGGAAACAAAGTGATAACTGCTCTGGATCAGGAAGTCCTGCTTCTTTCCTCTCAGGACAAAACATTTCCGTCTCTTCGTGTATTTTCACTTTGCTATTTGCATTCTGACAATATTTGCATGTCTAGTTTGCATGTTCATGCTCATTTTGCAGAGTTTGGCAGCCGGCACAGATTTAGCACTTGTTAGTGGAGCCGAGTGCAGAAAGAGGCTGAAAGGTGTCGACTCTCAAACAACAGCTGCTGGAACGTGTGAGCCAACAGTCAGTCCCAGTTTACCCAGTTTACCCAGTGGAACCAGTGGAACCAGTGGAACCAGTGCCCATTATACTCTGACAGTTACTCTGACAGTAAACATAGTACGAATAACTTACTAATACCAAATCAAAATGATTAATATGCAACATTGCATCACACTATTAGTAGTAGTGGTAGTAGTAGTAGTAGTAGTAGTAATAGTAATAATAATAATAATAATAATAATAGTAGTAGCAGGAGTAGGAGTAGTAGTAGCAATAATAGTAGTAGTAGTATTAGTGGTAGTAGTAGTAGTAATAGTAATAATAATAATAATAATAGTAGTAGCAGGAGTAGGAGTAGTAGTAGCAATAATAGTAGTAGTAGTATTAGTGGTAGTAGTAGTATAGTAGTAGTATTAGTGGTAGTAGTAGTAGTAGTAATAATAGTAGTAGTATTAGTGGTAGTAGTAGTAGTAGTGGTAGTAGTAGTAGTAATAATAGTAGTAGTAGTAGTATAGAGGTAGTATTAGTGGTAGTAGTAGTATAAATAGTAGTAGTAGTAGTAGTAGTAGTGGTAGTAGTAGTAGTAGTAGTAGCAATAATAGTAGTAGTAGTATTAGTGGTAGTAGTAGTAGTAATAGTAATAATAATAATAATAATAGTAGTAGCAGGAGTAGGAGTAGTAGTAATAATAATAGTAGTAGTAGTATTAGTGGTAGTAGTAGTATAGTAGTAGTATTAGTGGTAGTAGTAGTAGTAGTAATAATAGTAGTAGTATTAGTGGTAGTAGTAGTAGTAATAATAGTAGTAGTAGTAGTATAGAGGTAGTATTAGTGGTAGTAGTAGTAGAAATAGTAGTAGTAGTAGTAGTAGTAGTGGTAGTAGTAGTAGTAGTATTAGTGGTAGTAGTAGTATAGTAGTAGTATTAGTGGTAGTAGTAGTAGTATTAGTGGTAGTAGTAGTATAGTAGTAGTATTAGTGGTAGTAGTAGTAGTAGTAGTAGTATTAGTAGTAGTATTAGTGGTAGTAGTAGTAGTAGTACTAGTAGTGGTGCAGATACTCTCATTTACTACTGGATGTACACACGCTCACACACTTTACTTGCAGCCTTGTTTTGAGTTCATGTGTGTGTGCCGGAGTTCTCATCTAATCCTTTCTTCCTTTCCTTTCATCTCCTCCTTCCTTCCTTCATCACTTCTTTCCTCTTCCTCCTAACCTTCCTTTACTTCTCCTTCTCTTCTGTACTTTTCTAATTTCAACATCTGTCACTCTCCTCCTCTCCGTGCCCTACTCTTAAATTCTTCCTCCCTTCTTCCCTCCTTCCTCCTCCTCCCTCCCATCGCGGCAGCATCTGTTCATAATGAAACACGCAGTTGGAGGCCGTAGTCGTTTAGCGCCTCCTCCACGCTACCTGCTCCAGAGGTTATCTCCTGCCGGGCGCGTTTGTTACACATCATCAGCACCTCCCTCCTCCCTCCCCCCCCTCCTCCTCCCTCCCCCCCTTCTCCAGATGTCATTGATCTGGGAAGTGGGTCACAACGGCGGCGAATCAAAGCCAGGTGACACAAGCCCCCGAGGCAGATACTGGATGTCATTTTAGCGTGGGTTAATATTGAAAGAGGAGGAGGAGAGGAAAAAGAGAAACCAGACGGCTGACGTTTTGGAGCTTTTTCAGGTTGTGAAGCCTGCAGACCCAACAGATGCTGAAGCTGCAGACGGGTGAAGCTGTTGGCCCTGAACGCCTCGTGGATCTGTAAATAGGACTGATCATTTGGAAGACGGCAAGAAAAGCACTTGCAGTCATTTCGTCTTTGTAGCCGCAAAAAAATACAAATTCTAGAGCCGCAGAAGTACGAAGAAAAGCATTTCAACCCTAATACCAGTAGAATGAAGAGGGCTTTTAAAAGCAGTTTTACTTCATTTTGCGAGACATACACAACATATCTGATGCATCACCGAGCTGATCCGTCTTATTGCATATTAAACACTGCCTAATGACAAGGCTTTTAAAGGGGCAATAATGCATAAATATAAAGGTTCAGGGGTGAAACATTTTATAATAACAGCATTATTATGCAGTTGCCTTGAGCTTGGAGGTTTTTAAAGAAACACTTAAACTCGAGGTCAGCTCTCTACCGATTACTGAAGACGTGCAAAAATGGTTACAAGCTAAAATGTAAAAGGCTAATAACTGAACCTTGAGCTTAGAATATGTTATCACAAATATGTGCAGCACATTATGAACCCTATCACCAGACAGAAGGCCCATTCTAAGTGAACCTTTAACCATATCTGAGAGGATGGTGCTGATGGTGCTTAACAAGCTCGTAACTAGACGGGTCGACCAGGTTCAAAACCAAACAGCTGGCAGGACCAATCACAGCGGAGGAAGAGTGAAAGAGCAGCACTCGTTCTCCCTCATTAGCACCACTGAAGTGCCCTTGAGCAAAAGGCCCTGTGCTCCGTACACTCGGCTCCAAGAATGGAAGCGTGCACACCATCGATACTCCGCTGGTTTGTGAGTGGCCCTCCAATCAGAGGACTACGGGGGGTTGTGGGAAAAGGGTTGTAACTGTAGACTGAGACGCCTTATGCAAAAATTCAACATGATGAAAAGCTGAGGAAGCAGCAGAAAGCTACACGTAAAGACAGGAAACTCACGACGCGCGACTTTCATCAACACTGAACTTTGGCATTCGACATAAATCTTGAGCTGCAGAATGTTTCAACATGAACATAAAAGGTCAGAGAGTTCCAGCAGCCTGATTAGTTTTTCCAAAGTGATGAATTCGTTCCTGCGAAGAAGATATTTATGTCTTTTAATTTTGTTCACTCTTCAAAAGGCAGATCATTTTTTTTGTGCGTCTAAAGCAAAAAGAAGAAAACGCCGTTCTGGGTTGATGAAGTGGAGAGGTGCCCTCGCCGGATGAAATGAATGAAAGAGGCAAAACAAACACATGAGGCCTGCAGTCAATCAGTCCGTCAAAGAGTGTAACAAAGACGAGCATTCACACTTCACAAAGCTTCAAACAGACCACATTCAAGCCTCAACTACAGGTTGTTCAACCTGCAACTAACAAACAAGCCTCAGAGCCTCGTCTTCTTTCTTTGACTCATCAAGCAGAAGGACAGAGAGCGTCCGAATATAATAAGAACGATTCCACAAATGCCTCCGAGAAATCGGACAGAAAGCTCTCCGATGATTTAGTTTTGAGTATTATAAATATGCCGTTAGTTTGGCCTTCCCAGGGCTGATGAGAAATGAGATGTTCAAATCAACAAACACCTCCATATTTCTCTTTGACCTGCAAAAGATATTGAACAATATTGAAATGCTTCCAGCGCTCTAATAACCGCTGTGAGCACGATCTGTTTCTGCTTCAAGCACAACTTACAATTATTTATGCTTTCTTCCCTTGCAGCTGCTTTGCAAGCAGGCGGTGCTTCCTTATGTTTGCTGGTTCTCTTTTCTTTTGTTTTATTTTGCAGATCAAGACAAAGTTTCTGGATCCCAGCAGAGGAGGTCAGAGGTCAGCACAGTGACGTTTAGTCCAGAGGGGCTGAAGCCAGATGCATGCTTCTCTTTTGAGGTTTTCAGCTTGTTTGCAATACTGTCAATTGAAACAGAAGCTACAGGCACCAGGATCTTTCTCAACATTGGCATTTAACATTCAAACAATCCGTTGCTACCCAAGGTTCTGCAAAATCATCCACTAATGAAGTTTATTATCTGCCAAGTGGATCATTCTATGACTTTGACAAAACAATCGCAGGCTGTTTTTTCAGAGCCATGTTTCACAGTTTTTGTTGATAAGTTAGTTGAGAAGACTTTAAAATCTGTCTCTCAAATACAAGGCTACAGCCAGCACCCAGATAGCTTAGCTTAGCACAACAACTGGATACACAAAAAAACATCTCCCAACGAACATGGTCACAAATGAACACATTTTATCTCACTTGTCAATCCATGAATTTATAAATTTAGCAATTCTCCAAGACAAGAAATAGAATTGAACTCACTGGAATATATAGTAAATATATTTACACTTAAAGTATTTATACAGATTAAAACAAACAAGATACAAAGAATTACTTAATGAGCTTGAGAGGTGCTCATTTTAGCTAAACGCCCAGTGGCTCAAAAGTCAAATTGAGAAAAAACAGATAAAGAAGTTGAATCTTCTCATCTTACTCCTGACAAGAAAGTGAACAAGTCAAAGTCCACTTGATTGGGATGGCGCCTTTGAGCGGGTGCGAGTAGCTATGAATCCTGTACATCCTAAAGGTAAAGTGGAACCTCAACAGTCCACACTGAGCTCTGTTCTAGTCTGTGTCCCTTCAATCAGATACAATAACTGCACTATAGACCTTTACACATCATCCAAATCTGACGGAGGAAGTAGAAGTCAGATGTAAAAAATAGTGAGGTAGAAGCACATTGACTGAATGCAGGAACTAAACCTGCAGCCATCCAGGATGACAAGTGTCACGAAATATTCTGTCAAAAACATTCTAAAAAACCCACAGACAAAAAGAAAAGAATCCAAGGAGCCGACTCTTTGATGGCGACCTGCTGAAGAGAAAACAACCCTGAGGCGATATGTAAAGCAGAGGAACCTCGTCGTCTGGTATCCCACCGGCCGTTATGTTTGATCAACTGATTCAGTGCTCGATCACACTCTGAAGTACGAGTCTGGAGGCATCGGGGGGGAAATGGGGGGCTTAATTAAACTCAACACTGATGAAAAACACACAAATAATGTTTGTAAATACTGAGATGGATAGAAAGATAGATGGGAAGTATGTTCATGGAGCACCTTTCAGAGTGTTGAGATGCTTTTAAAAAGGCTAAATACCATCGTCGCCATCTTAGGAACGACGTGCTGCAGAGGTAGACCTGACTACAGCAGTTTTATCTGCAAACTCTTGAGTCCAGTTCAGACAAAAGATTTGCAATGAGTCAAATTATCCATAAGGTCCAATTCAAGTGTTTCAGCAGCATAGCCAAGCTCCCATGGTGCATTTGGGCACCGGGTGGAACCAGAATAAATGGTCCTATCTAGTCTCCTTTGCTGTAAAATGGCCGGTTTCATGACGTTGCAGACGGGCGCATTGCAAATAGTAGAGTTCAAACTCATCTTGTCACAAATTGTTTGGTCTAAACTCGGTTAAGGGCAAACAATCCTTGACCCAATTAAAACCACGTAAAGAAGTCAACGTATTGAGATTGTTCGGCATTATTGAAAGATATAATTGGATGTCGTCTGCATAGAGGCTGATACGAAATGTCTTTAGAATTGGTTAATGCTGCTTCGATGTGCTATTGCTCCTCTAAAAGTTCTTTCAGAAGCATTGTGTGTTAAGCCAAAAACAAAACAAACACACAGGACACCGCTGTTCTTGTCCTGTGTGAATCAAAATGTCAAATTTGACTTATTTCGTCACGTCAACCACAACCTTTCCTCACACTTACAAATTAGTTTTGCTGCCTAAACCTGAACTTCCTGTGCAGGCAGAGGTGTATTTTGAAAAGTGTTCCAAACTGTTGTTGAATTATTTTTGAAGTAACATGTTTTCTGTACTAATGTAATGCTTATGTTCTTTACATTTTACTTCGTTTACGGACTGATTTTAAGCCTCACAGTGATGTTGGCCCTCAACCTAACAATTGTTAATGTTTGAACCACGTGTTTGCTGCGTCCGTGAATCGTCATTGTTTGACGTGGTGGGCTACCAAAAGTTAAATAAGATGCTGTTTGTTGTCATCATCACCATAACTTGCATAAATTCTGATATTTAAGATGGTTAACAACAGAAATCTCAATGGAGGCAACTGTAGCTATAAAAGCAAGCACTCAAAGTGAGATGCTCAGACTTTTTTCCCACTCAGTCTTCTGTGCCTGAGGCTTTCTCAGGACTTCAGATGGAGAGAGTACTGACATAAAGAGCCCTTTTAACACAGCCTAAACACAGGCTGAGGAGCTCTGCATCCGCCTGCAGACTCTCTGGTCGGTGAGTCTCCAGCAGCTGCACACAATAGAGAATTTACCTGCATGAAAAGTGTTGTTCGCCGCATTAAAAGAGAAATCTCAGTGTCGAGTAAAGTCGCAGTGTGGCTCGACACCTCTTTCTGTTGGTCAGGCCTGTGATAATGTAATGGTTGCTGTCCAGCAGTGTGCTCTATTCACAGCTTAAGGCTTCCTTTTCACACCGTCCACAATGGAGTAAACACAGTGTCGCATGCAGAGCCTGCTGACTGTTTGAGTGGATTGTCCTCTTTAAACTGTCCCTGTGTCCTGCAATGGACGGACTGTACTGCTGGGGTTGTCAGGTAGTTCAGAAAGTGGTAAAGCATGCTATGAAAATCTAATTTCAGACATTTGAACTTTCAACAATCGAACACAGAAGACAAATACATGAAAATCATGTAAAGGGTCCAACGAGTCCACCAATCGAAACCACAAAATACGTAATCTGTCGATGCCCAAATGAGCATTTTACAATCTGTTGTTTTTTCAGGATGACACTGTTTTTCTTGCCTTTAAAAAACATTTGCCAATCTGCCACCGCTGTGGTTAAGGTTTGGTAAGGTTTAAATGTAGGGACTGAATGTGGTCATGATTCAAAGAAACCAATGTTGACTGCAGGTTGGAGACGGGACGCATACAGAAGACTCGAAAGTCAAACCGGAAATGCTTTGTGGGCCAAACATGCCATATAACCTAAAAAACAACATTTGAGTCACTTGAAGTCATTATCAGCAAGAGGTCGCTGGTCCAAAAATAAGATTTGTCTGTAAATTCTCAATTGAGGGAAATTGTCCGCTGGCTTCAACCACAGACTGCAAAACACTCCAGTTGTCACTTCTGTGCACAGAGAAAGCCAGAAATTTAACCTCCATTTGTGAGTGAAACAATAAATAAAATCATATTCCTGTTTCTACTTCCTTTTTTTTGTAGACAACATCTAAATGGAAATACAAAGACAACCTACTTTAAATAAACTCAGTTTGAAAGTGTCCTTAAATAGTGATCAGCTTTCTTCAGTTCTTCGATAGAAAGAGAAGGAAAGTACTAAAGTAGATTTCGGAGCCATCAAGTAAATCAAAGGGCTCCTGTTATACAATGCAAGAGAAGAGCAGGTTTGAGAAATGATAAAAGATGTTGGATTCTTTTAATGTGATAGTCTCCCAAACGCACTGTGCTTTACTTCCTGTTTTATGATCTCTAACTTTTCTAAAACAGTTTATAATAATTGTTCATGAATTATAAACCTTTGGTATTTCAGGGAGTATTTTGTTTTCAGCTTACATTTGTACCTCCAAGGAGGTCCTGCTGTTAGCTTACTTTGTTGGTTTCTTTGTTAGTTGGATTTCGGAAAAACTGCCGGACGATTTTCACGAAACTTGGTGGGAGTATGGTACCATTACATTTTGGAGCAGATCTGAACCACACATTATTTTTCATATATGGAAACCTCTGGGCAGAGGTCTGCGCTCTCCAGTTCCTTCATGGTGTTTTGATTGTGTATTCCAGTATGTTTTAGTTTGACAATGGTTTTATACGTAGCTCGTGTTGAATGCTGTCTGTCCTGCACTATGTCCCAACACTTGTTGTTTTGAAGACAATGAAGTTCACTCAGCTTCTCTCAGAGGATGTGTCCATCCAAATGTTAAATCAGGCACAGTGTGTGTTAAATCTATAGAGCCGGAGACACATGGTCTCATTTCATTTCAGCTCAGAATTGTCTTGCTCTCGACGTTATTGGACAAAAAAAAATTCTTTGCAAGGATTAGTTTGATATTAGAAGATACATCAATATATTGTTCATAGATAGAGTATTTCCCTCTTAAATGACTATATACGCATGGGAGAGACACGACTGCATGATGGTCTTCAACGGGACTCGATTTGCTGTGGACTTGGTCTTGACTATCGTTGGACTTGGTCTCGACTGTCGTTGGACTTGGTCTCGACTGTCGTTGGACTTGGTCTCGACTGTCGTAGGACTTGGTCTCGACTGTCGTTGGACTTGGTCTCGACTGTCGTTGGACTTGGTCTCGACTGTCGTTGGACTTGGTCTCGACTGTCGTTGGACTTGGTCTCGATTGTCGTTGGACTTGGTCTCGACTGTCGTTGGACTTGGTCTCGATTGTCGTTGGACTTGGTCTCGACTGTCGTTGGACTTGGTCTCCACTATCGTAGGACTTAGTCTCGACTGTCGTTGGACTTGGTCTCGACTATCGTTGGACTTGGTCTCGACTGTCGTTGGACTTGGTCTCCACTATCGTAGGACTTGGTCTCGACTGTCGTTGGACTTGGTCTCGACTGTCGTTGGACTTGGTCTCGACTGTCGTTGGACTTGGTCTTGATTATCGTAGGACTTGGTCTTGACTATCGTTGGACTTGGTCTTGACTGTCGTTGGACTTGGTCTTGACTGTCGTTGGACTTGGTCTTGACTATCGTTGGACTTGGTCTTGACTGTCGTTGGACTTGGTCTCGACTGTCGTTGGACTTGGTCTTGACTATCGTAGGACTTGGTCTTGACTGTCGTTGGACTTGGTCTTGACTCAGACCCGATTGGACCTGGCCTTGGACAGTTGGTCGGTATCAGCACTGGGCCAGAGTTTCTTTTAACTCCAGCGATGAGCTCTGACTGACAGACGCGTCAGATATCAGCCGTCTGTCGGCCTTGAGCATCGCCCATACAGTCTCTCCTGCTTCATCACTCGGCATTAGCGTGTTGCCTCGCATTAGATAACATTGTCAGTAGTCAGCTGTATTGTCATCTTTATTAGGTTCCGGCGTGCTTGTTGCGCTGTTTTTACGTAGCTCATCCTTTTGAATTGACGTTGTTCTTTATGTGCGGTAGTTAAACAGATTTACTGTGGAAGAGGCTGAGGCGAGCGTCTCAAATGTGACAGCTGAGAGAGAGACTGCTCAGACCGACAGAGAGACTCCATTTTGGAGAATTAAATCAGTTAAATGGCTGTGGGAGAGCGCAGAGGGAAGCTGCATGTGTGCGCCGGGCTGAAGAGCTCTCAGAAAGAAAAGAAGGGAAAACGCCTCAGTTTCTCCTGCCAAGGCTGAATCTGTTTCTTTATTGGTGGCGCTCTGACCCGTCGCTCTCGCTTTCTCATTCTTCAAAGTCGATTTTCTCTCTTAAGTGTTCGGCTCTCCCTCTCTCTCTCTCTTTTTCAGTTCTACGCCT
>NC_136638.1:28819509-28832009 GCF_949748355.1 Melanostigma gelatinosum
GAGATGGAAATGTTTCATTTCACAGGTAATGGTTTGTGTCTTCAGCCTATTAACCCCCGAAACATCACAGCACGTTCCTCCCTCATCGGTTCATTTTCACACAAATATTACGAAATGATATTGTTTCCTCTCCGCCTGACAATCGGACTCGCAAACACACATCTGCAATTTAAGTTGAATTAACTACTGAGGAACAGAAGTCAAAAGTTGTGGAACTTTGAATTTTAGTGCGTTTTTATTCATGGCTTTTACCACGAGATGCTAACGTTAGCGACTCTGTACGTTAGCTCTGTACACTTTTTACACAGGAACATAAATATGTTACACACACACACACACACACACGCGCACACACACACACACACACACACACACACACACACATACACACACACACACATAAACACACACACACACACACACATACACACACACACACACACACACACACACACACATACACACACACACACACACACACACACACACACACACACACACACCTACACACACACACACACACACACACACACATACACACAGTCTGAGCTGCTCTGAAGTGAAAGCAGAAATCAATAAAACACAGAAACATTTCAGGATCCAATATCCAACTGGTTCAAAGAAGAGGAGGAGGAGGAGGTCTGAAGTCCACTTCATAAAAAAATAGGAGGAGTCAGACGTCTGTCCTCGTCTCCTTCTCTAGGAGGAGTCAGACGTCTGTCCTCGTCTCCTTCTCTAGGAGGAGTCAGACGTCTGTCCTCGTCTCCTTCTCTAGGAGGAGTCAGACGTCTGTCCTCGTCTCCTTCTCTAGGAGGAGTCAGACGTCTGTCCTCGTCTCCTTCTCTAGGAGGAGTCAGACGTCTGTCCTCGTCTCCTTCTCTAGGAGGAGTCAGACGTCTGTCCTCGTCTCCTTCTCTAGGAGGAGTCAGACGTCTGTCCTCGTCTCCTTCTCTAGGAGGAGTCAGACGTCTGTCCTCGTCTCCTTCTCTAGGAGGAGTCAGACGTCTGTCCTCGTCTCCTAGTCTCTCCGTCCACAAATGAAATGACAATCAAGTCTTTTTTGTTTCAGCTTCATTTCTTTTTCTGTAAACTGCTTGAAGCACAAATCACATTTTAATTAGCTCGATCTGGCTAACGACCTCCTTTACCTGGCTCCCTCTAATCCTCCTCCTCCTGCTCCTCCTCCTCCTCCTGATCCTCCTCCTCCTCCTCCTCCTCCCTGCTGTGTTGGAGGTAAACCTTATTAACTTAAGGAAGGATCTCTTCGTTAATACCTCACAAATAAATGGATGATCGAGAGGGTCAGTCTGGATTAGCCCCCCTCCTCCTAATCTCGTCTAAACCCTGTAAAGCAAAAGGTCAAGAGAGCCCAGACGTCCTCCTGCTGAGGACTTCCTGACTTGAGGAAGGGGGGGGGACCAGGTCTTTATTCTCCTGTTTACCTTCCTCCTCCTCCTCCTCCTCCTCCTCCTCTTAACAATATGACAGCAACATCAAAGCTTGCATTTACAGCCCTGAACTGAACCCCATCCAGACCTCCTCCTGTTGGAGACCGGCTTCCCTAATTGGCCCAGAAGCTCCGTAATGTCATGAAACTGTGATGTAACATCAGGTGATCATCAACAGGTGCATTATGGGTAGTGAAAACACCTGACGTTTATGAATCTGAAGCGTGGATATGAAGAGACGGTTTACATGTTCAAGTCTTCTCTTGTGTTTGTAACCGTTCCTTTGAAGGATCAATAAAACCCGTTGCAAGAAGATAGAACTGGATTATTATATACGTTAAATACAGACAAGAGAGTGCAAATAAACCAAAATGTATAAAATAGCGTTGATCAATAAGGTGTAAAAACAACGACTAAATATAAAATAACTTTGTGGAACAGCTGCTTTTTACTTGTGTACAGAATCTGAATCTCACTTCCAAAACTCAAGCAGAACCAACACATAATCGTCTGTAAAGGTATTTAACAGGAAGAAGTTGCAGCAGTGTTTCTCTTTCATGTTTCTCTGCACTTTACTTTCATTTACTTTTATTCATTCTTTTTGTCTTTTTAGACTCAGCGGGACATTTATCTTTATTATGCATTTTACTTTTTAAACTTTGAAAAGTGATGAAGAAAGTGTGTGTGCGTGTGTGTGTGTGTATATGTCTGTTTGTGTGTGTGTATATGTGTGTGTGTGTATATGTCTGTTTGTGTGTGTGTATATGTGTGTGTGTGTATATGTCTGTTTGTGTGTGTGTATATGTGTGTGTGTGTGTGTGTGTGTATATGTGTGTGTGTGTGTGTGTGTGTGTATATGTCTGTTTGTGTGTGTGTATATGTGTGTGTGTGTGTGTGTGTATATGTGTGTGTGTGTGTGTGTGTGTGTATATGTGTGTGTGTGTGTGTGTGTGTATATGTCTGTTTGTGTGTGTGTGTGTGTACGTGTGTGTGTGTGTCTGTGTATATGTCTGTTTGTGTGTGTGTGTGTGTATATGTGTGTGTGTGTGTGTGTGTATGTGTGTGTCTGTGTGTGTGTGTGTGTGTGTGTGTATATGTCTGTTTGTGTGTGTGTGTATATGTGTGTGTGTGTGTGTGTTTGTGGACCTGTTTACCTGATGTAAACTCTTCCCCTTATTCACACTCTGACATCACTACATGCGCCTCTGTTCATTAGTTCCCATGATGCAACACTAACCTAGCAACCAGACCTGTGGCTACCTCCCCTGCTGTTTCCGTGCTCTCATTGGACGGGTTCCCCGGGGGGGTCACGGGTCACCCCCCCCCCCCCCCCCCCCCCGCCATCTGTCCTGGCGGCGCCGCCTCGACCCACCGGTGAACAGCTGCCGGCGCTAACGGCGGCGGCTAACCGGAGCCGGGGAGCCGGTGGGAGGCGACTTAAGACGAGTCGCTTTTAGCTCAAGCATGAGGTCACTTCCTGTTCAGAGACAGTGAAGACGTGGCTTCGATCTACGAGATTACCTCAAACCTATCGTGTCGAAGTCAAGACGATGGGAAAGGTGATTTTAAACAAAAACAAACAAAAACTCTCATGTTATTCTCAGATGGACATCAAGTTATGCATCAAATATGCAGATACCAATCTGTAAAGCATGACGATTTCAAAAGTGCAGCAGAACCACAAGCTCTCGCTGAAGAGAAGGATAGGAGTAGAGAAGAAGAGAGGTAGGAGGCAAGCAAGGGAACAAGGGCTGCTGAGGAGGAATGAGGAAGGAAAGTAGGACACAAGGTAAGGATGAAGGAGAAATGAAAGGTAGGAAGGAATGAGAGAGTGAGGGAAGAGGAGAAGAGAAGGAGTGAGGAAGCCTGGATGCCGAGAATCGAACCTGCGACCCTCTTTTGCTGAAGGTCAGGGGTCAAACCGCTGAGACAAACTTCTCACCACATGAAACACCGTGTGACCTCATCAGACTGCTGATCGAAGATATTATTGTCATCCAAAGTGGCTGTTTCCTGTTTCTCCACCACGGACCTCATTTCAGAATGAAATACGTTTGGTCGTCGACGAATCGACGAATTAACGACACATTGTGATGTTTGTGAATCTCACCGATTATTTCAGAAGCTATGGACCGGCTGCAAGAACAACTCATTCATATGAGTGAACGTGGATTTATTATTGTTCATTAATGTCAGAAAAGAAAGGAGGTAAAGATCGGAGGGTTCAGAGTGTAAATGAGATGAAACGGCAGGAAGAAGATGTCCAGATGAAAGCGTGGTGATCACCAGAGGAAAAGGAGGCTTTAATAGTGAAAGTGAAGATTCAAGAGGTCAAGAGGTCAAGAGGCCGTGCTGGATTCAACGGGTGTTCATGTCGTTTAATTCCTCCTCCTTCGACCGTGTGGGATCTTAACATTTACGACTTTTACATGAACATGATTGTTAATCATTCTGCTTCCAAACGAACATACAAGAGGTCATCATGGACCACAGCATGTAAAGAAGGTGTTCAACTGATGCTGGATCAGTATACTGAAGACAGAATCCATGCTCTTCGTCTTCTTCTTCTTCTTCTTTTACTCTACAGGAAGACCTTTCACATTTCAAGAGCTTTTATATTTCATGGCAATAAAGGAAAAACTGGGGCGGACAGAAAGGACAGTTTGACAGTTTATTCAAGCTTCAGTTTAAGAGCCAAGAAAGTTCAACCTCTGAGGAGAATACGGAGCAGATCACCGCGCTGAATATTCATGAATGAATGTCGTCGAGCAGCAGCTTCTGAAGCTGCTGCTTGTTTTCAGGTTTTTATGCCAACAAATAAAACAGTACGTGAGGTAGAGACGTGTGAACCTTCAGAAGCGAAGGCTCAGTATTAATCTGATCCGGGACATGAGGACGGAGTCATTGTGTTGTTAATAAAATAAGAATATCAAAATCAGCTGAATCAGTGGAACACTATCCACACCGTTTATTCACAAATATGATGTCATCTCATGGATTTAGAGTAATTCATGGTGCTTTTAAGGAAATACAAACGATGCTGTGACATATTAAAACTCATGTGAAACATCTGGAAGCTCAGTTAAGATGAAAGATAAAGACAATAGAAGAGATGGACAGTAAACAACAATAACCTCCTCCGATTGGCTGTGAGCGCCACATGGAACCTTCGTAGGAACCCTTAGTACTCCACAAGGAACCTCTTAATGTCGGTGGTAACCCTGAGGAACCTCTAAGTCCACCCTGAAACATCTTCATTGACCGTTAAAAAACATTTTAAACGGCATCCGGAACCTTCTGAAGAACCACTCGGACTTCCTGACTTCCTTGCAATTTCTTGCACCACTGCAGGTGATTCACGAAATGACCCCGGAAACCTTCTGAACGAACCTCTGAGACCTCAAAGACACCCCTGGTACTTCCTGTTGTAGATGATTGTGAAGTTAAAGGGACTCCTAGGATGCCTGTTGCGGTTCTCTCTGAATCCTGGAGCCTCTTCAATCATCAGCATCCCTTGAACCTGAAACTGAATCTGACCCCAGGATCCTCTAAGTGGCTCCTCAAACTGTAGATACAAATACAAACAATCTCTAGTCCTCTACTTCCTGAAAGACTCTTAGAATGTTTGGAAAAAGCACTGAAACCTCTAAATGACTCCAAAAAAACACCTGGAAACTTCTCAATGACCCCTTAAATCCTTTCAATTGACCCCAGAACGCCTGAAATGAAACCTGGAAATTCGTAAGTAGCAACAGAAACCTTCCTAAGGACTGCTCGTAAATGTTCAGTGACTCCTGGGAAATCTTAAATTACACCTGAAACATGAGTTTATGGTCTCAGTCTCTATCCAAGTGTTCTTCAACACAGCATGATGTACCACCCACCCTTTCAAAATAAAAGCCCCATGGATTAACTGTATTTAAACAAGCTCAAAATTAGGCTTTTGTGTTGAAAAAAGTAATGCTCTTACTAATACTGCGACAACTACTACTGCTGCTGCTAATATAGTATTACTACTACTGCTACTACTACTATAACTTTTGCTGTTGCTACTATTACTACTACTGCTACTACTATTACTGCTACCATTAATATTATTACTACCACCACTGCTAATATGACAACTGCTACTACTACTACTGCTATTCATGCTACTAAAAGTAGTAATACGACAACAGCTATTAGTACGACTGCTACTAGTACTACTACTCCTGCTACTTCTTCTACTGCCATTACTATTACTTCTACTGTTATATTAAATACTACGACCAATACTACAGCTATTACTATCACTACTGATACTACGTCTTCTTCTACTTCTTCTAATTACTAATACTTCTACTACTAATAATATTTCTACTACAACTACAACTACAACTTCTACTGCTACTACAAATATCACTACTGCTACTACTAGTACTTATTCTAATGCTACTAATACTTCTACAAATAATACTTCTACTACAACTTCTACTACTACAAATATCACCACTGATGAAAAGTTTTAAGCCACAGAAACCGTTCGAATATCAAAATGTTCAGCTCTTTCAGGAGAGGGGTGATATGACTTTTCATATTTGTAATCTTTAAATTCTTTGAAATATTAAGCTTTTTGCAATTTTCTTTTGAATGGGATCTCTATGGAGAAAATCTTCAAATCCTGTTAAACTTCTTCAACTTTCAAAGCCTTCTTCTTCCTCATACTTTCAGCTACAGACACCATAGACATTTCAACTGGAAGAGTTTTCAGCAGTGCAGTTTAAATGCTTTTGGGCTTCAACATTTTTCAGACAGGTAGTCTCCCATTTCTTAAATTTCAGCAATTTTTTTACAATTAATGTCAGCTTTCAGCATTCCAACGCATTTTCAGCAGGAAATGCTTTTTCTAGTTTAGTACATTATGGTCCATTTAGAGTCACACAGACCATAAAGCAGGGGATGCTTTAGGGCGGGGCTACACGCTGATTGACAGGTCCACACCACGGTGTTTGTTCACGTTTTCTTCATACAACTTTAACCCTTTCACAGCGTGTTTTCACTGTTTGAAGGTGAATTGTAACATAGCTCCGCCCCCTCGTGTCGCTTCTGGTTGCAAAAGAAACAAGATGGCGACGTACAAAATTCCAAAAGCTCGGCTTCGAAACTGCAGTCCACAAACCAGCGGGTGACGTCATGACGACTACGTCGTCTTCTTATATTATATTATATATACGATTGGAACGTCAAGTTGAAATGAAAGCTCATAAACTACACTTAGCTCGGTATCTCTATGACCCCTGGAGCATCCACAACGCTTGTGGAGTTTGGCAAAAAAATAAAAACTCAGTGTAAGACACACATACACACACATATTTCTCACTACAACTACCACCAAAACAATCCAATCATGGACACACCACAGCGTGTGCTGCAGCTCTCAGTATCCTCGCAGCTGCACATCAGTTGAACGCTGGCCGAGCTCCGATTTACGGTTACTGCCAAATACAAAAAAACACACACACACACTCACACAAACACGCAGCCGCAAATAAACACACACTTCCTTCTGTAGTGTACAGCGGCCACAGCAGATAAGCTCAAATCAACAACAGACCTGGAAAAATAAATCCACCTCTCTCTCTCTCTCGCCCCCTCCCGGGGGACAAGAGAGGGCATCCAAAGAACGACGCCTGTTACTATAAAGCTTCTTGACATCACACACACACACACACACACACACACACACACACTCACACTCACACTCACACTCAGCGATACAAATACGAAACAGAGAGGGAGGTATGGTTCCACAGGGAGAATCACCTCTTCTATCGCTTCACACACTCCTTTTATCTACTGGCTAATGAGGAGCAGATACACACACACACACACACACACACACACAAACAAACCCACTTAATAACCTACACGCACACAGTCTCAAGCAGCTACACACACACAAGCCTTTAGGACTGAGGTTTCATCAGACCATCTCTCAGTGAGTGTCCCACTTCCAAAACTGTGGACCGCTGCTTACATCATTATGTAACGCTGTGTGTGTGTGTGTGTGTGTGTTGTTCAGACCAGAAAGGCTTTGAACACTCAGCCTCTTTCCTCAGCATGAAGTGGTGTAACACTACAGAGTGCATGCATCGCTCTGTGATTCGTCAGTAACTCTGTAGTTTTTGCAAGGTAAGCTGCATGAAATAAACTACCTGTTGTACGTTACTGTGAACCCAAAGAGTTCAGTCACACAGAACCTGTGAACTGACCCGAGGACATCTGAATTACTCCTTTAAACCTATTTGAGAACTCTTTGTGGCATCGCTCAACCTTATGAGTAATCTCTATGAAACCGCCGAAAGGAGTCCTAGAACATCTGAATAACTTGTTTTAACTCTTTTAGAACTCTGTGGCATCGTCCAACTTCATTAGTAATCTCTTGGAACCACCACACCTCTTCCAGGAACTTAGAGCATCTGAATTACTCTGTGAAACTCTTTAAGAACTCTTTGTGGCATCGACCAACCTTAGTAGCAATCTCTAGTAACAATGAAAGGTCCTCAGGGATTTCTAGAACATCTGAATTACTACGTGAAACTCTTTAAGAAACTCTGTGGCATCATCAAACCTTACTAGTAATCCCCAGGGAACAATGAAACCTACTCAATGGATCCTAGAACCTTACAAATTAACCTGTGGCTTCATCTAAGACCCCTGGAACCTTCTCACTGACCCCCAAAAACATATTCAATGACCACTAAATCCTCTTCAGTTCCTTGTGAAATGTCTAAATGACTCACGGTACCCCTCATAAACCCTTGGTACCACCTCAGAAACTCTTAGAACCTATTCAGGGATCTCTGAATCCTTCTAACTTACCTGTGGAACACGTGAATGACTCCTGTAATATCTTGGAAAAATACCTGTATACTTGAAACCAACCTGGAACTATACACCTCCTTCAGTGGCCTCTGGCCATCTGTGACCCCTGCTTAATAAACCCTGAAACCTCTTCATTGGATCCTAGAACTTCATCAATGACCCTTGGAGTCCCCTCAATGACTTACTAGAACATCGTTAGGCAATAGGACCTTCTTACAAACCTCTGGAACCTCCCCAGATCATCCAAGAACCTCATCAGTGACCTCTGAAACCTTCTTGGTGATCCCTAGAATATTTTCACTGGGACCTCAAGGAACCCTGGAACTTCTTGGCACTGACCTTCTCCATAACCTCTGAAAACGTATTTTGAACTATAAAACTCCCTCCGAGACATCTAGAACATCCTCAGTGATGCCATGACCCTGCCCATTAAACAGTGGAACCTCTCCAAGAACCATTGGAACCTCTTTGATGAGTCCAATAACCCTGTTGATGACCCCTAGACCCCATCAGTGACTTGTAGAATGTCTGAACTCTGACTCCTGTGATGTCCATCAAAACAGCAAGCTCCTCTGACTCTTGGAACCCCCTAAAGAAATAGGCCCTCTTTTAGAACACCTGGAACCACTTTTGAAACTCCTTCAAGGATCCCAAAGACCTCCTAAATTATCCCCGTAAAACGTTCCCTCAACCCTGGACGTCCTCAAAAACTCTAAGACCTCTCTTGATCATTTTCTCTGACTTACTCTCGGAACCTTAAAATCGCCTCAAGAACCCATGGAACCTTGAAAGTCCTAGAGCCCTGTTAATGACTGCTGGACCCCCTAGAGTGTCCTGTTGAATGTCTGAAAGACTCCTGCGATCCCTTTCAAAACATTAAGCTCCTCAGAGACCCCGTAAATGGTTTCAATGACTCCTGAAAGAGGTAGTTTGTGAGGTCCTTTGGAAGATCCCAAAGAACCAAAGAACCCCTCAAAAATAGCCCCTCTTCAACAAAACCTGGAGACACTTCTCAAACTCCAAAACTCCTATTTGACCTCTCGGACACAGTGACGCTTTCTTCATCGATAAACCCTCTTCTATCGGACCATTATCTAATAACTTTTGAATTCTTACTAACGGAGTGTACACCGTTAAGCAAGAGTTACTCCACTAGATGTCTATCTGATGGTGCCGTAGCTCAATTTAAAGAAGCGATTCCGTCTGTATTTAACTCGATACCATGCTTCGATGTGACGGAGGACTCCTGTGCTAACTTTAGTCCGACCCAGATTGATCATCTTGTTGACAGTGCTAAAAGCTCACTGAGAAGGACACTAGACTCTATTGCTCCTTTAAAAAAGAAGTTGGTAAAACAAAGGAGATTCGCTCCATGGTATAACCCTGAAACCCGCAAATTAAAGCAAACATCGCGAAAACTTGAAAGAACATGGCGTTCCACTAACTTGGAAGAATCTCGGTTACTCTGGCGAGACAGTCTTAAGACGTATAAGAAGGCCCTCCGTAATGCCAGAGCAGCTTATTACTCATCGTTAATAGAGAAAAATAAGAACAACCCCAGGTTCCTCTTCAGCACTGTAGCCAGGCTGACAGAGTCACAGCTCTGTTGTGCTGAGTATCCCTATAGACCTCAGTAGCAATGACTTCATCAACTTCTTTAATGATAAGATTATAACTATTAGAGAACATTAATAATCTCCTGCCCTCGACCGATCTTTCCACAAATAGAGTAACCTTAGAAACAGCTGTAAACCCTGATATATGTTTAGATGGCTTTACTCCCATTGACCTTGACAAACTGACTTCAACAATTTTTACGTCTAAACCTTCCACCTGTCTCTTAGACCCTATACCGACTAGGCTGCTTAAAGAAGTGCTACCATTAATTAGCACAACTTTATTAGATATCATCAACCTGTCTTTAGTAACAGGTCATGTACCACAGTCCTTCAAAGTAGCTGTGATTAAACCTCTTCTTAAGAAGCCCACTCTGGATCCAGAGGTGTAGAACTATAGACCGATCTCTAACCTTCCCTTCCTCTCTAAGATCCTTGAGAAAGCAGTTGCAAATCAGTTGTGTGACTTTCTGTGTAACAATAGTTTATTTGAGGATTTTCAGTCAGGATTTAGAAAGCATCATAGCACAGAGACAGCTCTGTTAAAAATAACTAATGACCTTCTAATCGCATCAGACAAAGGACTCGTCTCTGTTCTTGTCCTGTTAGACCTTAGTGCTGCGTTCGACACTATAGACCACTACATCCTGTTGCAGAGACTGGAACATTATATTGGCATCAAAGGAACCGCACTGAACTGGTTTGGATCCTATTTATCAGATCGATCTCAGTTTGTTTATGTAAATGATGAAGCCTCGATGAAGACCAACGTCAGTTATGGAGTTCCACAAGGTTCTGTGCTTGGACCACTCTTGTTCACCTTATATATGCTTCCTTTAGGCAATATTATCAGAAAACACTCTATAACCTTTCATTGTTATGCAGATGATACTCAATTATATATATCGATCAAACCAGACGAAACCAACCAGCTCGCTAAACTGCAAGCGTGTCTTAAGGACATAAAAACCTGGATGACCTGCAACTTCCTGATGTTAAACTCAGACAAAACTGAAGTTATTCTACTCGCCCAGAACACCTCCGACATCAGTTATCTAATGATATAGTTTCTCTAGATGGCATTGCGCTGGCATCCAGCAGCACCGTCAAGAATCTTGGAGTTACCTTTGATCAGGATTTGTCTTTCAACTCTCAGATAAAACTTATTTCTAGGACTGCCTTTTTTCACCTACGTAATATTTCAAACATCAGGCACATCCTGTCTCAAAGCGATGCAGAGAAATGAGTTCATGCATTTGTTACCTCTAGACTAGATTACTGCAATTCCTTATTTTCAGGCTGCTCTAATAAGTCTCTTAAATCTCTCCAGCTGATCCAGAATTCTGCAGCTCGTGTACTAACAAGAACTAAGAGGAGAGATCATATTACTCCTGTATCAGCTTCTCTGCACTGGCTCCCTGTAAAATCTAGAATAGAATTTAAAATCCTTTTACTGACCTACAAAGCCCGAACTGGTCAGCACCATCATATCTTAAAGAGCTTATAGTACCATACTGCCCTACTAGAACGCTGCGATCCAGTGATTCAGGGTTACTTGTGGTTCCTAGAGTCTTAAAAAGTAGGACGGGAGCCAGAGCCTTCAGTTATCAAGCTCCTCTTCTGTGGAACCAGCTTCCCGTTTCAGTCCGGGGGGCCGACACACTCACCACATTAAGAGTAGCTTAAGACTTTCCTCTTTGACAGTGCTTATAGTTAGGGCTGGCTCTGGCTTGCCTTGGACCGGCCCATGGACAAACTGGTATCAGCAAAAACTACAGGGGGCCTTCCTACACTGAGCACCTCTCCCCTCCTCTTCTTCACCTCCGTCTGTATGCATTGATGTCCCATTAATGCTCATTACTAACTTTACTTCTTCCCCGGAGTATTTGTGTTTCTCGCCTCACAGGATGACCGCAGTTTTATCTGGACACTGGTTCTTCAACCAGCCATGGCCCTGCTGACACCTACTACGATCTTCATTGTTAACATTATTAATCCTATTACCGATACCATTAATGCACAGCACTGATTATTAATCCTATTACCGACACTATTAATGCACAGTACTGATTATTAATCATATTACCGATACCATTAATGCACAGTACTGATTATTAATCCTATTACCGACACCATTAATGCACAGTACTGATTATTAATCCTATTACCGACACCATTAATGCACAGTACTGATTATTAACCCTATTACCGACACCATTAATGCACATTATTGACCTGCTTCTTCACCAGAGTCTCTGTGCTTTCTCGCCTCACAGGTTCCTGTGTATCCGGGTTTACCTGGACCAGGTGTTGCCTCCTGTCGTGGCTGTGTCATACATTGCATGTGCTGTAATTACATTGAATGTGTTGTAATTCACTATCCTGTTCTACACATGACATCATTGCACTTCTGTCCATCCTGGGAGAGGGATCCCTCCTCTATTGCTCTCCCACAGGTTTCTTCCTCTTTCCTCCCGTTAAAGGGGTTTTTGGGGAGTTTTTCCTGTTCTGATGTGAGGGTTCCGGGACAAGAAGATGGCAAACGTGTACATGTTGTAAAGCCCTCTGAGGC
>NC_136638.1:28842009-28844509 GCF_949748355.1 Melanostigma gelatinosum
GTGTGTGTGTGTGTGTGTGTGTGTGTGTGTGTGTGTGTGTGTGTGTGTGTGTGTGAGAGATCCTCATTACCTCCCTCTGTGGGAGATAAGAGTGTGTGAGGCTGCATTGTGCATGCTTATAAAAGTCTGTCCTTATCAAGTATGCATGCACACACACACACTCTTAAACTAACACACACACACACACTCTTAAACTAACACACACACACACACTCTTAAACTAACACACACACACACACACACTCGGCCCACGTGAGCAGCGGCTGCCAGAGATAATTTGACACAACTGTGTTGAATTCAAGTGGAGAATGAATGAGAAGTAGAAGAGACGGAGAGACCAAGAGCATCGGAAAGGTAGAGTGTGTGTGTGTGTGTGTGTGTGTGTGTGTGTGTGTGTGTGTGTGTGTGTGTGTGTGTGTGTGTGTGTGTGTGTGTGTGTCATACAGTGGTGAAACATAAAAAAGAAAAAACAGCCCTGCAGCCAAAACAGCACTTCTCTCTTTCTCTACATTTATTTCTTTACCAACCAAGACTTTACTCTTTCCTATATATGTATGTATGTACATATATATATATATATATATATATATATATATATATATATATATATATGTACATACATACATACATACATATATATATATATATATATATATATATATATATATATGTACATACATACATACATACATATATATATATATATATATATATATATATATATATATATATATATATACGTATATATATATATATATATATATATATATATACGTATATATATATATATATATATATATATATATATATATATATATACGTATATATATATATATATATATACGTATATATATATATATATATATATATATATATATATATATATATATATATATATATATATGTATGTATGTACATATATATATATATATATATATACGTATATATATATATATATATATATATATATACGTATATATATATATATATATATATATATATATATATATATACCTGCTAGCTGCCACAGAGACGACGTCCATGTTTCATACGTCTACAACACAACTGTAGCTTCTGAGAACTCTTTTCTTAATCTTCATAATTATAGATCACACATATGGCCAATTCTGAGAATGTTTCATCTTACGATGGTAAATCTTACGGCTGCGTCACAAAAAGATATTTTAATTAATAGCCTGCAATATTTTTACTATTTAATTCATTCATACTTCATTTTATGAGACACAAAAACAACGTCAGATCGTTGAAAATCATTTCCTCTCTGAACCAAACCACAGAGTATTTTCCCTTAATTTAAGAGTTCTGAAGTAAAACTATCGATCGACGGGAGATCAATAAAGAACAACAAACCCCGACTGATACCGAGTTTGCTTCGTGGTGATGAACAAACAGCAGCTGTGTGTTTTCTATGTAAAGTTTCCACATGAACACAAATAAAGAAGCTGCAGGGAAATGAGTTTCCATCGGAGCGCAGACGACTGAACTCATGCAAAACACGGCCGCATGTAGAGGACGATGTTTGAGTTTGTGATGTCGAGATCAACCTTCAATGTTAAAATGGTCTGTTTATGACATTAAAACTCATAAAAGAGTGAGTGTGAGCCTCCTTGTTCTTCCTTCATCACCATCAACACACTCTAGTTTATTCTGACTCCATCACACACACAGATACTCACGAGGATCAATCCGCCGCTGAAAATAGTCCACAAGAAAGTCACCAGCTCCTCCAGTTTGTGGGATATAAACTACAGTGAGCAGCTGTTTTCTTATATAGAAATAGACTTTATTTACAATGAAGCTGTATATTTGTGTTTTTAAAGATTATTAAAGAACCAACCGACTAGAAGCTGAGAGCCACAGACAGGAAGTCAGACAGGCAGGAAGTCAGACAGGCAGGAAGTCAGACAGGCAGGAAGTCAGACAGGCAGGAAGTCAGACAGACAGGAAGTCAGACAGACAGGAAGTCAGACAGACAGGAAGTCAGACAGACAGGAAGTCAGACAGACAGGAAGTCAGACAGACAGGAAGTAGCACTAACGCAACGTTTGTTGACATGAAGAAGAAAACAGACAAATATTTAGTTCTCCAAACATAAGTGAGTACAATACACTTGGTTATGTTCAGGCAACGAAGTACTTGGTTATATATTCATATTAGTTTATTTATATGTAGACAGGGCTGAGTTTTAGATACTTGATAATACGGAAACATCTCGTAACCACCAGACTGTTTATACAAACACTACCTTCATGTACTGCTGATGCTCACTGTCTCTGTCCAACAGACACAAGCTGTATCACTGCATCTGTTACTCAGCATCACTGAGACACACTGAGACACTCTGAGACACTGAGACACACTGAGACACACTGAGACACACACTGAGACACTCTGAGACACACACTGAGACACACTGAGACACACTGAGACACACACTGAGACACACTGAGACACACTGAGACACTGAGACACACACTGA
>NC_136638.1:28847009-28854509 GCF_949748355.1 Melanostigma gelatinosum
AAATCTCCAGCATTGAAGGGTCAGTTTACCCAAATCAGCAAAAAGAATTTCTACCTTTTTGCCTCAAAAACACAATTTAATGGAAGTAAATGAAATGTAGTTTGTAGGGCTTTGATGCAGCTTTCTTAAGTTTTAATTAAATTAAATTTAATTGAACTTTTATGGCAACATCTTCTTTTATAAAAGCAGCATTTGGTGTCGGTCTGAGGAGCGAGTTCTACTATTTAACTCGTTTTTTTTTCAAAATAATAAATTTTAAGGCCAACAACAAACAAATAAAGTACGAATAAAGTACCTTCCATTGTGGACAAAGTCAATATTACTTAAATTGTGTTTTTATGATCCTGTTGGTTCATCCAGTCGTCTTGAAATCCCAGCTGTTCTCTGAGTTTATATATATACATATATATATATATTTATATTAGTGCTGGGCAACGATTCAAATATTTAATCGTGATTAATTGCGTGGATTTTTTGCGATTAATCGCATTTATGGCAAAGTTCAATGATGAATTATAAAGTAGTGTATTGTGCACTTTTATTTTAAAGTACTGCTACATGAACTAAAGGGCAATACCATTTGGTTCACGAGATGCAGGCAGCATGTTTCATACTTAATGTGAATATAATTCATACTTTGTCGGCATCTTATTCTGAAAACCGGATGTTGGTCTGAAGAAACCGGATGTTGTCTCACGTTAATGTTTCCGCTAACTTTCAAAGTCCTTCGCTCCCGATCTGTGCGTTTGAATGTGTTTACGGTGAATGTCAGCGTAGAGCTGCACTAACATGTGAGTGTGTGTGACTTTACCAGCGATGTCCAGTCGTCTCCAGGCAGAGCAGCGGAAGCCTTTTCTCTACGGCAACCCTGAAGGGACATCATATCTCTAATGCAAAACCATAAACACGAGACAGGCTGACTACAGGATGTTTGCTGGCTTTATCCCACTGTTCTTGTCATCCTCTTGTTGTTATGTATGTGTATTGTCTCTTGTCTTTCAATAAAAAAAAAATATATATATATATATTTATAATAATTTTTTTAAATGCGTTAACGCGCGATAAAATAATTGTCGGCGTTGATGAATGAATGCGTTAACGCGAAATGAACGCGTTAACTTGCCCAGCACTAATATACATATATAGATATAAATATTGTGGAGAATTTCAGTATTAAGCACATAAGTACGATTAAATAACCCCCCTAGTGATGAGTAGAAGTCACAATAATAATATGTTCGTCACAATATGTTTACAATATTCTTGCTTATAGAAGATATTATGTGTTGCAGTATATTAACTAATTGAATGTATGAAATCATAGAAGTATAGTCACTAAAGGTATTAAAACACAGTAAGAATAGTTTGAGGGTCAGACAGGGAGTCTGAGTGGGACATGCAGCAAATGGAGGATGTGGTCACTGGGGGGGACAAGCTGACCAGAGGTGGATTCAAGACAGATGTTTTGCGAGGAGAGAAGATGTTTCGCTAAAGGATCGATAATGGGAGGGGACAGAAGTCAAATGGAGCCAATCACTGATCGCCACGGAGGGTCATTCAGCTGTTTTATGACTGTCGGACATTTCCAACTGTCGGGGCACATGAGAGACTGTTCTGGAGAGCATTCCTCAGACACATCCGCTCTCGTGTTTCAGCACCTGGATTCAGACCTGTGAGTGAGATGCGTGCGTGTGGTCTCTGTTCTCCAGAACATTACTGTTGATAGTTGATTCAGTTTGTAAGTGAACTTTGTGTCGTACATTAAATATTGTTTCATTTTGAAACCGGATCCAGTTCCGTTTTTCTGATGCGCGTGTGCAGTAGGAAGCTTGAAGCAGAAATCTCCCTGCAGCCTGCTGAAGCCTCGCATCCTTCTGTTTAAAGCCGAACAGAGTGTATACAGTATGTAATAATTGGCTCCAGGAGGGAGCGAGGGAGGATGAAAGAATGAGAGGAATGTGGAGGTTTGGTTTTGATTTACTCGTCCAGCTTCAGAGAGACGCAGAAGAAAATATGATCTCTCTGAACTTCTGGTTTTAAATCTGTTTCCTCGTAAGGTTTTTTTAGGTGAAAGAAGTTTGAACTTAAAAACTTAGAGAATTCAGGGGAACGACAGGAAGTGAGTCAATATTAACTCTTCAGATAAAAATGTTTATGAAACTAAATGCTGAAGTCCAGCAACATGAGTCAGTTTCTGCTCGTTACATGCATACACTCTTTTCAAAATAAACTTCTGTCTCTAAAGGAAAACTACATTGATTGGTTGAGACGGCAAAACTACTTTGTGAGGTTCAGACAACAACACTACTTAGTTAGGTTCAGACAACAACACTACTTAGTTAGGTTCAGACAACAACACTACTTAGTTAGGTTCAGACAACAACACTACTTAGTTAGGTTGACACCTGACTGATGTTAGTTAATGAGCTACAAGGACTCGTTGAAGAATGAAAACACATGCAAGCTGACGACTTCGTCATGTGTTTCTAAGCAGCATTAAAAAATAACTGAACTGAATACTGGATGTGAAACACATCCAGTTAAAAGTAGAAAACAAGCAAAACCACGAGCAGGAAATAAAACGAGCTGCTTGTTCACAGATTATAAAGATGCTTAAGTTCAAGAAGCTTTTGGTTTGAAGTCATTCTGTCAATCCAGCCGACCGACGCTGGTATTCCCAGTCTGAGGTCAGGAGGAGGTGGAGGGTATGGGGGGGGGGGGGGATTCTTTATATTTCTTCACCCATGTTACACACACACACACACTCCTCAGAAAAGGATGACAGGGTTTTTCATCCATCTCTTGCGGATTTTGTTCACAGACGGCAGAGTTGAAAAGCGAAAGAGAGTGAAGAGTTCAGAGAACAGAAGAGTCAATCAGCCGAACCTTTCGCATGAAAAGTGCTTCCACTCACACGATAGTGTGTGTGTGTGTGTGTGTTTCAAACCTAAAGGTACAGTCACACACTGCAGCTTAACCTTTAACCCTTACTGCCGACATAAAACTAAATGTTCAGTTGTGCTTCAGTAGGTGTGTGTGCAGGTGTGTGTAGGTGTGTGTGTGTGTAGGTGTGTGTGTGTGTATGTGTGTGTGTAGGTGTGTGTGTGTGTGTGTAGGTGTGTGTAGGTGTGTGTGTGTGTATGTGTGTGTGTGTGTGTAGGTGTGTGTGTAGGTGTGTGTGTGTGTGTAGGTGTGTGTGTGTGTATGTGTGTGTGTGTAGGTGTGTGTGTGTGTGTGTGTGTAGGTGTGTGTAGGTGTGTGTGTGTAGGTGTAAAAATAGTCGCGGCTCGATTGTGTGGAAACAATAGAGGAGGAAGGAAGACGCTGACGGACCGCTGCAGCTTTCTGTGTCTGAGCTTCTTCTTCTGTGGGAAATAAAAAATTACGTCTAAAAAATAAAACAATGAAAAGACAAAGACACGGTGCAACAGGAACAGGAAGGAAACATCTCAGCATATGAGAAAACAAGTCCCGTTGTGTTGTTTAATTGATGGAACAGACACATTTACCGCTTCTTTTAATTTCAAAAGGAGTTCAATGTTCTCCAGAAGGAAAATAGAAATGACTATACATTTAAATTACTTATCTTAAAGATGTCTGTAAAGTCACTATCGCCTCGTAACATAACGGTGCCATTGCATTTGCAGAATTAAAAACCCGAAGCGGCGACAGGTGTTTGGTTCTCTGTAAGAAGAGAGATCTAACAAACACGCCTGCAGTTCCCGCTTCCCGCCACAGGCGCCGCCAAATAGACCGAAACAGAGATCTTGGAGAATCAAAAACATCGTGTTCACAGGAGCGTTACAAACATACGAAGTGATTACAAAGACGTGAATGGACGCAAATTAGCGCTGAGATTCTCCTCCTGAAGTCACTCACGTTGAGTCAGAAAAGGAGGAAAATATATCGTATCAAATGTAATTATTGTTGTTGATATAATGTACATAAACAATAGACTGTCTATTGTACAAACAGCTTTATTCATGTTAATGTAAGTGTTGATGGAGCTGCTACAATGCTAGCGTAGCCTAGCACTGATCAAACCAAACTCCATTCAGAAATCAAGCGTTTTAAAAGTTCTTTGCTTGTCATCTTGCGGAGACAACTAACAAAACATGAATTCAGACTTTTTACAAATCTTCATCATTATGTTGTTAATTCTGCATTTTTTATCAGTTTATTGCAATTAAATTACATCAAAATTGTTTATTTTGGGTTCATACAAGGAATGACCCTCTATGATGTTTTATTTAACATATTTCAAAGCTTTTTGTTGCATGTGTGCTATTTTATTGATCTTATTCTTGGGTGCATTGACACTTACGGCCTTTTAGTAATTGACCAAATGTATTTATTGTTTTCAACTCACTGCAGTGGCCTTACAAGTTCCTCCTGGAACTACATGTACATGATTGATATTTATATTCATAGGAATGAACCTCCACAAAGCTTCCCCCCTTTATGTTTTAAACAATACAACAATGTAGTTAAAGACTTCCTGTTGGAGCTAAACGGGCCAAAACAAATGACCACCGCAGAAGACGAAACGGATCTCACAACACACTGAAATGTATTTTCTTAAATGGATCTGAAACCATAAATCTACATACATACAAATACAAAATATGCTTCAGTCCGACAGAATCCAGGTGTTGGAAAAAGATCCATGCATTTAGAAACATACTGTTGGAGATCAACTAAGGCAAATTATAGCTGTTTTTGATAAAAAGGCAAATGTGTTAAATATAGTTTAGACAGCCAAGATGCTGATACAAGAATCCAGTCATGTGCCCAAAACTATCTCAGTAAAAAGTAAATACATTTATTCATTTTTGGGGGGTTTTGGTGGTAAATAGTTTTATGTTTGTTACCAAAAAACAACTCGTTTTAAATCGCTATTTATACTTCAGTTAATGTTTAAAACTTCTGGTTAACACACATCCTGACTGTCCATGTGTCCAGTATTTATTCCCCCATTAGCAGCTAACAGCTAGCAGAAGTCCAGTTAGCCCGGCTGGAGGTGGTTCTGTCCGTCCGTCTGTCTGTGCTGGCCGGTTGCAGCCGTGGCACGTTAGCCGGTTAGCCGGTTAGCCGGTTAGCCGGTTAGCCGTTTAGCCGTCGGGGCTTTATAGAAACAGACGTCTCTACAGGAACGAAGGTGGACGCCGGCCAGAGTTCATTAGCATCCAGTCTGGATTAGCCGCTCGCCTGCCAAGACTTTAGCTGCTGCAGTTAAGCCAAAATACACAACAGGCCCACAGGGAATCGGGGGGTGTAAATAAAATATATTCATTCAATGTTAAATAATATGCGCTATACTTGTAAGCTTATATTGCGGAGTTGTGAGGTCACTGTAAGTAGGTCAAATACTCCGAGCAGGGCATTCCGTCGCCTGTTCGCACGATAGAAACAGATACAGTGGCCCTGAAAGAAACACTTGCTTAAACCACCAGATTAGGGCGGAAACTGCCATCTTAGAGTAGGAGAAGAGTTCTCTTTATCTATTCACAAAGAGACTTCGAAATAGCTTAGAACTGCACCCTTTCCGGCACCTTAAGTGTTCACAACATGCACACACACTGATGAGCCAGAGAAGGAGGATCCATCGTGAGCCAGTGTGGGTGGAGATGCCCAGAGCTCCAACAGGCTGCTGTTCTGCTAAACACAGCGCCGCCTGTAACTTTGCTTTAACCAATAGGCTTCCATCAGAAGAACCTATAACACGCATGCGCACTCTGCTTAAGCGCCTTTTAGTTTCACTTTTCTCGGTCTGTGCACGTTTAACTGCTGGACATAATACTTCTGTTACAAATAAATGTTATTGTTCTTAAATTGTTATTGTTAAATGTTCTTTAATTAGAAATACTTTTAAATCCTCTACACAGTATTTAAATTTAAAAAAAGTTTCATGTTATATTTTAGGTCATTTTTGAAACTTTCACATTTGTTTTCTGCATAAAAACCCCAGATACGACGTGTGAGCTTTAGCGGTTAGGCTAGCTGTTTCCCCCTTATCCCTTCATCTTTATGCTAAGCTAACCACAGCTCTGTCTTGGAACACACACGAGATTGATAGTGATACATATTTTTTTATATAATTATGATTTTTTTGGGGGGGGGGGGGGGGGGGGGGACTGATTTAGGAATTATGGGAAAAAATGTAAAATATTAGAGTCCACAATGAAAAACACCTCCCAGACTGTGTTGATGTGGCTCCGCATCACACCTGCAGAGACCAGAGACCAGGACCTGAACACAGTCCTTTGACCCCCCCAGAGCCCCGGCTCTCACCTGAGGAACACCTTCGCCCTCAGAAACACAACAACAACCGGCTGTGGCTGCTCACCTTTAACACACTGAGCAGGTGTGAAATGAGGTCACTCTACACACACACACACACACACACACACTTCCTGTTCCCTCTCGTTGTGTTATCAGAGCATGTAAAGCAGGTTTCTCTAATAATCTCGCTGGTTTTATCTTCATCTTTTACTGGAATGAGAACGAGCCGCAAATCAAACTTTTCCACTCGACTCTCTATCTGTGACCTGTGACCTGTGACCTGTGACCTGTGACCTGTGACCTGTGTGAGCGCTCTCCGTTCATCACACAGTGAAAGTGCAGAAAGGTTGAACTCTTCTCACTACGTCTCTGGAAATGTGAGGAAATAAGTTTGGAATTTGTTTTGTTCGGACTTTAAATGTTTCGTCGTCATGTTTAGGGGAAGAATGTGAGGAGGAAGATGGACCGTTCCTCTTGTTAAAAGGGAGCTTTTTATCCTAATTACTCACATTTTAGGCTTTTTTCAGTCATTTCACAAAACGTTTTGTAGCTTCGAGTTTAGCGATTTTTCCATCGCCATCTTTGATTACAACCAGTGAACAGGAAGTGAGCATATCTGGACTGAGGAGGAGTGACAGAGACGCCGTATACGTCTCCGGTGTCGACCTGTCAATCAGCGTGGAGCCCCGCCCTAAAGCATCCCCTGCTTTATGGTCTGTGTGACTCTAAATGGACCATAATGTACTAAATGAACATCATGCTGTATTGAAGAAGACTTGAAACTAGAGATTGAGACATAAACTCATGTTTACAATGTTTACTGAGGGAATAAATCAAGAGAGAAGTAGAGTCATTTTCTATAGACTTCTATACAACCAGAGGAGTCGCCCCCTGGTGGACACTAGAGAGAATGCAGCTTTAACACATGAAGCTTTGAGACAGTCGAGCTTCGTTAATGGTGGAAAAATAAACTAGAGTTACAAATAAACATTAGCTTGTGTTGTGGATCCTCCGTTATATTTAAAGGAACTAATCATTGGAAAAATCACTGGAAGGTAATTTCCTAAAAAAGTCAAATATAACGAGCAGTTTCTCGATTAACTAGAGAGAAACAGTTAGAATAACAGAATTACCACCAGAATCATCCTTCTGAAAGGAGAAATGTAAAAATATAGGTTGTTTTATGAGCAGCAGCTCGCTGTGTTTCTCCTTTTTCAG